>NC_059345.1:23208047-23565547 GCF_019703515.2 Myxocyprinus asiaticus | reverse complement strand
CTTTGCATCACAACCTTTAAACTCTGATTGACATACTCATTTCTCATACATAAATATTACTATTACTTGACATTGAGAGATAACCATGCAATGTTGGTCCAGAGAAGAGAATGGAGAAAGACTAAAGCACTGTTTATTGTCACATAGCTGTTACAGTTCCACTGCATCTGTGTGTGCATGCGTTCGTGTGTGTGCTATCAGTAGCGGTTTTCACCACCACGCAAATCACGCAATTGCGTGTGGCCCCGTATGTCGGGGGGGGGGGCCTGCCCCGGTAGGAACGTGCCACAAAAAATGCTTGAGGGGTGACATGTTGTTCTGCACGAATACGCTGTTGTCAGCGCTCTTAGAGCGGTTCAGGTTAGAAGCCGCTGGGGTCGGGACAGGTGAGTTTTTAAGTAGTGTTCTGGTTTGTAATTTATGAAAAAATATATAGGTCATCTGAACTTGTTTCGCGCATGCGCTCTCACTCACAGATACACGATACGTGCGAACAGATGAGTTAGGGGCTGTTCACACCGAATGTGTTTTAGCATGCGTCTGCTCTGTTTTGCCATTGTTTTCCTGTGTAAACACACGCTAGACGAACGTCCATACCTGCTGCACCACGTCTCCCGGTTTCTTCAGTGTCTCAAGGAGGACTGGTACACTTTTAGACATTGTGTCAAGTTAATAAGAGCTTCAGGTTTCAAAAGTGCATGCTGAGACACCTGTGTTCTGTATCAGCCATTGAACTGTGTCTAGATTGTTTTTTTAGAGCAGGAGTCACAATGATTTAACGTTCCAAACAAGAGGGGACCGTTACAATGTTTAACATTATTCCAGATTGTTCTTCAACAAGTAAAGTTTCAGCGCTTGATAAATGCCAATGTTTTTTTTCCTTCTGCTCTAGTGGGCTGAGGGGCCGCTGTGCTTTGTATGTTTATTGTTAGTTACGAATGTTGCCTACAATGCTTACATAAAATACAGCCTCAGCATCAGAATATAAGCTCCAAGTGAAAGTAAAGTAATTAAGACAGGAATATATTACTACTGTATACAACACATCCTCTAAGTAATAATAATACTGTATCATATTATAATGGCAAACTGGACAACAATAAATAATTGTTGGGTTATAAAATTAATAAATAACAACTGAATTCCAAAATGTTACTGGGTGAAGTAGTAGGTTTTGTACACCCTGTTAAAAAATTGTTTTGTATACATTTATGTAGGTAAATATTGCTTTTTTTCATTACTGTATTGTGGAAAAACAGGAAAACATGCATTCATTATCTTTAACTAGATTTTGATTTCATTAAACATTTTGAATGTACTTGGCTACAATGGTTGATAGGATGAATTTAAAATTATGATCTAAAATACATTTTATGTAATTTTTTTAAGCAAAAATTTTCTAAATGGGGCCCCAGCTTGGTCGGTTGCTTGGGGCCTCAGAAATCGTAAACTGTGTGCTATGCCAGATCTCCAGTCACAAAGTGGCTTGATAGTGAAACTATAAAATTTGACAAGAGTATCCACCATCACTATCACTACCTCACTCCTTGAAAACACAGAACACACAATGAAATAAGCCTCTATCAGTCTCTCCCTTCCTCTCTCTTTTTTATTTTATTTTTAATTTTTTTTATTTAACAGTAATACACAATATAAACACAATGGAAGACAAACACAGGGACAGAGGATATTTAGCTCAGATTAGTTTTCTGTGGGGAAAGAACACAAATACAAAATAGAGGGGGAATAACATTTGCAGGTATGCACTGATATAATATCTTGTGAAAGTGTGTGTTTGAGTGTGTGTATTTTGCATGTAGATTAAATTGTTTTGGTTTTTGTGGAGTATTTTGTATCTTTGGGTAAATATGAAATGCAGTTCTGGTGTAGTGGGAGAAAAAAGGAAAGGTGAATATTTTTGCATATGCTGTTCTGTCTGGATCACAACCTCTCCCTTATGACATATTTTAGTCCTGAAATTGTGTTATGGTTGAAAGCCTCTTCTCTGAATTTGCAGTGGCCCCCCTCCATCTGGGTATCCATGGTCAGTGTGGCAATCCTGTCTGGGGTGGGAGCCATGTCTTCAGAGAGCTGGACTGTTATCCTTGGCTGCAACTGTGGTTCATGAATATTCAATATTTGTTAAGTATCTCCCTTACCGTGGGTCACTGGAGCTGGTGTGGCCAGTACCGCTGCTACCAGGGGGAGTCCACTAGCTGCATGTAGTTATACATGTGGCTTCTAACCTTGAAGCTCATGGATTTGGGAAAAAGCAATTGAATGGGCTAGGATGAAGTGAGGAGCGGCTATTTCTCCCAAATGTGTTTGGAGGCTATAGTGGTTCAGACAGAACTCTAAATACGATTATCCCTTCCAATCTGTACTCCTTAGGTGTATGTGAATGTGTGGTATGTACAGTACTGTGCAAAAGTTGTAGGCACTTAAGATGTTTCACAAAAACATTTGTCTTAAGATGGTCATTTATATCTTCAGCATTAGTGTGTCCATAGGAAATATAAATGTTAGACTCCCAAACATTCCTTTTGCAAATAGAAAAGATTAGAATGGAAGAACAGGGCACTCTGCAACAGATGTCATGGCCCCCACAAAGCCACCCACTGAACATTGTGTCAGTCTGAGATTACGTGAAATGACAGAAGCAATTGAGACAGCCTAAATAGATAGAAGAACTGTGGCGAATTCTCCAAGAAGCTTGGAACATCCTATCTGCCATCAACCAAGAAAAACTGTGTCCAGGTGTACCTAGGAGAATTGGGGCTGTTTTAAAGGCGTAGGTGGTCACACCGAATATTGATTTAGCTTTTTTATGTTTACTGGACTTTGTATGACATTAAGTGATAAATGAAAACTATTTATGTCATTATTTTTGAAGACATCCTCACTATGCAACATTTTTCACAAGTGCCTAAAACTTTTGCACAGCACTGTATGTTAGTATGTACGTAGGCTGGTGCAGTGTATTACAAGTAATATAAGGGGGCACAGCATAGAAGTTGTCAAGGGTTTATTGTGATATGGGAAGAACAATCAACTCTCTAGTTTAAGTATTGGAAAAATGAGGGACCAGTTTTCTGTTCTCCTCTGTCTCTCTCTATCTCCCTTGCTTTACAGCAAGTCCAGTGTGAAGGATACGTTACAGACCACATACAGCTGTTGTGTTAGTGCACACACACACACACACACACACACAGAACTGGGGGGGGGGGGTGCCTCAATTCAAAGTGTTGTGCATTCTGAGGTGCTATTCTGCACACTACAATTGTACAGAGGTGTTATCTGAGTTACCGTAGCCTTTCTGTCAGCTTGAACCAGTCTGACCATTCTCTGTTGACATCTCTGCACACCTGTGTCCTCTGAGTATGTTCATCAGTGAATGTTCAACTTGTCAATGTGTTCTGTGTGTGTGTGAGTGTGTGTTGTCAGAAGTTCCTCTCTTAACTGGCAATGCTCAGCATCCTCAGGCAGAGAAAACATTTTCTGCTGAATTAATCAATCACAGATTATGATTTCTATGCAGATTAATCTCTGTAGATAAGCAAGAGAGGAAACACTTTTCAAACATTTAAATGCATCCTCTTAACATCAACAGACTTTTATAATGACTAAATTCCTCAAGAGGGTAGAGGCTGATCACATTACACATTACATACATACTTGAATCTGGCCCACATTTCCACGACCAAAACATTGGCCCCCAACCCCCAACGGACTATTTTACTTCGAAACCTACCCACAAACAAATATTGCGCATCATAGACTTTGTTCACAAGTCCTACATCTAGTTTTGAGGACATATTTTAACACTAAAAGAAATTTAATTAAGCATCTTTACGCAGCTCAGATGAATAACAACTTACATTTTGGTCTGTTCATCACATAAAATTATCATACAGCTTAAGAAGACTTGGAATATAGCACAGAAGGGTCATATTGATTACTTTTAATGTGGATTTATGGTGTCGTTTTGCTCTTTTTGGAGCCTGACAACTCAAAGTTACTATTTATTTTCATTACATATAAAATTTTATATAAATTACATTTTCCTTTTTATTGCTCCACAGAAGAAATAAAGTCATACAGGTTTGAACTGGAGCGACATTAGAGTGAGTAAACAATTACAGTTGTTTTTAACAGGTTGTGAACACGCAAGCCACTGTGAATGAGCTTCTCTCATAGAGCTCATGAATGGCGATTGATGTTCACAGTGGAAATTATAAGTGAAAACAAGCATATAAGCAACACCTGTTTACTTGTAACATGTATGTCAAATACACATACTACACATACACATACACAAACACACACACTCATAGTGTGTCCCCACACTGTAACATACCACAGCACCCTGTGATCACTCACTCTCCCCCAGGAAACCATGTTGCCCAGTGTGACCAGCAGACAGTTCCAGCAGCTTGTTAACGGATCAGGCCTTGTATTGATCACCAAGCTAATTATGACTTCCTCTCTCTGTCCTTTTCTTTCTCTTGATACCCTATACCGGTGTGTGAGTGTGTGTGTCTATGATGAATATGTGATTCGCCATCCAAACTACCTATTTAAACAGCCTTACATAAGAGTGGATCTTCCATCTTTCTGGTCTCTGAAGTGGATCGTGGGCCGATACTATCTTCCACAGGATAAAAGACAGGATCATATAACCCACTCCTCTTCAATTACAGTACATCACTCCAATCAGCTACTTGCAGCTTGTCATGTGTCTGTGCACTGGTAAACAACCAGGGTATTTCTACCACATTATTAAATTCTCACACTATGACTATCCTTGACATTCCTTCACTCTCTCCACCAAAAAAAAAAAAAAAAACTTACATAGATGTACCATGCTAGTACCATGATATTTGGTGTATCTCTGTCTTTTTCTGTGTTACATCTCTTTCTCTGTATAACTGGAATGAACATGTGGGTGGTTTCCTTAATGCCCTCTGTAAAGCAGCCCATAATAAGCAAGACTAGCACTTTACCATGGTGACTTTACTTTGCTTATTTCAAATTTTGAAAAAAACTGTAGAGCCAGCAATTTTGGGTCATGACCATCACTGACATCAATTAAAACAAAGAGGGTGTGTAAAATGTTCATGATCAGTGCACTGAAGATCTAAATTTAACCACAAAGTACAACAGGAAAGAAGATGAGTATTGAAACCATTTGCAGTGAGGTTGAACTACAAATAATTATTTGCAATTACATTATCCATCACTTTGACGGACTGTGTTGTAAGGGTTGCTATCTGGCAGAATAAAACATTGCTATTTTTAATGTGACAGTGACATCACAAGAATGACTGTTGCAAAAGCTCTTTTACAATCAATACAAAATATGTAAATTATATTTTGTATAAAGAAAATGAAGCCTACATTTAGGACCAAAAAGATTTTTGCATTGTGACATTATTATCAGGATACTTGAGCGGATTTTGCCCCCCAGTTGTCATTACCGTAACAGTAATACGTTAAAAAAAGATGCTTTAAATTTTTTTAATTTAAATAATCAAAAATGAAAGACAGAGCTAAGTGAGCACTACTATGATGTATAAATATTTAACAAATAAAATAATATATAATTTTATTCACATTACATTTTTGCTTTCCAGTAATAAGAATGGGGTACTAAAATGTGCACTGTCATGAAAATAATGTCACAATGTAAAAAATCGTAATGGCTCTAAAAAAGCCTTCATTTTCTATATACAAAATATAATTTTATATTTGTTTCTATTGATTGAGGAGTAAAATAGGACCAGGACATTTTCTTAACAGGTTTCATGAGAATCACCCTCTTGCAAAATCAAAAAGTTACTGTGTTCTTGTGATGTGATCACCTGATTTAATGAAGAATGTATTATTATGATTGTGAATCATTCTATAAATTATTCCTCTGGAATACACTTGGAAGCTCTCGTTTCTCTCCCCAAATTCACACTCACATATCGCTCCCTGTCTATTTTCACTGTGGTGGTTTAAAACATTATTTTCTCCCCTTTCCATCACTTATAATCCCTATGGCATCCTGTGGGAACATTTCTAAAGTAGGGATCCTTATTTATTATCTGTCAAAATGGTGGAAAGCACTTAGAATTATCCATCAATGTTTTTAAAATTTGGTAAATGACAGACAATTCTTAGTTAATGCAACCTCGTAATGAAACATGTCACTTATGTGAACAAACGCTCAAGTACATTAATGTCTGCACTGGATGTATTTCACCAGTATGTAAAGCATGTCCTCTACAGTACAGGGACGTATATCTGCAACAGACGTTTTTTACGAGGTAAACAGCCTGTAAAGACATTTTTTACGAGGTTAACAGCCTGTGACAACAAACTGTATGTGCCAAGCTCCACACACCCAATAAACACCTAATTTGCATACTCATTTGCATGTAGACTCAGGTCAGACAGTCACACCATTTTTAATAGGTGCTAATATGAAACTTTGTTAATACAAGAGCCTCTCTGAATACAAGTGTGTGTGTGTGTGTGTGTGTGTGTGTGTGTGTGTGTGTGTGTGTGTGTGTGTGTGTGTGCGTGTATGCATGTGTACAGATTACAGTACATTTGTGTTTAAAAAGCTCAGTGGCTCTTAAAGAGAAGACTGACACCATCTCTGTGTGTGTGTGTGTGTGTGTGTGTGTGTGTGCGTGTGTGTGTGCGTATGTGTGTGCGCGCGCAAGTACTGTATACGAGTGTGTGACTAAGTGTGTGTGTGGGTTTGTGTGGGCATAAGAGAAAGAGCCTCAATGTTTGAATAAGTATATGTCACTGTGTATTTACAGTATGTGAGTTAGTGTGAGTGCGTTTGTCTTTAGTTTTTTAGTTTTTATTCTTCATCTTTATTTGATCTTTCTTGATTCAATTGTTTAATTATGTTGCTTTTTTTATTTATTCTTTTTCCAATATTTTATATTCCTTATTTGTTAATTGCTACTTTCTTAGTTTACTCTGCACTATTATTTTATTTAATTGTCATTATTTAAAAAAAAAAAAAAAAGAAAAAAAAAGAATATATATATATATATATATATATATATATATATATATATATATATATATATATATATATATATATATATACACTCACTGGCCACTTTATTAGGTACACCTGTACATCTACTTATTCATTTGATTATCTAATCAGCCAATCCTGTGGCAGAAGTGTAATGTATAAAATTTCTGTAACTGCTGATCTCCTGGGATTTTCACGTGCAACAGACTCTAGAGTGTAAAGAGAATGGTGCGAAAAACAAAAAAACAACCAGTGAGCAGCAGTTCTATGGGTGAAAGGCCTTGTTGATGAGAGAGGTCAGCAGAGAATGGCCAGACTTGTTCAAGCTAACAGAAAGGCTACAGTAACTCAGATAACCACTCTGTACAATTGTAGTGAGTAGAATAGCATCTCAAAATGCACAACATGTCGAACCTTGAGGCGGATGGGCTACAGCAGCAGAAGACCCCTCAGGGTACCACTATTGTCAGCTTAGAACAGGAAACTGAGGCTGCAGTGGGCACAGGCTCATTAAAACTGGACAGTAGACGATTGGAAAAACAACGCCTGGTCTGAAATATCTGGATTTCTGCTGAGGTACACAAATGGTAGGCCCATTGCAGCCTCGGTTTTCTGTTCTTGGCTGACAGAAGTGGAACCCAATGTGGTCTTATGCTGTTGTAGGCCATCCGCCTCAAGGTTTGACATGTTGTGAATTCTGAGATGATATTCTGCTCACTACAATTGTACAGAGGGGTTATCAGACTTACTGTAGCCTTTTTGTCAGCTCAAACCAGTCTGACCATTCTCTGTTGATCTCTCTCATCAACAAGGCGTTTTCACCCACAGAACTGCTGCTCACTGGTTGTTTTTTGTTTTTCGCACCATTCTTTATACACTCTAGAGCAGTGGTTCTCAACATTTTTTTGATGAATGCCCCCTTCATGCCCTTACCCCCCCACCCCCAATTACTGTATGTGTCATAATTTGAAAGCGTAGACTTTGTTGTACCAAAAATAAAAGAAAAACATAAAATACAAAACTCAATATTTGTGTTATTTGATTAATTTTCTCAATGCAACTTTAATGCATTGCATAATTTAAACGTTTTTTTTTTCCTTTTTAATTAAGCTGGCTTACACGTCATGAATGTGAGACCAAACCTTGCGTTTCTTGAATTCAAGCAGATAGAGGGCTATATCTGGGGCCTATAAAATGAAAATGCTATGACAGAAACTAATAATAAAAGTGATATTGTTAATATATTTTGCATATACATTTGCCTTTTTGACATTTTTAATTTATTCATTAATTATTTATTTTTATAGTTTTAATAGTGACATTTGTAACAAGACCATAAGTAAACACATGGAAGCATGGATCTTCTTCACTACCATGGTTAGATGTAACATGATTTCTATAAAATAAACTATGGCATTTTTGTAATTATGTACAGCAGACCTACTTTAAACATGTAAAAACAATAAATACAAAATATAAATATTTAATAGAGCTGAAGTAGTGATATGATAATATTTATTATCAATCTATTTCTACTTAAAGTACAGTTAGTGTTACTATAGTAAATTCAAGGGTGGTGAATTCTGTGCTGAATTCAAATGGTTTCCGCTTCTTGCACCTTGCTTCTCACTGATTCTCGCAAAGCTGCGAGTTTAAGAGTTCGAGCTTTAAGAGCTTTGCGCTCACGCTGCTCTGTCCATTGAGCCGTATCCACCTACAGAGCCATACAGGTGCATTAGCCGAGGTTGTGCCTCTGCCTGTGTATTTGACGCTGCTAAACCATATACTTCAGATGCGTTGCTAGACTTCAAAATCAGATGAACTGCGGTACAAATGCGTACCAACCCGTATAACTGAGAACCAACTGATATACTCCCAAGTCTAGATAAACATTTTAATGCAAAGAGGAACTTGACGATAGATTTGATTATTATGACTGATAAACGCCCCCCATTTGTAACCTAACGCCCCCCTCTCTACTAATTTGCTCTCAGCGCCCCCTGGCATCCTTTGAATGCCCCCGTTGAAAACCCCTGCACTAGAGACTGTTGTGCTTGAAAATCCCAGGAGATCAGCAGTTACAGAAATACTCAAACCAGCCCATTTGGCACCAACAATCATGCCACGGTCTAAATTACTGAGATCAAATTTTCCCCCATACTGATGGATGATGTGAACATTAACTGAACCTCCTGACCCATATCTGCTTGATTTTATACATTACACTGCTGCCACACCATTGGCTGATTAGATAATCGCATGAATATGTAGATGTACAGGTGTACCTAATAAAGTGGTCGGTGAGTGTGTATATACTGTATATATACTGTATATATATAATATTACTTGTTTATTTTCACTATTGTTATTTTACTTTAATGTTATTTTATAACTAATTTCACATTTTACGCAGTGATGCTCCAAATGCTTTAGCAATGCTAAAACACAGTTTTTTTGTTATGCCAATAAAGCACACTAAATTGACATTGAAAACTGAGTGTATGTTAGTGTGTTACACTGTGTGTGTGTGTGTGTGTGTCCTGAGTGGTACTGTAGTTCTAGTGGGGGAATGAATGGCTCTCCCCCTCTCTCTCTGTCATCCACCATGCAAATTAGCCCCATACAAGCTCTCTATGACACTCACCTCAATGTCCTCCCACTTACTTTCTCTCTCTCTCTCTCTCTCTCTCTCTCTCTCTCTCTCTCTCTCTTTCTGTACTGTCACTCCATCTTTTCTGTCTATTTCAGGTCTGTACAACTCTCTTTTCAATTTCACATCTGCATTTGTTTACCTCCCTCGTCTAACATCTTCATTACTTTGTCTGGTTTTATACCTCCTTGTATTCTTGAGTGTTCTTTATTTAGCAGAGCAAATCCTTAATTTACATAGCATATGGCCACTGTAACAGAGAGAAAGAGGGAAATTCCTATGGCCCTCTTGAAAGTGCTCAAGACTGAGTCCTCATCTCGCTCTCTTCTATCTCTCTCTCCAGCAAACTCTCAACAGAGGCCAAATAGGGAATCGAAGAAGAAAATTCTGTTGTCAACGATCTCTCAGTATGTGCATGTGTTCCTCTGCATATTATCATCATGTTGTTGTAGGCAGTATTATGTTGACATCATCCCCTAGCTAATTGAATTCAAGACCCACTTTTTCTCCTCTCTTTTTTCTTTCATCCTGTCCTCTTTTTTCCCTTCGTCTACTCCACTCTTCTTTGTGTCCCACACTGTTCCGCATGTTTCCAAAGGATGACATGCAGCCCACTTAAAAACACAACAATATTCAAATCATATTGCAAAAATTTGAATATCTAGTGTAAGACCGAAAATAAACATCTAAATATAGCCCAAATCAGCATGCAAGATGTAAAAACTCGAGGGGTAAATTATTTCTCTTGTCTATAAATGTGAACCTCCACACGCAAGACTGGCATATCTGCAAGTCAAATTTCAATTATATGACGTCTGTCAAGATGTAAGACAAAACAGGGACACACAGATGCTGTGATCCTTATTTTGTGTCCTTTAACGTTTAATTATTCAAATTCTATTATAGCACATCTCTATGTAATACTTGATTCTGTTTGGTTGATTGTGACTCTCTGTGGTCTAATAATTTAGTATAATGACTGGTACACTGCATGTATAATTGACCATAGTTTCAAGCAACACACTTCTTACATAGCTGTGCTAGTTTTATGTCTCTCTGTGGTCTCTTTCTTCTTACAGAATAAAATAATTTAAATTCCATTAATATTTCATGTCCAATTTGCTATGTAGTCATTTAATATGCGGGATAATGTACAGTCGCAAAATAATAATAATAATAATAATAATAATAATAATAATAATAATAAATATATAAGGCCTTTCTAAAACAATTATTTTGCAATAATGACCGACTGACTGTACATTATGTCTTATGTTGAAGATAAATTAAACATAATCATTAGAAATCGGAAAGTTCTTATATTAAAAAAAGTAAAAAACTGTAAAAACCGTTGGTGGGCTTCAAGTCACTTATAGCTTAAATATTCTGAGGAGAATACAAAATGATGTTTACTTTCTACAAGAGGGCATGCTTAATGTGAATAAAAATAGATATAGCTTAGAGCTATTGTGAGTGAGAGGAAGCAAAACTGCATGTGTGTGTGTGTGTGTGTGTGTGTTCTCCTCCACAGTTTATTAGGATCAATATGAAGAGCGCTGGGTTGTAGTATGCTCTTTCTGGCCACCCCCTCAGGCCCTGCTGTTGTGTAACCACTGCACTGCAGCCACACATACATTCACATGATGACCAAAATGGCATATATGTGGGATAACACAAGTGTCTTTGTGCATAACTGTGTGTGTGTGTGTGTGTGTGTGTGTGTGTGTGTGTGTGTGTGTTTGCAAGTGTGAAATTATTTTTGCAACAAACTACAATGCTAGGTTGATCCCAGAAAGGGACACTACACTAGAAAGAAAGAAAACGTCTTGGTTACTGATGTAACCTCTGTTCCCTGATGGAGGGAATGAGACATTGTGTTGATGTAGTGTAGGGGTTCGCCAAGTTAGACCGAGTTGTGCTGAGGAGCCGAGAGAGAGTCCCAGCCATGTCAGCGGTCGGTTCAGCACTGCGGCAGGAGGGACACAATGTCTCGTTCCCTCCATCAGTGAACAGAGGTTACATCAGTAACCAAGACGTTCCCTGTCTGTCACTCACTCGACGTTGTGTCGATGTAGTGACACTAGGGGTTCCTATACGAAATGCCACAGGCATTGAACTGTGTCACGAGGTATGGAGGAGCAGATTCGGGCAAGCTGCTGCGGGCATCGCAGCAAGCGCTCGATCACATCTTGACCTTACAGCAAGTTAGGTAAGGCGTCTCCCGGGTCCCAATAAGGGTGGGAGGAGGACTTACCCGAGGAAGCTACAGGCGGTGGCCTTTCCTGATTTTTGTATTAAGCAATTTCCCGCCGAGCACTAGAATAGTGCTGGGGAAGTGCTCTTCCCTCTCCAGGAGGGAGAGCACTACGGAGACCACATCCTACCAGAGGGAGGTTAACATGTGGAGAATACCTCACATGGACTTACCAACGGGGAAGTTCACATATGGAATGATACCACTGGGGAAGACCCTTTCTACGGAGAGGGTACACAGCAACAGTGGCCGAGGCAGAGGAGAGCTCTGACGAGGGGAAACACAGGGTTCACCTGAGGGGAAACTGAACAGTGGAAACGCATCATATGGGATTACCGAGGGGGGAATCACCATGTATGGAGCACTGAGCCCAAGTACACGGGCTAACCTGAAAAGGGGCATACCATGAGTTCTGGGCCTGGCAGCATTTCTCCTCCGCCGATTTCACCACCAAACAGTGCTTAAGGAATTAATGAAGCGTCCAGTGTTCACCAGTTACAGGGAACTGTTTTTCACATTATCACCTCAAAAGGGGAAACGCGCAATGCAAGCGATACACCCGACCGGCCGCCCGGCCTACCTGTTGTTACCCTGTAACACTCTGGTCGAAACCGGTTCTATGCACAGGTTGTAGAACCTCGCAAAGGTATTGGCTGCTCTGCATATGTCTGCTGGAGAGGCGCCCCTTGCCAGTGCCCAGGAGGATGCAACACCTCTGGTGGAGTGCGCATGGACTCCCAAAGGGCACAGCAGTTCTTATGATTGGTAAGCCAGAGAAATGGCATCCACAATCCAATGGGACAACCTCTGTTTGGGGACAGCGTTCCCCTTCTGCTGCCCTCCAAAGCAAACAAAGAGCTGCTCCAAGCATCTAAAGCTCTGCGTGCGGTCCAGATAGATGCGCAGGGTGCGAACTGGACACAGCAACGACAAGGCCGGGTCTTCCTCCTCTGAAGGGAGCGCTTGCAGGTTCACCACCTGATCCCAGAATGGGAGTGGTGGGAACTTTGGGCATGTAACCGGCCCGAACTCCAGGCATTTGCTGGTGACAGAGATCGCCTGCAGGTCCCCCACCCTCCTGATAGAAGTGCGTGCCACCAGGAGGGCCATCTTCAGGGACAAAGTGCTGAGCTCGGCCTGCTCCAGGGGCTCAAAGGGGGCTCTCTGTAAGGCAGATAGGACCACAGAGAGATCCCAAGAGGGAATCAGGCGCAGTCTAGGGGGATTCAATCTCCTCATGCCTTTGAGGAACCTGGTGATCAGGTCGTGCTGTCAAGAGGGTCTCCCATCCAGTGTATCTTGATATGCTGCAATAGCAGCCACATACACCTTCAGGGTAGAGGGAGACAGCCGTCTCTCCAGACCTTCTTGTAGAAAGGACAATACAGACCCGACTGCGCATCTCTGTGGATCTTCCCCGCAGAAAGAACACCAATTTGCGAAGAGACATTACTTCAGAGCATACAGCCACCTCGAGGAGGGGGCTCTGGCCTGAGTGATTGTGCCTACCACTGCTGGTGGAAGGCCTGCTAGGTCTTCTGCGTCCCGTCCAGGAGACAGACGTGGAGATTCCAGAGGAATGGCCATGGGTGCCAGAGCATGACCTGCCCCTGAGTGAGAAGGTCCTGCCTCAGAGGAATGCGCCATGGAGGGGCTACTGCCAGGAGCATCAGGTCTGAAAACCAAGTCCGGTTGGGCCAGTATGGCGCAACCATCAGGACTTGTTGCCCATCCTCCCTGACTTTGTACAACATCTGTGCAATGAGGCTCACTGTGGGAAACGCGTACTTGCGCAGCCCCCGAGGCCAGCTGTGCGCCAAGGCATCTGTGCCAAGGGGAGCCTCGGACAGGGAGTACCAAAGGGGGCAGCGAGAGGACTCTCGGGAGGTGAACAGGTCCACCTGTGCCTCTCCGAATCTCTCCCAAATCAGCTGGACTGCGCGGGGGTGGAGACTCCACTCTCCGCAGAGCCTTACCTGCCGTGAGAGCGCATCCGCTGCACGGTTGAGGAAGCACAGGAGGTGAGTGGCTCGCAGAGACTTCAACGTCTGCTAACTTCAAAGGAGGAGGCGGCGGGTGAGTAGCGATATGCGATGTGAGTGTACCCTGCCCATGTGGTTTATGTATGCCACAGTCACTGTGTAGTCTGTCCGGACCAATTGGTAAAGACGTGAGGAGACAGGGACAGACCGAAAGGGAGGACCTTGTACTGGTATGCTCGTCCCTTGAAGGCAAACCAAAGAAAGGGTCTGTGTCGAGGAAGGATCAATACATGAATGTACGCGTTCTTCAGGTCGATGGTCGCGAACCAATCCTGATGTCGTACAGATGTCAGGATGCTCTTCTGCGTCAACACATCTTGAACGGAAGCCTGTGTAAGGCTCTGTTCAAGGCACACAGATCCAGGATTGGATGCAATCCCCCCTCTCTTGGGCACGATAAAATAGGGGCTGTAAAAGCCCTTGTGCAACTCTGTTAAGGGGACGGTTCTATCGCTCCTTTCGTCAGAAGGGTGGCGGCCTCCGCCCGAGGGACCGAGGCATCCTTGCCTCGCACTGCGGTGGAGAGGATGCCATTGAACCTGGGTGACCGTTTGCCGAACTGGATCGCGTAGCCGAACCAGATCATCCTGATGAGCCATCGCGACGGGCTGGAAAGCACTAACCAGGCTTCCAGCCTTTGTGCTAATGGCACCAGGGGGACGATTTAATTTATCACGCCCAGGGTTGGTGGTTCGCAGCAAGGCAGAGCAGACGCCCCACCGGGAGGATCGTCCAGGGGAGGCGTGCTGCTCTGCGAACCTGCAACTGTGACCGGTGGCTGGGGCAGGTGAGCGGCCCCAAGAACCACTTTACTTACCTGTTTGCCGGCTTTCTTTCAACGGAAAACAAGGGAACGCAAGATACTTGTGTTCTGCTCGCTGACCGGAAAGACTTTCAGTGCCTGGCCGTCACGGGTGTCAGGGCCGGAGGGGCTGAGCATTGGAGAATGACCTAAGGAATGAAGAAACTGCTCTTTTATTGACAATTTGGGTGCCGGAGCCCAGAAGGCATCTGGCGATGTTAGGATACCCACCTTGTTCTGACCCAGGGGAGGGAGTGGGGCCCATGCTCACACCTGGGTCAGAGTGGTCAATGAGAGCTACCTCATCCCTGGGTCGCCCTTCTCAGGACCGCCTCAAAGCCCGTCCGGGGTTCTTGGCGGCTGGCTGTCAGGCAGGCGGTGCTGCCTTCTTGCAGGCAGATCTTCTTCTCATAGACCGGTGTACGGGCTCCGATGGTGAGGGAGCCGGGGCCGGCACCGCAGGAGGATGGCCTTGGCGAGAGGCAGACGGGGCACAGGACTATAGGTGGCCAAGCTACGCTGCGGCAGAATGTGTTTGTTGGCCTCCGTCTGCTCCTTCATCTTCGAGAACTGGTGGGCGAAATCCTCGACAGTGTCGCCAAAGAGCCCCCCTTGGGAGATGGGCACATTGAGAAAGCGGACCTTGTTGGCGTCATGCATCTCCGCAAGGTTGAGCCACAGGTGCCTCTCTTGGATCACCAAGGTGGACATAGTCTGGCCCAGGGCATGCACCGTGACTTCTGTCACCCGTAGAGCGAGGTCAGTCGCGGTAAGCAGTTCCTGCATAAGCCCTGGGTCGGTCCTACCCTCGTGCAGATCTTTGAGCACCTTAGCCTGGTGGACCTTCAGGATTGCCATGGCGTGCAGGGTGGAAGCAGCCTGACCCGCAGCATTGTAAGCCTTCTCCACGAGTGACAAAGAAAACGTACACGCCTTGGAAGGGAGCCTTGGTCGGTTCCTCCAGGTGGCTGCGCCCTGCAGGCATAAATGCACCACAACGGTGCGCTCTACCTGGGAAAGCTTGACATATCCCTTAGCCGCTCCGCCGTCGAGGGTAGTTAGGGTGGACGAGCCGGCGAAGCGTGTACGGGCAGAGAAAGGTGCCTTCCATGACTTCACGAGCTCCTCGTGCACTTTCGGTGCCCAGAAACCAATCATCTAGCAGCGAACGCTCAGGGCAGGGTGGAGGGTTCCACTCAAGCCCGATGTTCGTGGCTGCCCGGGCAAGCACGGCTGCCAACTCAGCGTCCGCCTCATCCTGAGCTCTACCGCCCGAGAGCGGGAGCTCAGAAGATTAGTCCGCTTCTGAAAGCAGAAACCCACCCTCCAATACTGTTGGAAACTTGTTAAAACAGTAGAGAGAGAGAGAGAGAGAGAGAGAGAGAGAGAGAGAGAGAGAGAGAGAGAAAGAGAGAAAGAGAGAGGAAAAGAGGAAGGGGGCTGCAAATGACTGTCTGTTTACCACTGGCATCTTTCCAGTAACTGACAGCAGGTGATAAACAATGTGAAGACACAAGATGAAGCAATATATAGAGATTGAGTAAATATACTACAAGAGAAAACATTTCACACACAGTTTTCCTCTCACACACACACACATTTAACTAGCTATTTAAGTTAGGACAGAGACTATTTAGCAGAAACGGTCTACTTCTATTAAAATTAATTGGAGAAATGAGAACGCCCATCGGTCAACAAACATAGAAAGGAAATCCCGCCATACAGGTAAAAGAGCCAATCACCTTTTAGATGCAGTCATCGCCAGTTAATCAACTCTAGAGAACGCGCATGTGCATTAGCTATACAAGCTTTTTTTTTTTTTTTTTTGGTAATCTGAGGTAAAGAAGCACATTTTAGGATTCCAGTGTTGTCGGGTTTTTCTGCTGATTTGAAATTCAGTATGTTCTTTGATTGTAATCTTGACCACCCCTTTTGGAGATTTCCCCATTCAAGTAGATAGGAGCTGCACTTGTATGCCACTTGTTTACATAGAAAAATAGCTGCACGGGAGCGTTCAAAAGATGGTGTTGAGTGGATTGACTTGCTATAAAGATTTGTTTAGGATGTACTGCTTTAAACAAAGCTAATCATAATTACTACAGATAAACATAAACCCAACAAAAAGTGAAAAACATCACACATTACTATCATGCTTTTCGCTCAAGTAATGCAATCTGCTTTTTTCTACATGAATACCATTAGATTTCAGCACAGTTAAGATCTAAACATGTAATTTTGGGTCCCACCCAGATACTGTGCTTCTCTGGGAGACTAGGCGTTTTTTCCACACAATTGTGGAACTAGTACCTGAACTATATTCAGTTCATTGTGGAACTATACCCGTTTCAAATAAATTTCAAGCTTCGTTTTTCCACCAAGGACACGAAAGCATGAACTTTATTTAAATAAGCTTTGATGTAACCATGTGACCTTGTTGTGGTGGCGGCGCCTGTACTTGATGCTACAATAGCCATGCTGACTTGCTTAAAAACATAAACAATGAATGACTCAGTGAAAGATTTCATGTTGATTGTTATCATCCTGTTTTGTTGTGGAAAACTTCAAGTGGACAAGATGCGCACAGATTTGCAAGAGAAGGAAAACAACAGAAGAGCATGAGCAGAGAAGAGAAAGAATAATAAAAAAAATAATTTCCCAGCCTTACTTTCAAAACAAGTTTGCAATATAATTTCTTCACTGATCACACACAAAAATAATTTCTACCATTGGTGTCACAATATAGCTGTTGGAACAGGAATAGAGGCCAAGCCACAGAGAGGGACCAGACTAAAGAGAGAGAGAGAGAGAGAGAGAGAGAGAGAGAGAGAGAGAGAGCAGACTAAATTAAATAGACTAAAAATAGGCTGGACTAAATGTAATTCGGTGCAAAAACTATAGTAAACTTTGATCAACATCAGCTGACTTTGTTGATTTCTGCTTAGTGTGAGAGGGAACAAAAAAGGCAACTGCCAATAAACTGTGCTTCGCCCAGCACACAGCTGTGGTGAAATCTGTTCGCTGCAACAGGCGTCCGGTGTGCTCACCACACTGCAATACCCAGATCTCACGCTGTGTTCTTAGACAAGGGTCTGAATGTTACAAAACAAGTGGATCGGAGATTAAAGTTCAAAAACAGAACCGTGCTGGGTTATTCCTGTGAGCAAAGCTGAGCTTCATACAGGAGGGTTTTTGGCATTGCAAAATTTGTTTTCAATACATTACTTCCATAAAGGAAGATGAGAAGAAATGTAGCTGCTATGCTTTTGTAATGATGATGATTTTGTAATGTAGTTGATTTTTATTAAAAGAGGGAAACAAGAAAAGAGAACATAAAACGGCTGTGACGAAAAAAACACTCAGCAGAGGAAGCACGGATGTGGTTTGTTAGAAAAAGGGACAAAAATACATACAGTATATGGTGCTTTTTTTCACACACACGCACATATAGACATACACATAAATACAGCAGTGTCGAGAGTGTGTCTTCTCTTCTTTTAGTCTCTGTTTCTGTACTCAGGTTTGCTGCTTCCTTCCCAAACCTTCAAAAACACTTGATTGAGTAGGTGAGAATGTGAGTGTGTGTGTGGGTGGAATGGGTTCTTCAGTCCTTTCATCTCAGGGTGACACAGAATCCCTCCCCAGTATTATATCATCTGCACCTGCACTCAGTGTGTGTTTGCCGAAGTGTGTGTGTGTGTTTGTGTGTGTGTGTGTGTGTGTTTGTATGTGTGCACAAGGACAACCACACCTGCCTCCATAATGAAAACTCCTGTTATGGACTGATGATGTCTTAAAATAGCAAAATAATGTAAGTCCCACCACCCACCCATGCCACCTCAGAGTCTGATTCGACAAACATTTCACGGAATGACTGTAAAGGGTTACAGTACAGCCAAAGCATTAAAGAAATGTGTAAAATTTTAAAACAAAGAGGTAAAAATTTTAAGAAACTGATGAACCAAATGTACTTCCCGACAAATCTTAAAGTGGGTACATATCAGCAGATTAATCTGTTTATCACTAATAAGGTGTATTGTGTTTTTTGTAGAGCTGTCATAGGTAACGCGTTAACGCATGTTATTTATTTTAAAAGTTTTATACGTTAATTGTTATTAATCATTATTTAACACATTTACCTTCATAAAGCATAAACCAGCATAACCACTGGTCGGAGTAGGGTGAAACCTTTGAAATGTGTCTGACCGGAGTCATTATACTGATGCACACTTCACAAAACACACACACTCAACAGCCATGTCAATAATCAAATGATGGGGAAAGGACCTCTTGACACAATTTGTTGTACAAAACAAGCCCAGATGGGAATTGTGACAGAAATCAGGTACTTTGCAGCCTCTGTATTGCACAATTTAATTCCCTCAGAGGCACGTCAAGTCCCAACTATCACAAAAATGCAGAACGAGACATTGTTTGCATGCACTTTTCATGTGGATATTAAAGTGACGCTTGACATTGACATTGACGCCCAGATGCGAATCATGAACGCCGCTGCACGATGGCTGTAGCAAAGCAGATAGACACAGTCTACCAGCTGATTAATATTGCAGAGGATGGGGGGTCTGGGTAGCTCAGCGAGTATTGACGCTGACTATCACCCCTGGAGTTACGAGTTTGAATCCAGGGTGTGCTGAGTGACTCCAGCCAGGCCTCCTAAGCAAACAAATTGGCCCAGTTGCTAGGGAGGGTAGAGTCACATGGGGTAACCTCCTCGTGGTTATGATTAGGGGTTCTAACTCTCAATGGGGCACGCGGTAAGTTGTGAATGGATCGTGGAGAGTAGCATGAGCCTCCAAATGCTGGGAGTCTCCGTGTTGTCATGCACAATGAGCCACGTAATAAGATGTGCGGATTGATGGTCTCAGAAGCGTAGGCAACTGAGACTTGTCCTCCGCCACCCAGATTGAAGTGAGTAACTGCGCCACCATGAGGACCTACTAAGTAGTGGGAATTGGGCATTCCAAATTGGGAGAAAAGGGGATAAAAAAAATAATATATATATTTTGGAGGATGAGAGTTTAAAAGATTTAATGCACATTGCAATGAATATGCAACCTATGTGGGGACAAGTTCTTCCAATTAGTCAACCTCCCACTTAGACTTTGGTAAACATTTAATGTTACTTTAATTGGTGCTATTTTAGTGCATTTTGGTAAAGTTTCCTGGTTAGAGCTAGAGCTCGCCCAAATCCAACCTTGAAGAAGCTGTGTATCTGTGTGTGAGTGTTTGTCTGTTACTCTTTTGTCACAGGACCTGATGTGAACAACTGGCATGCAGGGGAGGTGAGATGTCCATCTGACGGGACAAACTGGCGTCTAGTACTTCAGATTGGTGACCTCAGTGGGTCACTTTGTGCCTAAACCGGGATTTGACTGACATCCTGATAATCAATGGAGATACTCTTCTGGCTAACAGCCCATTTGTGGAAATTATCAAAGTTTATCTGTGTCTTAACCAATTAGAATAATTCAACCTGACATGATGACGTAGCTTAGTGACTTGTGTGAGAGTATAATTGCTGCTGTAATGAGAATGTATGAAGAGCAGCCTACGATCTCCTTGTGAGTGTGAAGCTGACTTCTACTTGATGAAACTGCAAACTATTCTGCAGTAAAATCTTCTTCAATTGATTGCATCTCTGACTCCTGGTCTACATTCATCATATCTGGTCCTTGGGTCTTAACTGTAAAATCCCCTACAGTTAATGGTCTTTATCTTTATACTGTGGAAGGCTTTGTTTGGAAAATGTTAACAAAGCATCATTGTTACATATTGTTTTCTTTTCTTTTCTAAGAAGGGAATAAGCGCATTTTGATAGGAAAATAAGTATATACATAGAGTAAAATTTCAGCATTTTCAAACTCTTTGATTAATTGCGATTAACTATGAAATGTTTTTCTATTAATCGCAATTAAAAAAATGTTTTGTGACTGACAGCACAAACATTTTGCTGTCATCTGATTCAAGGAAGCGTAGAATCAATTTTGAAAAGTGTTGATTGTTTTGCTTTTGTTTTGTTTTTTCAGATTAAATTTTTATTTTATTTTTTTTTTTTTCACATTTATAAAAAATGTTTTATTCAGCGCCTACAGATCATTTTGATTCCCGGTTTTGAGCCTGACTTTTCATGCCTGTCGCTCAGTCTGTACTTGCTCACATGGTAATGAGATACTCTTCCAATTCCTATGATCTTTTTAGTGACCTGAGGCATTTCACTTTTCTATAGGTTTTATTTTCCCAAATATTCCAAATAGATTCTTTCACTATGTTTGGTGATCTGGTTGATGTTTATGCTTCATTTAAAGTGATGCTGGTTGGACACATGGGCATTTTAATTGATTTCACACTTGGTTTGTTTGTTTGGTGCGAATTGTAATATATGTTGCATTTGGTAAATAATAATTTAAAAAAAAGCAATTTATTTGGACACAAGCAAGTAAGAGAAATGTCATCAGCCGCGGTTTACTTCCACAATTTAGGATGATTGCGTTCATATAAGCAGCAAACTGTTCCAGAGTTCACATGAATCTTTCCCTATCTGTCACTCACTCGATGTTGTGTCAATGTAGTGACACTAGGGGTCGCCTTTGGGAGCCTCAAACACCTCTGATCTTTGAGAAAAGGCCAATGGGAATTGGCGAGTGGAATTTGCATGCCACTCCCCTGGACATACGTGTATAAAAGGAGCTGGCTCGCAACCACTCAGTGGTTGTGCTCAGCGAGCTGAATCCTCTGCCGTTCCATTCACCTCTGAAAAACTGTTGGAGTTTACGGCGCATTACAGCGGCTTCTCACTGAGAGCGTCTTTTTAAAGATGCCTTTCTGTCTGTTTAATTCCTGGTTGCGGTCATTACCTCTCCGCTTCCGATGGCCACGATCACTGTCTTACGTGCTTGGGTGCTGCACACGTGGAGACAGCGTTCGTGGACAGGTCATGTTCTCACTGCGAGAACATGACCATGGCAACGTTGCGGTCACGGCTTTCCTTCATTAGAGGGAAAGCCACCCCAGCGGCTCCCCGCCTCGGTCCTTCTACCTACGGGTTTTCAGTACAAGGTCCTCCCCTTCGGTCAGTCCCTGTTACCTCGTGTCTTCACGGAAGTCGCAGAGGCAGCCCTTGCCCCGCTAAGGGAAGTGGGCATCCGCATCCTCAACTGTCTCGACGACTGGCTGGCTCTAGCTAACTCTCGAGACTTGTTGTGTGCGCACAGGGACCTGGTGCTCAGGCACCTCAGCCGGTTGGGGCTTCGGGTCAACTGGGGAAAGAGCAGCTCTCCCCGGTACAGAGCATCTCTTTTCTCGGGTTGGAGTTAGACTTAGTCTCTATGATGGCGCACCTCACGAGCGAGCGCACACAGTCAGTGCTGAACTGCCTGAAGTTGTTCAGACGGAGCACAGCAGTCCCACCGTAGCATTTTCAGAGGCTCCTGGGGCATATGGCGTCCTCGACGGCGGTCACGCCGCTCGGGTCGATGCATGTGAGACCACTTCAGCACTGGCGTCAGACTCAAGTTGCGAGATGGGCATGGCACTGCGGCACACATCGCGTGGTCATCACGCCAATCTGCCGCTACCTGTTCTGCCCTTGGACGGGCCTTGCATTCCTGCGGGCAGGAGTCCCCTTAGTGTAAGTACCCCAGGCACATCATGGTTACGACAGACACCTCCGAGCATGGCTGGGGCACCGTGTGCAACAGGCACGCTGCCGCGGGCTCCTGGACAGGGCCGCGACTGCGTTGGCATATCAACTGCCTCAAGTTGCTGGCAGTGTTGCTCGCCCTGCGGAGGCTTCGGCCGTTGATCCAGGGCAAGTATGTGTTGGTCCGGATGGACAACACGGCGATGGTAGCGTACAGACGCGCTGCCGCAACATGTTACGCTCAGGGGAGAGTAGAGACTCCACCCCCAGGTGGTCCAGCTGGTTTGGAGTCGATTCGGTCAAGCGCAGGAAAGCCTTTTTGCTTCCCGGGAATCCTCCCACTGCCCGCTCTGGTACGCCCTGACCGAGGCTTCCCTCGGCACAGATGTGCTGGCACACATCTGGCCCCGGGGGCCGCGCTAGTATGCGTTCCCCCCAGTGAGCCTACTTGCACAGACCCTGTGCAAGGTCAGGGAGGACGAGGAGCAGGTCATCCTAGTGGCACCCTACTGGCCCACCCAGACTTGGGTCTCGGACCTCACACTCACTCCCTGGTGAATTCCCCTGAGGACCTCTGGAATGTTCATGTCTTGCCCTTGGATGGGACTTGGAAGGCCTAAGTGGCCTACCACCCACGGTGGTAGACACGATCACTTAGGCTAGGGCTCCCTCTACAAGGTGCCTGTATGCCTTGTAGTGGTGTCTGTTCGCTAAGTGGTGTTCTTGCCGACGCGAAGACCCCCAGAGATGTGCAGTCGGATCGGTGCTTTCCTTCCTGCGGGAGAGGCTGGTGGGGCGGCTGTCCCCCCCACCTTGAGGGTGTACAAGGCCGCTATGGCAGCGCACCACAATGCAGTTGACAGTAAATATTTAGGGAAGCATGACCTGATTATCAGTTTCCTTAGAGGCGCGAGGAGGTTGAATCTCTTGAAGACTGCCCTCCTGACTGAGCTCATGTCCATCAAGACGGTAGGGGACCTACAGGCGTTCTCTGTCAGCAACATGTGCCTGAAGTTCGGTCCGGAATACTCTCACGTGGTCCTGAGGTCCCGACCGAGCTATATGCCCAAGGTTCCCACGACCCCGTTTAGGGATTAGGTGGTGATCCTGCAAGCGAAGCTGCCCCAGGAGGAGGCAGACTCAGCCTTTTCATTACTGTGTCCGGTGTGTGCATTGCACATCTACTTGGATCGCACGCAGAGCTTTAGTTGCTCTGAGCAGCTCTTTGTCAGCTTTGGAGGACAGTGGAATGGGAGTGCTGTCTCCAAACAGAGGATCGGCCACTGGGTCGTTGACACCATCACTTTGGCATACCACACCCAGGACGTGCCACCCCTCTTGGGGCTTCGGGCACACTCCACCAGCCTCCTGGGCCCCGACCAATGGCACCTCTTTGGCAGACATCAGTAGAGCAGTGGGATGGGCAACACCCAACACCTTCGCGAGGTTCCTCAATCTCCGGGTGGAGCCGGTTCGTCCCGTGTGTTGTCAGGTATGAACAGATAAGTTGGCAGGACAACTGGCCGGGTGAACCGCTTGCGTATAGCGCCTTTCCCCTCCTGGAGGGGGAGACGTGCACTTTTTACCCCCCAGCCATGTTCACGAGGTTGTGGACCCCAGATGTCCTTCCTCCTTAGCCCTGTGGCAGGCGAGTTCGCGGAGAAACTCGATGCTGGCCCAGTATGTGTGCTATTAGGCCCTGTACTGGGGTAGGTGCTCCACATGTGCTGGTTGCCTGTTTGTAACCCCGTGTGATTTATAATCCGCGAGACAGTTTCACTGTTGGTAAACCCACTTCTTCCTTGGGCAAAGTTTCCCTCTGCCACCAGTCGCCATGTTTTTTGAGCTCTGTCCCCTCTGGGTAGGACCTACCACGGGGACTTCTCCACATGCGACACTGCCGACAAGACTCGGTAAGACCATGTGACGTATTTCCACACAATTGCCTCCCCATTGGGCAGGATGTGGTCTCCGTGGTGTCTTCTCCTTGGGAATGGACACCCCCCCTCCACGCGGACACTTATGGCCCCCAGCTGAACAATTTCCATTCTTTTTTGGGGAGAAAAAAAAAGAGAAGAGGCCATGGCTGGATCGGCCTGTCCCCATTTTGAGCACGCGACTTGAAATGACCGGGACCCGGTCTTGGCTCCTCAGCACAAAACCTGAATGAGCCAGCTCATTTTATACCCGTATGTCCAGGGGAGTGGCATGCAAATTCCTCTCGCCAATTCCCATTGGCCTTTTCTCAAAGATCAGAGGTGTTTGGGGCTCCCAAGGGTGACCCCTAGTGTCACTACATTCACACAACGTCTTGTTCCCTCCATCAGGGAACGGAGGTTACGAAAGTAACCAGGACGTTCTTCAGACCACTTTTTTGTGCGGTTTGGAAAACAGCGTTCACACCAACCAAACTGACCAAACTTTTTTTTTTTTTCTCCCCTTTTCTCCCCAATTTGGAATGCCCAATTCCCAATGCACTCTAAGTCCTCATGGTAGCGTAGTGACTCGCCTCAATCTGGGTGGCAGAGGACGAATCTCAGCGCCCCACCTAGAGCAAGAACCACATTATAGCAACCACGAGGATGTTACCCCATGTGACTCTACCCTCCCTAGCAACCAGGCCAATTTGGTTGCTTAGGAGACCTGGCTGGAGTCACTCAGCACACCCTGGATTCGAACTCGCGACTCCAGGGGTGGTAGTCAGCGTCAATACTCGCTGAGCTACCCAGGCCCCCCAGACTGACCAAACTTTGACATCAAACTTAACTGGGTGCACAACAAATGTGCAAGTTTGAAAACACCCTTAGAATTAAAGATTTTCATAACAATGAACAAAGGCAGCTTGTTTTAGGTTTTAGATTTTATAGATCTTATTGCAGCACTTTCTATTAGATGTTTTGTGAGGTTTTGAATTCAAATATTTGCCAAAGTTTAAGAGCTCTCTTCTGCATATTAATTATTGGTGAGTATTAGCATTATTCATTTGGAACAGCATTATTTATTTGTGTTAGATATGACGGTGAGAGAGGTACAATCTAGTTATTAAAAATCTTTTGGCTGGTAATTGAAAGGTTTTAGATTAAAACACTACAAGGTTCGATCCATTAACTATCACCATTGTGCCCTTGAACAAGACACTTAACACCAGGTGTTTCCAAGCGGGACTATCTCTGTAATAAGTGCGTAATAGGGAAGCCACGGTGTGAGTTTTTGACGGTTAGATTACCGTCTGAGAAACAAATCGTGGTTAACCGGTTTTATGATTATTTGCAAATTGTCTTCTTATGCAACAGCACTGAAGCAAAAAAGTCATACCATATCACAAATGAAAGTGTTAGTGGACACGTTTCTTATGGATATATGGATGCTAAGTGCAGCTCTACAATAGGAAAACTGATAAATATACAACAAATAAATAGGTCTAACATAAGAGACGCTCCAAAATAGGGCACAACACCGCTTATGTGCATCCTGGGCGCATAATGATGTGCTTCAATGTAACTAACCAGAGTGCTTGGAGTCTCTTCAAGTGCAAAACTTAAGATTATTTTGGGTGCACAACATGTAGTTCACGGCATCCAACAGTTTTTTTCTTCTGCAACCATTTATTAAAACAATCCGTTGTCTGTTAGACACCCCACCATAAAGAATCGACAACACACTCCATAAAAATTTTTTTAAAAACTCTGCACAGTACTTCACAAATAAACCTGTGGACTACATGCATAACAACAGGAACATTGCTTACAGCAAGCAATATAGTGTCCATTAATGACAAATAATAATTGAAATTTATGTTGAATGTGGTGACTTTGTACACAAGCAATGCTTTAAATTATAAGGATGATTTAAGACACAACTTCTCACAGTTTATCACGCTGATAGTAACTACAAGCAAATGCACCGAGCACTGTCAGCACCCATAAACATTCCAAAAAGTTGCATCTCTCAATTCATCTCCTTTAAAAGCACCACAGCTAAAATATTAAACTAGTTTGTTGTTGGACAACTAGTGGAACATCCTGTCCCATTTGTAGGATGTGTACCTTCATATAACATCTGTCTGCATTTTTTACATCTGTCGTCATCAGTGACCCATAGTCATTTAAATGCTCCCAAACAGCCACTTAAGTTGCTTTTTTGGTGGATATGAGTCTGGTACTTTGAATACCTATGTTATATTTTGGAATTCGTGTGTAGCCCCAGTTTCACTTGAATTGAAAGTTCACGTTCAGTCCATGATACCTGGACAAGCACCATGCGGACACCGTCCGTAACCATAGAAACAGCTGCAGTAACCACCCAGGCATAAGCACAAGAAATTTTCACATTTAGGCTTACACCACAAAACTCTTTTTTTTATACTACATATACACTAACTGAGCACATTATTAGGAACTCCTGTACACCTACTTATTCATGCAATTATCTAATCAGCCAATCGTGTGGCAGCAGTGAAATGTATCAAATTAAGCAGATATGGGTCAGAAGCTTCAGTTAATGTTCACATCAACCATCAGAATGAGGGAAAAATGTGATCTCAGTTATTTCAATCGTGGCATGATTGTTGGTGCCAGACAGTCTGGTTTGAGTATTTCTGTAACTGATGATCTCCTGGGATTTTCATTCAAAATAAAAAACATCCAGTGAGCGGCAGTTCTGCAGACAGAAATGTCTTGTTGATGAGAAAGTTCAATGAAGAATGGCCAGACTGATTCGAGTTGGCAGAAAAACTACGGTAACTCAGATAACCACTCTGTACAACTGTAGTGAGAAGAATAGCATCTCAGAATGCACAACATGTCAAATCTTCAGACGGATGGGCTACAACAGCAGAAGACCATGTCGGGTGCCACTTCTGTCAGCCAAGAACAGAAAGCTGAGGTTGCAGAGGGCACAGGCTCACCAAAACGGAACAGTTAAAGACTGGAAAAACATAGACTGGTCTGATGAATCTCGATTTCTGCTGAAGCACACAGATGGTAGGAGCAGAATTTGGCACTAACAGCATATATCCATATACCCAACCAGCCTTGTGTCAACAGTCCAGGCTGGTGGCGGTGGTGTAATGGTGTGAGTAATGTTTTCTTGGCACATTTTGGGTCCGTTAATACTAATAAATCATCGCTTGAATGCACAGCCTATTTGAGTATTGTTGCTGACCATGTGCATCCCTTCATGTACACAATTTACCCATCTTCTGATGGATACTTCCAGCATGATAATGCACCATGTCACAAAGCAAAAGTTGTTTTAAACTGGTTTCATGAACATGACAAAGAGTTCACTGTTCTTCAGTGCCTTCCAAGTCACCGGATCTGAATCCAATGGAACACCTTTGGGATGTGGTTGAACGGGAGATTGGCAGCATGAATGTACAGCTGACAAATCTGCAGAAACAGCGAGATGCAATCATGTCAACATGGACCAGAATCTCAAAGGAATTTTTCCAACATCTTGTGGAATCCATGGCATGATGAATACAGGCTGTTTTGAGAGCAAAGGGAGGCTCTACCCAGTATTAGTATAGTGCTCCTAATAAAGTGCTATGTGAGTGTCTATTTTATATATAATATTTTTGCCACGTGTAATTAAAACATTCAAAATTCTTACAGTGAAATAATGAAAACTATGATCACGACATCCCTAGTGCATAAAAGCACCAGCTTAATAACATATTAGTAAATGAGCAGTTACTGTATAGAGAACTGTATGTTATAGATGGCCTGGACTTGTGTTGTTATGTTAAGCCACAATCTCAAAAAAGTGCAAACCACATTTATTATGTGCTCTGGTTTGTTTACTTTCTCATTGTTAATAACATTGAGAAAATGTTAACCAAAAGGCAGTGGCTCTACAATAGTTGTGCACTGTATATTCTCATGTCTTCACTGTTCTGTGACTGTAGATATATTTTCAAGAGGTCTTTTATGAAGAAGAGCAAAAGGTGGACAGCGGTCAAGCCTGGCCAAAGATTTTGAATACAAGATTTGGCTTTCTGACAGGTCTGTAACTGAAGCGCCAGGGTCTGATTTAGTCCCAACACTTACTGTAGATGCTCGTCTGCCACTGGAGAAGTGTGTCACTGCACTGTGTAACTGACACGCTCAGCTCAAGTGTTCATAGACAGGATGTGCTCTAACCTTAACTACAGCCCTTAGTGCTGCAGCTTTTATTCAGCACAAATACCCACTCGTACATGCACCACCATGAGAGTCTAGCCTTAAACCTTTATACCTATAGAAAAACAAATGATCCTAGTTTAACTCTTGGCCACCGTGCTTTTTTCTACTTACCTTTCTCTCTTTTTCTCTTTCTGTCTCACCCTCTCCTTTTCTGTTTCATTTACCCGAGACATGTTTTGTTTCAGAATCCTTCCTTGTCAGCTCTAAAAAGGCCTCAGTTCTCACAAATCAACACTATATTAAAGCAAATAAACACACACATTTTTTTTTTCATGGTGGGGATTTTCCATTGACTTCAATTGGTTTTATAATGAGCTAATCATATTTTCTATCCCCTAACCCCTTAACCTAACCCCTCATAGAAACCTTTTCTGCATTTTGAGATTTAAATTTTTTTTAGATTCATTAAACCATTGGCTTGTCCCCACAATGTAGCTGATTTCAGGTTTTACTGTACTTGTTGGACCCCACAATGTAGGCAAATCCTGGCCCATGTACACACATGACAGAGTTAGCTTCCCTCTTTCAGAGCTATAACCATAAAGCCACCCAATAAAGTGCTGTTTGTATTTTATTCAAGCACAGATCAGGATAAAGCTCAGTCTAACCAATACCTAAATTCAGTTCTCCTCCAAACAATACCATTTACTCACAATAGCATCCATGTGCCCTCTACATCAGAGAACAATGCCAGTTGACTTAGTTTGGCTACAGTCCATTGCTGTCCCATTCATAATACAGAAACCTCAACTTAACTAACCTCAATGCAGAACTGATCACTGTCACCAAAGACCATTTAGTACAGCTTTCATGGGCTAGAGAAAGCACAAAGAGAGGGAAAGACAGTTGACTGACATCCTCTTAAATTCTTCGTTTGAAATAACGCTGCAGTCGGTCATGAAATTAACAGGATGGATTTACTCTGTCTCATAGTAAACATCCCTGTGATTAAAACTGATATATGAGACATCATTTTAGACAGCAGGTAGCAGAAAGGCAGAGAGTGTAAGTGTCTTGTTCTAATAAGATTAGACATTGAGATGGGATTAGTTCATCTTGGCGACGTTCCTGTGCCAAGCTGCCCTAAAGACAACGCCATCTACTTCTGCACTGTCAACATTTAAACTAATGATCACACACTGAGACTCTCTTTCTCTCTCTCTCTCTCTCTCTCTCTCTCTCTCTCTCTCTCTCTCTGTTAAGGATAAAGGACAGCATTGTATAAACAAAAACAGAGATTAACCTCACTCTCAAGATAAAGACAGTTGAACAGCAAAATATATCTGATCTTTCGATAATTCAAATCCTCATACAGCTAGTCGACTAGAACTAATCAATTTCAAACGCAGAAAAAATGTGGGTCCCACTTTATAATGGTGTCTTTGACTACTAAGTACTTATATTAAAGCTGAATTTTGTAATTGCTGCGCCACTAGCATAAACAAATGAAACTGCAAAAATAATCACTGTTTTCAAACAGATTCCAGAAAACTCCTCCCCTTCAAACAGATTTCAGAAAACTCCTCCCCTTCCATTGGTTGTACAAGCTGATAGGCAACTGGCATATGGCCCCTCAGACAATTTTAGATTAAAGATTGATTTTAGAACATTGAAAAAGTGTTGATGTGAAGATTGCATTCAGGCTTGGGTGTTATTACTACTATCTACCAGTAGAGGTTGTGTGTTGCAAACAGTTAATGTTTGCCAAAATGAGTAATAAAACAAGAAAATTGACTACGAAAACCAGGTTTTCCAGTCAAAATGAAAAACAGTGTGTTTGGTGTGTTTGGAGACCAAATCTGTCATGAAAGATTTCAATTTAAATCACCATTACACCACTACTCACAAAGAGAAGCATGAGAAAGATACACCGGTGATGCCAGAGTTGCTCTCAACACAGATTTAAAAGGTAAAATACATTAGCAGCGAAACTTTTAACCAAATCCATGACAGTGCGAGAAACACTAAAGGCAACTTATGCTGTTTCGCTCAGGCTTGCGAAAAACGAAAAAGTAATGCAAAAAAATGCACGATTGAAATGGCCTGTCAAATTGTAAACAGTGAGAATGTGCTTTGCATTGAAACTGATCAGTCTGTGCGTGTGTGTGTTGTGGGGTGGTGTGGTGCAGAAATGTTTTGAATTTATGCACTGAAATGTTATGTTCTTGTATTCAGTATAGTTACTGATGATAATATTTAAATTTTGGTGATAAAATTTGGATTTTAACTTTTAATTTAAAAATAAATACATTTAAAAGCACCCAAAAAATTGGGGTTGAAAATTCGATCCTTGTTGGAAATGGACATTTAATTTTCTAGATATTATGTATTATTAAAACATTATTGCTTGTCAATTGGATATAAATTTGTCTATTTGAGCTGCATGTATATACGTTATATATATTTATACCACAGGTCTGTTAAATGCTTGATTCTGATTGGTTCACGGATGTTCTAAGGTGTGCAATTACTTTTCAAGTAAACGCACGGCTATGAAATAGTTCCAGGTCTTGACTGCATAACGGTTCCATATCACTTCGCCAAATTATTTCAGTTATTTCAAAGAGCCGTACAGGCTACCAAAACAAAATAACCAATGAAAACAGTGTTTTAATTGGTACATCGGATAAGAATGACAAACAATGTCTCATAATATCCTCAATTTATTTCAGTTTCGATTGAAAAGCATCCTTGGGCTCCCTCTCTTTCTCACTCTCTCTCTTTCGCTCTCATCTCACCCACACACACACACACACACCATACATGCTACCACAGCAAAATAACCATATAAACAAAGACATTGGTTAAAGTAAATTGGTTAAGTACGTCAAACAATGTCTATAATATCCTACATTTATTTCAATTTCAGTTAAAAAGCTCCCTCGTCTCCCCCGCACTTACACACGCTCACACACAGACATACACAAGCGCACACACACACACACACGCACACACACACACACACACATATTGAGACTCGTTTAGTGAGCAACAAATAGAGCCGTACTTCCGCGACTTGATCAATACAACAGTTTCTATTATCCAAAATAACTTTTAATATGTGAAATTTTTTATGTTTCAATGTATTTTGCCCTAATCAGCCACACATAGCTATAATGGAAAGCACACACACACACAACCTTGTTACTCCCATGCAGAAAAGCAGCGCATCCTCCGTTGCTAGTTCTAAAGTGACGTCTTCGTCAACGAAGAAGCAACGAAGGCTTGAGCTGTGTCAGAGCAAGACGCTGAATCCATGGTGGAAGAAAGTAGTTCCACTCACAAGAGCGTTTTAGGGACGAAAGCTAGAAAATGTCTTGAGATAAAACCCTGAATGATGTCAATTATTCCGCTTATACCACGGACACCACACCTTAATACATCATTCAGGGTTTTATTTCAATTCGAAAACGTCACGTTAGAACTAGCAACGGAGGATTGCGAGGCTTGTGCTGCTTTACTGGAGGACTTACTGGAGTAACATGTTAGTGCATTTGTGTGTGTGTGTGTGTGTGTGTGTGTGTGTGTGAGTTAGTGCTTTTGTGCATATGTGTATGTGAGTAGGTGTGTGAGTTTTTATTTGAGGGATCGAAAGAGAGAAACTGAGAAAATGAGATATCTCACTTCTGGGATTATCTTTTTTTTGTTGCAACTCCCGTCAGAAGTAATATCGCTTCAAAATCGCCAAGATGCGTGTCGCCATATTCCTGTTGTAAACTTTAATAACTTTTTCATCCCCACTGAGATGCAGGAGTGCACTGACGTGACAACTCTGTTTTTCTCTTACGAGTATGTTTGGGCCTTAAGTGTGTGCATTACGCGTATAATGTGTGTCCACGAGTATGGGAGTGTGTGTGTGAGAGGGGGAGCTCGAGGGTGTTTCCCACAGATATTTCAGATAATATAGAAACTGTTGTATTGATCAAGTGTATCTAGCTCTGATACAGCTCAAGCCTTCGTTGCTAATGTGAAAACATCATGTTAGAACTAGCAACAGAGGATGTGCTGCTTTTCGGCATAGGAGTAAAAAGGTTGTGTGTGTGCGAGCGTATGTGTGTGAGCGTGTGTGCGCGCGTGCGCATGCGTATGCATGTGTGTGTGTGAGCATGTGTAAGTGCGGGGGAGAGGAGGGAGAGTGAGGGCTCTTTTTAACCAAAATTAAAATAAATTTAGGATATTTTAGACATTGTTCTAACATTCTTAACCGATTTACTTTAACCAATTGCTTTGTTAAATACATTTGAATTTGTTATTTTGTTGTGGTAGCCTGTAGGGCTCTTTGAAATAACTGAAATAATTTGGCGAAATGATATGGAACCGCTATGCGGTCAAGACCTGGAAATACTTTATAGCCATGTATTTCCTTGAAAAATAATTGCACAAAAAATAATTGCTTAGAACATCCGTGAACCAATCAGAATCAAGTATTCAACAGACCTGTGATATAATTTTCAATAATTCAACGGCCCGTCATTTTCGAACTAGCAAAGAAAGCTTGAGCTTTATCAGAGTACAGCTCAAGCTTTCCTTGTTAGTTCGAAAACGTCACTTCAGAACTAGCAACGGAGGATTGCGAGGCTTGCACTGCTTTACTGAAGCACTTACTGGAGTAACAAGTTAGTGCGTTTGTGCGTGTGTGAGTGTGAGTTTGTTTTTGAGGGATCGAAAGAGAGAAGCTCAGAAACTGAGAGAGATCGCCTGTGGGATTACCTTTATTTGTTGCAGCTCTCGTCAGAAGTAACATCGCCCTGCCCTCCTCACAGTAAGTTTCAGCACTTCTCAGCAGCAGCGAGTGTCGCCATATTAAACCTTAAACGATGTAAACCTTAATAACTGTTTTTAACCCTACTGAGATGCCGGTGACTGACTTGACAGCACTGTTTCTTGCTCTCGAGTAAGTGTGTGCATAATGTGCATATGTGTGTGTGTCCACGTGTGTGTGAGGGAGCTTAGAGAAGTGGAGGTGGAGCGTGATGGTGTTTCCCACAGATATTTCAGATAATATAAAAGTTTTATTGATCAAGTGTATCTTGCTTTGATACAGCTCAAGCCTTCGTTGCTAGTTCGAAAACGTCACGTTAGAACTAGCAACTGAGGATGCGCTGCTTTTCAGCATTGGAGTAACAAGGTAGTGTGTGTTTGTGTGTCTGGGTGGGTGTGTGTGTGTGTGCGAGAGAGAGAGAGGGGGAGCGCGGTGCTTTCCATTATAGCTATGTGAGGCTGATTAGGGCAAAATACATTGAAAGTTTCACTTATTAAAAGTTATTTTGGATAATAGAAACTGTTGTATTTATCAAGTCGCGGGGTGCGACTCTATTTGTTGGTCATGAAACGAGTCTCAATGTGTGTGTGCATGCACGTGCGTATGTATGTCTGTGAGTGTGTGTAAGTGCGGGGGATATGAAGCCGCTTTTCAACCGAAATTTAAATAAATGTAGGATATTATAGACATAGCTTGACGTTCTTAACCGATTTACTTTAACCAATGTCTTTGTTTATACGGTTATTTTGCTGTGGTAGCATGTACGGTGTGTGTGGGTGAGACGAGAGCGAAAGAGAGAGAGAGAGAAAGAGAGGGAGCCCAAGGATGCTTTTCAATCGAAACTGAAATAAATTTAGGATATTATAGACATTGTTTGCCATTTATATCCGATGTACTTAACCAGTGTCTTTGTTTTATTTGATTATTTTGTTGTGGTAACCTGTAGGGCTCTTTGAAAAAAACGTAAATAATTTGGCAAAGTGATATGGAATCGTTATGCGGTCAAGACCTGGAACTACTTCATAGCTGTGCGTTTCCTTGAACCAATCAGACCAATCAGAATCAAGCTTTTAACAGTGGTATATACCACAGGTCTGTTGAATGCTTGATTCTGATTGGTTCATGGACGTTCTAAGGTGTGCAACTATCTTTCAAGGAAACACATGGCTATAAAGTAGTTCCAGGTCTTGACCGCATAACGGTTCCATATCACTTCGCCAAATTATTTTCCATGCTTTTGTAATCAGGCCCTTTGGTAAAAAGGAGAAAAAAATTTGGCCCTCTTCATCATCAAATTTGTCCATCCCTGGGCTTGATGTTCTGCTCAAACAAACCGGAATGTTTTGATAGTGACACAGAGACACAGTGTTACACTTTTAGGTGAAATCGTCCTACAAATTGCTTACTTATAGTAGAATCTGCTAAATTAAGCATTTGATACAAAGTACTTGTAGTGTGGATACTTGTTCAGCAAAACTTTCACAAGATTCACATTTCGTGCTACCAAGATTATGGTGTGGGTAGGGTAAAGGGTAGGTTCAAAGGTAGAGTTAGATTTAGGGGTTGGATAATGGTTAGGGTTAGAGTCAACAGTGTATTCAAAGACATCATTAAATGCAGGTACTTTAATTGTAAGTATAATGTATCACTTTTGTAACACAAAAGTACAAAATCTAATGTCTAATTTTTTAAATTGTAGTTAAAGGAATAGTTCACACAAAAATGAAAATTCTCTCATCATTTATTCACTCTCATGCCATCCCAGATGAGCATGACTTTCTTTCTTCTGCAGAACACAAATTAAGATTTTTAGAAGAACGTTTCAGCTCTGTAGGTCCTCACATGCAAAATAAAATGTGCCAAAATGTTGATGCTCCAAAAACCATGTAAATGCAGCATACAAATAATCCATAATACTCCAGTTGTTAAATCCATATCTTCAGAAGTGATATGATAGGTGTGGGTGAGAAACAGATCAATATTTAAGTAAATTTTTGATAGAAATTCTTATGCATGAAGAATGTGAATCACGAAAAACACAAGAAGAAGAATGTGAAAGTGAAAGTTAAAGTGGAGATTGACTGAGCGGGGATGAGCAATCATAGTAAAAATTGTCAAAAATATTTATCTGTTTCTCACCCACACCTATCAAATCACTTCTGAAAACATTGATTTAACCACTGGAGTCATATGGATTACTTTTATGCTGACCTATGTGATTTTTGGAGCATTATATGGACCAAAAGAGCTGAGAAATTCTTCTAAAAATCTTCATTTGTGGTCTGCTGAAGAAAGTCATACACATCCGAGATGGCATAAGGATGAGTAAATGATGAGAGAATTTTCATTTTTGGGTGAACTATTCCTTTAAAGACACCTTATATAAAGTGGGTCCAAGATGTGTTTCCACCTGATAAACCAGTTATTAAGACAGGTCTGAACTCTTCTGAGTAGCAGTTGGTATAATTAAAAACTTTACACTTCAGAGCCGTAACACAGCAATTTGGATATGTTGCACATTAGCAACATTAATGACATATTGAGATGTGGTACTTATGTGACTAACGCAGTTTTGAGTCCGGTCTGCAACGTGTCCCAATTCCCCTCATTGTCTACTATAAGCCTACCTGTCTTATAAAAAGAAACATCAGCCCATAAAACACTGTACATTCAGTACAGTTTATGGGTTGCCAAATGTAGAATAAATCATGTTGCAACAAGTAACCCAATTTGGTCAGATTAAGTAACATAAAAGATTAAGTAACATTTGTCACATTTTTAATACATTTATTATTTAATGAATATAAAAAACTTAATTATTTAAACTTTTAAAATAAGATTTAGCTTCCTTATTGTTTTCCTGTGATGCTAACACGCTACATGATATAACTAGTCACTCTCTCCTCTCTCCTTCTTTTTCCATTCTTCCCTCTTGCATTTACAGTTACTGGTCCATGACTTATAAGAGGGTGTGAGTTTCACCTACATGTACTGTATTAGACACTAGGAGCAAACCCTCTGCTACTTTACACCTCTCAATAACAGAGGCATTCTGGGAAATGGCATTGCCTTGTCAATGACACCCAGCTTGCTTTCAGTCTGTTTCTCTCAGGCATCCAAGTTTCTCTCTCTATCTATCTTTCTACGTGATCACTTTAGGACCCGATTCTGATGAACGTTGCAGGAAATAACAAGCACACTAAAATACCATCTTCCTGCAGACCTGACCACAGCCACAAATAGAAATGGAGTAGCCTAAAAATGACTGACTTGCTAACAATGCTTACTAGAAGAGAGAGAGAAGAACAATATGAAAGTTCTTTATGTATGAAACCAAAAACCACTTCCTTCATGTACTGATGACAATGGCCCACATGTAGACATATGCAGCTCCACCTCACAACTTAAACAGCTCAATCGAAGCAACACTTCAACACTGTAGTAGTGGGTAATTGTACTGTGCAAAAGCAGCCAAATTTGCTTGAGCAACAAAAACGGCCTAATTTTGCAAGATTTACCTAAATAACCACTTTATTATAATGTTGTCTCATTATTTAACAAATAAATTATATATATATATATATATATATATATATATATATATATATATATATATATATATATATATATATATATATATAGTTAATTATATTAACTAATAATATCTTTCTATCTATCTTTAAGCATTTTTAAGTTTGCATGTGTGAATGTGTGTTCAAGGGTTTGCGTGTGTCCTCTGTTTATACTGCGGTGTTGTTTGGTGCAGTGCTGATGCATGTGGTTGCCTCTGAGAGCTTTTATACTGGACGGTTCCAGATTTGACAAGAGCTGGACATAGAACAATGGTCTTTGATTGCACCCCCTCTAACAGAAGAGGTCTCTCTCTCTCTGTGTCTGTCTGTCTGTCTGTCTGTCTGTCTGTCTGTCTCTATCTCTCTCTCTCAAAGCTGCTCTCCTCTAAAACTCCTCAAATGAAGCAGAATGACGATGTAAAAGAGGAATGACTCATCCCCACCCCCTCCCCCCCCGCCCACAAAGCAACAGCAGACCTGTTAGTTTCAGACCATTCATCCTTATTTAGTTTGATGTCTTTTTTCATAGTCTGATGAAAGTGTTTAAAAGGACAAGAGGAAGCTGATCCTGAATATGAGACTTTTAATCCATACAGTATACAGGACAAGTACTGTACACTAATAACAGGACTGTCACGGTCCTGTCACTCTGTCAGTCTGGGTTTTGTCTGACAGGACCGTGGCATCATCGTCCCATGTCTGTCTTGTGTTTCGTTGTCTGTCTTTGTGTGAGCGAACAGTATCGTTTGTATTCCCTGCCATGCGCTCTTCGGTCTGTCTTATTTCATGTCGGGAGCATGGTGTCTGGATCCTGATTTCCTGTCTGGTTCGGTTTCGGTTTGTGTCGGGATCCGGACACCCGTGTTCCATGTCTGTCTGTTATTGACGTGGGTGCATCACACTTATGTCATCTTGGCAGCATGCATTCGTGTCAATAGTTTGTCTGTCTCTCGCAAACACAAGTGCACCTTCCGTTGCGCTCACGTTGCACATCTGGGCTGCGAGCTGTCTTCATGTTGTGCTGAGGTTCAGTCACTTCGGTCTAAGGTGTCGGATGTGTGTGTGGCTGAACTCTCGCACAGGTTTCCTGTCTTGTTTTTTTCGCCTGTTGCATGCATCGTGTGGCGTTTGCTTCGCGATGTATGCTCAGGTTTCGTTTAGTGTGAGAATTCGTCGCATCGCTTTGTTTGGCGTTGCTATGCATTCTCTCATCTTGTTTGTTGGTTGGCATGTGCGTATATTGCCTTATTGTCTTGGTGATGTGCGCTCATGCAGTTCGGGTGTTTTGTTGTCTTGTGAGAGCACATGGCTTGTTTTGTTTCTGTATCACCATGTGTCTCTCTGTCTTACATTATACCCTGCCTCCTTGTTTGCCCATTATTAGTTTATTAGTCACACCTGCCCTGTCTTGTTAACCTGTTGATTTCTCTCGCTATTTTAGTGTCCTCGTGTTTGCTGTCCAGGGCCAGTTCGTCATGTTTCCAGTCTTGTTAGTTCTCCCTCGTCAGTCCTGCCAGTCGGTCATGTTACTCTATCCCTGGTTCCTGTTTTCCAGTCCGGTCGGTCCTGCTCCCTGTTTCCCCTGCCCAGCCTGGATTATTTACTTTGTGTTTTTCCCCTTCAGAGTAGATTATGTTTATTTTTCCCCCTCGTGGGAGTTTGTTTGTTTTTGCTCCTTTTGCTGTATTAAATAAATTCCCTTTTATTTTTCACCTTAGCATTTGGGTCCTGCCTCTGCATTCCATGACAAGGACATTTGAGATGTGCTATATGGGTCATATCTGACCTGGGATTAGCTCTCCCTGTATTTCAATTACTCATACTGGGGAAACCATTAGAACAGTATGTGATCATCAATAGATCCGATCCATAGAGGAAGAAAGAAAGAAAGAAAGAAATCAAATTTTCTTTAAAAGAGGGCAAAATGTCACAAAAAAAAAAAAAAATTAAGCCCCTGGACACTTCCTGTTTTATTGAAGTGTATAGCGTGAATCAAAACTTTCCACCGCTATTTTTAGTGCCACAAAAGAGATTTTAAAGAGAGTGTCAAAAGAGGAAACACAGAAGAAGACTTCCTTCCTGTTTTAGTTTTCTTCATTTAAACTAAGAGAAGAATAGATGTGAGAAAATGAGTGGGTGTCAACATAGCCTGGTAGCTTCCATTTTGTCCTGTATGGAGAAAAGAGGGAGAAAGATGTTGGAAATGCAATGCCATTGCCAATAAGTGTGTATGTCTGCACGCACCTATCTGTTTCCATTAGCAAAGACAGCAGATGGAAACTAACCTACACACACTACTATCAATCATACTAGTTACACAGAAGTTTCGTTCTTCTTCTTTCACTCTCTTTCACACACACACACACACACACACACACACACACACACACACACACACAAACTTGTTTTTATATAATTGTGCACGGAAGTCTCCATAGACTTACGTGCATTTTATGGATTTTATACAGATCTAACGATAATTTCTATCCCCTAACCCTATCCCTAAACCTAACCCTCACAGAAACCTTTTTGCATTTTTACATTTTCAAAAACACATTGTTTGGTATGTTTACTAAGCCATTTCCCTTGTGATGACCACTGGCTGGGCCCCACAAAGTAGGTGATCTTAGGTTTTGCTATCCTTGTGGGGACATTTGGTCCCCACAATGTAGTATAAATATGTACACACACACACACACACACACATTAAACATCATGATGTGTGTAATTAATTTCACTTGTAGGATGGAGGTTTGTCTAACTAGGTGTCTTGCAAAAATGTAAATAGAAATGTTCATTGATTAAACTTTGAATGAACATTGATCTCTGAAATTGAAACAATGATTTTGCTTATTAATTTTAACACAGATTCAAGGGTCACATTTTAAATAGTCTGAAAATCTCTATAAATATAAAATATACTAATTAATAAAATATACTGATATTAAAATATACTAACTAAACTAAAACTTAATTAAATTGTGTCGTGTGTATGTTTGTTGGGTCAGACATGGGATAGATTACAATACTGTAAGAAGTATTAAGCTAAATTAAGATAAATTATACTTTGAAAGTGTTGAGAAGCTTAAATTAAACTTAAAGCAGAAATCAATATTACACTATTAAGCATATAATTGAGGAAGAGTTTCATATCTGTTATGGATGCCTCTTCAACTTTGAAATTAACAAGCATTATTCATTTTGTTTCTATATGAGAACTCAATGTTGAATTAATGACCATTGTTATTTGGGAAGTTTCCAGCAACAAGTAATTTTTCTGTCCTCACTGAAAGTGAAAATGCCACACAAAGAGGCAAATGGGATCATGTTTTATGTTTAGTATGTAGCTATGAGAATCAGGATTTTGGACAAATGATATTTCACTATGAACAGGATGACCCAGCACGACGAGACAGAATTAGACAACAAGTGATATAAATGTCTTGCCGAAATCAGTTAGGACAAAAAAATAAATAAAAATAAATTACAGTAACTTTGAAGAGATTTGGTTAATTGCTAAACGTTTTATTAACATTTTACATCTAGGCATAGTGTCAGTGTGTATTAGACATGCTCAGCACAGAGCATGTGCTGGGTTACCCTGAGCAGCTGTTCACCCGGGAACATTAGTACAGCACTAAAAGCTACCTGCTGCATCTATGAACCTCTGTGCCTCTGATTCATTGTCCTCTGCTCTCACCTGCCACCTCTCTCTCACATACACGCGCCCTCATAAAGTGAGAGAGAGCTCATTATGGCAGGCTTTTCTCATGTGAATAAAGGATTATTAGTGTGTGTCAACTGCTCATGGGACCAGCAGAGGAAAAAACATGAAAGGAAGATGAGAAAAAAGAGAAATGCAAAGGGACTACTGTATCACTTACTGTATCACTTACTGTATTACTGTATCACTGTACTGTACTTTAGGCAGCTTTACTGAGCCCCCCTAAGAACCTATTTTTTTAGGTTTAATTTTTAAACGACTAATAAACTATGTAGTTGACATGAAATTTTAGCTTGTATTATTATATATGCAAGTTCATGGCATTAAAGGAAATTACATTTGTACTTTTTTATTATTTAATTTGTCACCCCATATTTTTAAAGGCTTAAATATTATTCAAATGGTTGTAACATTCCAGAGGTATTTTATTCCCATTATTAAGACATGATCCAAATCAACCAGCTCCAAGGGGAATCACAACATCACAAACTTTGATGTTTAACAAAAAAGTATTTGAAAATTGGATGAAAAAACAAAGGCACAAGATGTCATTAATGAGGTAATTAACTACAATCCAAAAAAACATTGCAGATTATGTATCTCAATACAGCTGACAAAAAAATATAAAACTATTGGTCAGAGTTGTTCATTATAAGTGTAGAAACAATATATTTTATATTTATTGCAAAATATACAGATATATACAAATATATAAGTAGTTTGAGAGTGTAGTAAGACCGACACGGTTACGTCATTCACAGAGCTTCAAGGGAGTGGGTGGTCACTGCAGAGCTTGTTTGGTGCGCTTTGTTGGCAGCGATTCTCTGATTGGTGGATCTTTCTCTTTTGGATCATGGGTAGTGTAGTTCTTCACCAGAGAATTCCACTATTAAACACTATTAAAAAATAAAGTTAAAAATATAGCTGCAAGCAGCGATGACTGGCCCAAGCACCATGGGTCCATTTTCACCCGGTGGCTTTCGGAAAACAATTCAAGGTGGACACATGCATTTGACATCTGACATTATTCTAAACAATTCTGAAGCAACTAAGATATCAAATATCCCTTGACAATTTTTACATCAGCAGTGTCTTGACATTATTTTAAAGAATTCTGAAGCAATTCACGTAAACAAGAGGGCTATTTCAAAGTCTGTTAAAAGAAGCATACTTCCTGCTGCCAGTTGGTGGCACTATGACCGTGATCCATAATAGCCGCATCCATGTAATCAGCCCCCATTACCAAACATACAGCTGAATTTTCATGAAAATCACACAATGCACACAGAAGATATAAGGCACTTCATGTTTCCGTTTTTTGCCATAAATGTATTGCTTCGCCATGGAGACACCGTTCAAAATATCTGTTCGCAATTTAGCATCTACAATGTCTTGGCATGATGTTGCACAAATTTGGTGCCAGTCACATGAATCCCTAAGGATGAGTATTTAAAAGTTCAGAGCCTGCGATTTTCAGAAAATCCAAAATGGCCGAATTCCTGTTGGGCAGAGCTAATGACTAAGTATGAAAGTTGTTCAGCTTGATGAGAACTATATATGTACCAATTTTGGTGACTATTTTGTTCTCTATTTACAAACACACATATACACACACACCAAACACTGTCATGTACTCCATCTGTGTCTTTCTCCTTGTTTCTCCCCCTCAGACTGGTTCTGACAGTTAGTCCTGTTACTTAAATGCTCTGCGGTCTTTCTGTCCCCTCGGCACTCTCTGGACAAACCAGAGATCATTCAACCCTCTGTCTGCCCCTGCCTTCCTCTGTCTCTCTCTAACTATCTATGCTCCCTCTCTCCGCTCCATTGCCTTAATGGACTGTCATGTCAATGATGGACGATGCTTTTCTAATTAGGTTTTCAAGTTCAACCCAGAACTTATTTGGGTTGTGTGAGAGAGAGGGATGAGGAGAGAAAGAAAGAGAGAGAATGAGAGAGATAAAGGGGTACTGCAGGTGAAATCAAAAAGGAAGGCAAAAATGCTAAACAACAAAAAAAGTGAGAAGAAAATAATCAAGGGTTTTTGTGTAAAAAACAAAACAAAGAAAAAACTCAAAAGTAACTGATGAGTTATAGGAAATCAAGAAAAAGAAATGTTAACAGGAATCGAGAACAAGTTCATGAAAAATTTATTCAACTCCATGAGTTCCCTGTAGTTCCCGGAGTTCCCATCACAATACTGTGTTTAAAGCTTTCTTTCTCTACAGGGGCCTGCAGAATCCAAGGGACAGAGAATCAATGCAAAATGGGTTTAAAGTCTACTGGTTAAAAAGATGAGAGACAGACACCTAGGCTGTTCTTATCTATAATGACTCTTATCTTACTTAAGACAATCAGTGAATCGATTAGTCCATAAAACATAATGTAAGTTTAATTGGAATCAAGGGTTCAGCTATTGTCCCATTGTGATGATTGTGACTTTGACCCTTGGATAAAGTAGTTTGAACATCCTGTCTATACATCCTTAGTTTAGACAAGAAAAATAAAGTAAACTTGGTGAGAATTGGGCAATGATAGTTTAGTAGTTCAGTGGTCTAAGAATTCGGTTACAGCTGTGTTCCTTCAGCTTTCATATTGGTAGATGTATCTGTCATACTTCAACAGGTGATGGCAGAAAACAGGCATTTGCGGGAGGCACAGACCTTGACTGTTTAGTAAGGATTGTGAAAGCTCTTACCCGGCCATTAGCAGTGGACTGAGACTAAACTCAATGTGGGTTAAGGTCAACCGCCACATAAGGTCACCTTCTGGGAAACACAACAAAGGGAAGAAACACAGGGTCCTTCCTGGACATATGACACTATCCATTTTCTCATGGAATTCTACAGGGGATTTGCTAAAACACCATGATCTCTGACCTTTTACTTGGGATAATTCTGCCTGAGTACACTGAATACAGTCAGTTCAATATCCTCTACATGACATTTATATAGAAACACCTAGGAGCCCATGTAACCATCACACCTTCTCAACAAGCACACGAAAAAATTGCAAGATTTTTTTGTTTTTTCTCTACATATATACACAAAAAAACCATCTCATACTGCTATAGCCTCATCGGTGGAGATCCCTAAAGGGAGATCTACTAAAAAAGTCTTTAATAGTGGGTATGTGTACATGGGCAGTTTTAATCGAGCTGCCTCTGGTTTTTGTGCATAATCGAATAGCTGAAGGAAGGATGTCAGCTGAGATAGTGATGTAGATGTTTTCTGGTTGACCTTTTGTGTCATAGCAGGGTGTTGAAGAAGTCAGCTAACTAGCTTCTCAACAGCGAGACACACAACAGGCACAACAGCATGGAAAACTTTACAGCCATGTGCATTTCTTACATTCTTTACACATTGATTTTGGTGCAGATCAGATGTAAGTTACCGTATGTTATCCGTGATGTCCAAAGGCATAAGATGACGCAATTTGCTCCTGGATTATTCTAACTGTATGAGCTCTGCTTTGTTTCACTTAGTGCCTTTAATTTAAAAGGACATTATAAACTCAGTGTAAAGTGTAATACGTTTAAAACTGAGGAAGGATGTCGTGAATAAATAGACAATTAAGAAAATATATGGCTTGCCTTTATTTTCCTAGCGATTGCTGGTATTTTTATTGGTCTGTTGAATGGTTATGCATATGTACCTGTCATTTGCTTCAGGCTGCATATTAAAAATCATGCTTTTTGCCTCTTTCTATGAATGGAACCCCCATGAGATCAGTAAAAGAAGCTGTTATAACCACTCAATGATAATATAAAGTAATACAAAATATATGCAGTAGATAATGTGTCATTTATATAATTTGTATAACTTATAACTTTACATTCTGCATTCATGGTGCTAATGATAATGCTTGCATGCTAACCTTGGCCATAGTTTGCACCTGTTATGCTCTTTTATTGTATTGTATGATTGAATTTATTGTATTGTATGATTGAATTTGTATGAAAAAGTTATTTTTTTACTCTTTTTTTTTTTTTTTTTTTTTTTTTTTTTTAAAGAAAGACATATGATGCTACTACAAAGATGGGTGATGCGTTTACATGTATGATATGAGTGTTACTATTGCAGACAGATAAGAGGGTTAGTCAAAGGGCAGAATACAGACAAAAGAATAATAATTAGAGGCACATCAATATGTCACAGGTGTGAATAGGATACAGAATGATGATCTGTCTAAAATTGAACATTTCTAGCATTCGCCATGTGTCCCTGCATTCCAGACAGGATAAATCAGCCTCCGAAGGGCACTTCGAAGGGAGAACAATCATAGTAGCCACACTGTAAGATTTCTTCAAACTGAATTTCCAATAAAAATGACTTAAAGTTGCATGGCACTTCTGTTTTTCGGAGCATGCACATAACGCTGAGACCTATTGTGGACTGATTGACATGTTTACATGCTGGATGGAGCCGAGCTACTGCACATTTGCATGATCTAGGTCTGTTACATCATGATGGCCCGCAGATGGCCGCCTCGGTGTGGAGCGCTTCTATTGTTTTGTTGTTTTTGTGTGTTTGTCCTGTGTTTAGTAATCTTTTTCCAGTCAGTTTTACCAGAGACAAACTGCTGAACATTTGACAGCATATACCAGACAGTCTTTTCCCAGTTTTTGAATATTCAGACATTTTGCTGGATATTTTAGCTTTAGCTTTGCTGTTCAAGAGACACAGGCGAGGGAGACAAGCAAGCGCGCTGGTCAAACTCCGTCGGCGCAGCTTTCGAACAGCCCTGCCGAGCATTCATCTTGCGAATCTCCGCTGTCTTCCTAACAAAACGGACGAACTACATCTCCTCACCCACACAAACAAGGATTTTTCAACCTCTGCTGCCTTTTGATTCACAGAAACCTGGCTGAGTGAAGCCATTCCGGACAGCGCGTTACATCTGCCGGGCTTTTAGCTGTTCAGAGTGGATCGCATCGCGGAGTTAACGGGGAAAACGAGAGGTGGTGGAACATGCTTTTACATCAATGAAAGTTGGTGTACAGATGTAACAACATTAAAGAGGATGTGCTGTCCTAATTTGGAAGCGCTCTTTATTAACTGTAAGCCTTTCTACTCGCCGCTTTTTGAACTGCTGCCTTCTGGCCGACGCTTCAGAGCTCTGAGCACCAGAACCGTCAGGCACAGGAACAGTTTTTTCCCTCAGGCTATCCATCTCATGAACAGTTAAACTGCCCCACTGAGCAATAACTATGTGCAATACACAGTTTAGTCAGTTTAGTCATTTGCACTGTACATAACAGATTTGTATTTGCACTGTACATAACAGATAACAGATTTGTATTAGATTGCACTATGTATGTGTATGTGTATGTATGTATGTATGTATGTGTCTGTGTGTGTATATAAGTATGTGTATAATTATTTTTATTTTTTATTATTATCTTTGTCTTGCTGCTGTTTTTGTATTGTTTTTGTATTGTTGTACACTGGAAGCTCCTGTCACCAAGACAAATTTCTTGTATGTGTAAGCATACTTGGCAATAAAGCTCAAATTATTGCTTTAGTCCGACTGAAATCGAACTTTTAGAGAGCATGTAAATGCATTCACAAAGAACAGATTCAAGTTGGAGCCATGAGGTACAGTAGCATGCATGCTCGTGAGGTGTTTGGGCCCTAGAGCTCCTGATTTGCAGATCCAATTCTTCTCCTCTTTCTCACATTTTCTCCATATTTTCTGTCTATTTCTAATATCCTATCAAAGGCATACACTCCACCTGCAAAAACAGATTCAAAATAAATAAAAGGTCTACATTTTATTGCAAAATTAAATGTAAAATGTTATTGTAAAATTTTAACCATGGTGAAATGTACATTTAATATTTTATTTGATGGTTCAAAAATCATTTGAATGTTGTTTGATGAGTTATATTATATTTGTATACTAATTTTTCCAGTGCTCCACCTACCTTCACAGTGAGTTCCCTTCTTCACTTCTGTTTTTGTACATTTATCATGCTTTCAATCTTTTTCATCTTCCTAGAAGTTTGTTTTTCTGAAGGCTGTTTTGCATGCTTAAATTCTGCTTTTTCATTCACTCTAATAAGGCCTTGATGCTAACAATCATATTAATTATGTTTCCTGTTCCTAATTTATATAAATTGACACAGTATATTCTGTCTATCTCTCATTTACAGTTTTTGAAACTGTAGATCCCTAACAAAGTGGCTTAAAAACAAACATCCTTCTTTAAAGAAGAAAATAGCCTAATGTTTCTGTAATTTTTGCCTGGTTATTCTCCTTGTAACTGCAGTAAAATTCATTTTTCAGGTTATATTGTTAAAAATGATATACAGGTCTGGTATGTTTATGTCATAATTTCTAGAGAGATCACCTCCATGTGTGCGGAAACTACTTGAGGAGAACAGGCTAATTAGTTATCACAGATTTCTGTCATTCGTCCCCTTTAAACACCTGCTCACTTCATTTCATGTGTCGCTCTGTTTTACTGAATATAGATTTTGTTTGAATGGACACAGTCTGTATCTCCTAGCTAACACCCAAACACAAATAACAAACAGAAAACACAACTCCACGCTAGCCTCCAGTTTCTACAAACAAAATTAATGAGGGATCTAACAAATAGGGCAGAGAGAGAGAGAGAGAGAGAGAGAGAGAGAGAGAGAGAGAGAGAGAGAGAGAGAGAGAGAGAGAGAGAGAGAGAGAGAGAGAGTCTTATGTAACTCTTTACCCCTTGGAGAGGAAGAAGGAGAATAGGGCCATCTTACACAGAGAGAGTATTGACACAGCACACAGATAAATGAGACCCTCAGAGCTAACCTGTTACAGGATACACACACATCACTATTACTGCTTCCTCCACACATTCACACACTCTCTCTTTCCCTCACTCTTCTCTTCCCCTAAAGCACAACACATAAATACACATATCTGCATTCATTCTTGTCCTTATCTACCTTTCTCTCTCTCTCTCTCTGTCTCTATCTCTCTCGCACACACACATACACACACACACACAGCTCAAGTCTCCTCCCTTTGACCATTCCTATCACCATTATAATAACTAGGTAAATACACACAGGGTATGTTTGTAATTGCATACTACCTGCTATTTGTTTAAAATAAGTTATATGCAGTAAATGTTTGCTGTGTACATGAATACTGTGTACAGTTCAAACATTTTCTGTATGTCAATGGGAAGCCCCATTTAGATAGCTGGGTGAACGTGTTTATGCACGGATGGTACTACTCAAATTAACGTGGACAGATAAATTACATGGCTGCATGTGGGGGTAATTGACATGACATTTTACATTAATTGTCAAACATAAAAAGTATTAAAGTGTTTTAAAATACATGTTTATATTATTAATCAAATAAATTCCAATCAATGTTCACACATTTCCATGTTATATTTTGAGCTGATCGTCAATATGCTCATATGATGGGATTGTCTAGGACACGTTCAAAATGTACCACATGTTGTTCACTAGGATTTCTTTCCTAACTTTACATGTTTATATGTCACTGTGTACAAGCCAGCAACGTGTAATAAATGAACTCAGTCAGGCTGTAATTACACACGTAACAATGCTTAACAGGGTTTAACGAGTATGCTAATGAACAGGAAATTACTAATGAGCAAGAGAAAGTGGAATGTGGTGTTTGTTGTCACACTGATCTAAGCAGACACACACATGCATGCACGCACAGACACACAGACACACACACACAAACACTGTCAATGTCAAATTCTACTAAGCAGCATTAGCCTGTTATATCTTTCGGTTACACCATATACCTTTACTTATGTGTGTACAGATCCTCAGACCCAGATGATGGACAATATACAGGGAAATGGCTGCTGTCAGCCAAATGAATCTAAATGTCTATTTCATTATCCAGAATAATTTGATATGTGCTTAAACACACCCTTACCTCAAGTAAAGGTCAAACCATTTTTGCAAAGCTGACCAAAATTATAAGTTGGAATGTTAAAATTCCTCTGAAATTGAAAAGTACCCCAAAAAATCCAGAAGTAAAAAATTGGGATATATTTGGTGATATTCTGACAGCAAACAGAATACATTACTTTACAGTAAAGACTGATTAATCAGTAAGTAAGAAATCAAAATTGCTGAAAAATCAGCCATTTCAAATATTCCATTATTAAGCATGGAATAATCAAATAATTTCTACAGTAAAGTATTAGTGAATGATAGACACTGTTTGACTAAATTAATTAATTAGTTCAGCTTCGTTGGCTGGCTGATACTGAGTAAAATCCTGCTAATTTCATCAACCATACAGTGAAGTGGTTGATACTGACTAAAATCCTGCTAAATTTATCAACCATACAGTGAAGATAAACATAGCTGACATATGCTGATATGGGATCAGGTTTAGCTATTACAGCTATGATCTACAGTAAATGACTTTGTACACAAAACAATTGCTTATTTGAGTTTAGCTTGAAAGGTTTGAAGAAATGAATGTAAAATGCTCAATCTGGATGCCTCAGTAGAAAGGCTGACAAGATCTGTTTTAATGGAAGCTTCTAGAAATTGGTCAGCAATGCTGATGTGATTTGTTCTGATGGCAGTGCATTAAACCTTTGCAATCCATGAGCAGCAACACTGTGTTTAGTCTACATATATATATATATATAAGTTGTTCTGTGGGGCCTAGGCCATAGACCAGTGTCAGAAAAATATATAGTTACTAAGTTACTGCTGGGCCCAACTGTGGCTGAAAGTGCATTCTCAGACCTTCCTAGAGTATGCTCTGGTTGTTATGATGACACAGACTCTCATTTTCCAAGACAACAGGCAGCCTCACAGTTTAACAGTCCACTTTACACTCGGGATCTCACATGGGTCAAAGGAGAAAGGTCACCTGACATGCATACATGACATACATACAGAATTGTCTGGGGTGGGAAGCGCAGGTAAGACACGTACAATTTTGCTAAACCTTTTACCAGTAAATTTTGTTGTTGAGTCTCATTCTTTCAAAAGATGCAAATGGGAAGCTATGAGGCCAGCTTTGAAATGTGACTAAGAATATTGTAACACTACCAAAACAAACACTGCCAAATTTAAGGTTTTCAGAAATATGTTATAATTTTAGAAAAATTTAAATATCATTTGTGTGCAAGTGGGTGTGGGTGGGAGTGTTTGTGCTATCTGTGGGTGTATGCGTGCAAACTATGGGTTTATTGTATGTTAATGAACTGATCTCATTTGTATTGGTATTCTTCCAGCTGTTGTCATAGAGTGATTTTTACGTCACTGCAAAAGGGGCTGGTGGAAGAAGTTGAAGAGGCTAAAATGTTTGGTTTTGGTATGATTTTTTTGACCACTTCGTTGTTTTGATTATATTTTCATTTTGTTTGAAGAGAAATTTAAATTTATAAACTTTTGGGTTTCATTTTTTCGTGTTTCAATAAATGAATGTAATTTTTCAAAATCAAAATCTACTGTTAGAAATGAAGTGCGTTCCGATATAATCACTGTTAATACTAGCCATGATTTGCGTGTCAGTAGATGAAAATGATTAATAATACTTACATTCTCTATCATTTAATGGACCGTAAATCCAAATCCTGACGAGAACCACATTTTCCATGTGTATAAAAGGAGCGCGTCACTGTCATAGCAACATGCCTGACATTCAACAAGGATGCAGTTAATGCACAAAAGAATGTAGGTTAATGTTCCTATTCTTTTAATTAATTGCATACAGTCAACCAACTTCTCATTAATGTGCTGTCTTTGTTTATATTTCTGGTGCTTGACAGGAAATGGACTATATAATAGGATGCAGAAGGTGCTGGAAAAGTACCTCAGAATTAAATTGCACTTGACCCAGCCCATTAGTGCTTGGCGCGTGCAATTTCGCCAAACCCACTTGTGCCTAGACTTAGCACATGCTTGCACGAAAATAGCAAAACTTCATGGCTATGCCCATTGACTTTGCCTGTATGACTTAAGTCATAGCGCTGTGATTAGAACTCTTAAAATAGGGCCCGATATGTGTATAGGATGTACAGTATATACTAATAGGACATACTGTACCTATTGTATGTATGAGACCTATGCATGCTCAACAATTCCGCTGTTCTCATTTTATCACAATGCAATGCTGTCACAATTAACAAGGCTGTGTGAAGGGTCAAGGTTCAGTTTTGCACTCAGTGCATTCACGACTGACCTCTACACCAAATCGCTCTTATTCACAGAAAACATACAGAGAACAAAATTATTAAGGAAGGATCTACTTCAATATCTTAAATCAAGTATATTAATTAACAGCGTTTAGGCTTTCACTTTGTAGACTAAATACGGCCTTGTGTACCACAGTAGTCTTACATCATTTTGCCCTTTCAGGAATATAAACATTAGCCCAAACTGACATTGATATTGTACACACGCTGCACTAGTCATAGCATGCCAAGTATTGATGGGATGCTGAGCCACGACCAACTGTCCCCTGGATCAATATGCATTGCAGCCATAACTATAGAATGTGCGTGTCTGAATGTGTGTGCACGGGTATTGAGCCATTCACTTTGTATAAATCTATTCTGCGTTTCCACTTCTGACTACAGCAACTAAGGAAAGAATTGTTCTCCTCTACTGGCATGAAACTATGCATTGCTTGCAACAACTGTTCCAAAAACCGAAATCTGTTGTAAAAATAAATAAATAAATAAAAATAATAAGTATTGTATTGTGCAGAAACACTGTAAGAATTATACTGAATGTGTCTTTTTTCTCTCACACCACTAAAATCCTACCTTGGCTCGGATCTGACCGGAGGTGGACACTTTTCGGATGAGTTTGTGCGAGGTCTCCTCGGGTTCCCCGTCGCTGTCCGATGATTCGTCACCGGCCTCGGCTTGAGGGTCCGGAGAGGTTAGGGACTCCCGAGGCTCCCGGACATAGAGGACATTTGGATTGAACTTCGAGGCCATGACTGATTCTCACAGCGCTCGTCTCCTTTTTGCCAAGTCAGCCCTGAAAAAGCAAACGCATTGCTCAGAACAGGGTAACAGTATTGATTACCAAGGAGACTTCTGCTTTCGTTTCCAGCCAGAGCTCTATGAACTAAACCGTTGACGGCAAATTCAGTTCCTCTGTGTCGCGGCCAAAAAGGAGCCAGCACACAAACTAAAAGACGGACATAGAGCCACATTCTGGTTAACGGCAACTGGCGATTATTTGTCCATTGCACAATAGGAATATACAGACAGTGAAGCACATTAGCGCGTTTAGAATCAATACAAACCGATCTGGCATAATCTACAGATGGTCGCTGTCAGTGCTGTGAGAGATAGATGAACTCGCTGACTGTTGCGCGTGCATTCAGAGACAGCCGCGCATTGGTTGTGCTTACAACCATACATTTGGCGACATAATTATCACTTTTCTCGCTTAAAATTGACTCGGCTCTTGACCCCATGAGGTCTTCAAAAATCTTGAATTAACATGTCTCCGTGTACAGGAAATACGATGCGTTCTACCCAGACCCGCAGTTTATAGATCTTCTGTAATAAACATTAAACTACCTGTTATGATGTCGCGCGGCGGCATGTCTATGTGTTCATCCGTTACAGTGAAAAGGAACCAGTTGATTTGCAGACAATAAAGAGACGTTCTAGATATTAGCGGTAGCCTATTTACAAGCAGGCGCCAAATGGGCTTTTGGATTTGGGGAGATTATATTTGCAGAGGCTGACTCAGTAGCACCAACTGTGTGTCTTTCCAACCCAAAACAGCAGCGTTATAGGCAGCATTCGCATGAATGTAGGCTATGTAACACTCTCTCATAGAATTTGACATTGCAATTTCATGCGAGCAGAGTTCTCCGGTTTCCTCATTTAAAGACATCTATTAATTGTATTATTCATGTAATGCTTGCGGCTTCCTAAAGCGGCGCGCGGCCATCACTTTCAGAATTGACAAATAAGACTGTCACGCTCCCGCACCATTCCCTCTGCGGCGGCTGAACCGAGCAAGGCAAATGTGGACATGGATGTAGTGTTTTACCTCTATGTCGCGGTGTCTGGCTCCCGTTGACACTCGTGTGAGTGTTCTTGTTGCTCTCTGGTTCTCGCGGCAGCGCGGTTAGATAGTGTCAAATCTGCTTCGGTCGCGCACATACACGCATGTACGCATAGCATCGGACAAGCATCGAATGGGAGGGGTAGACTACAGCGCGAGAGCGTCTTGATGTCTTTGGTAACTTATACTGTATATAAGACATATTTGAAAGTCTTATCGTTTTGTTGCTGTTGTCTAGTTGCCTATGCAGATAGAACTGTGATATACTGTACAATGCAAATGGATCAGTACTTCCTCCATTAAAAGCTTGAAGGGTGTTAGATGAAAAAGGATTGGGAATGTTTGTAACGGAATGTGTGACTTGTTGCTCCATGTTGAGCTGATTGACAGAGTGGTGACCATTCACGATGTCAGACTCCGATTTGGTAATCAGCACCACGGCGCGCGCTCAAAAAAAAAAAAAAAAAAGAAAAAAAAGAAAAAAGGAAAGTCCGATCTGTAGCCTACCTACCATTTTCAACGACAAAAGGCATATTTAAGTCATATGACTTTCTCATTCTTCCTCCCTCTCCATCTTTATATGAGTTCCTCCGACGCACTATCCGTGACTGCCCAAAGGCATCTCATGCCATTTAACACCCACTCTCAGCTCAAACAAGCATGGAATATACGCAATAAAAATGCGTGAATTTCCCCAAGCTGTCACAGATGTTTAAAGTAGTCCACACTGTAAAACATTTCCATATTTTTACTGATTAAAGAATGTAAAAATGCTACAGTACAAAATTGTTAATTGGTTATCGGGTAGCTACCTTAACATATACTAAGATAAAGAATAATAATATATTTATCAAGACAATACGTTTAACTTTACAGTAAAATATTGTAAAAAATAAAATAAAATAAAAAAGTGTAAAACGTATAATTTTACAGCACAAGGGTAAAATTATATTACATTTTACAACAGAATACATGTACTTTTTACAGTAAACTATTGTTTCTGATTAACACTTTTTACTGATTCACACAATTGACACAGAAAAGCAAAACATATATTCACAGAATCAACATTTAACACCCATTATTCCCTTTCCCCTTCCCAATCCCCAACCCCACCCTGACCCTCAACAAATATCCCCGTGGTCACACTTGAGTACACACACACACACACACACACACACACACACACACAAAGAGGGAAAATATATATATAAAATAAATAATCACACACATTTAAAACTACACTTCTGTCTCCACTGCCCCTTCCCGAGAGCCCTCCAAAAGGCCAAGTAGCACCCCATTTTTTATTAAATATATCTAAGTTGCCTAGCCTTCTACATGACATTTCCTCGAATGCTGCTACCCTCCCCATTTCTGTGCACCACTCTTGAAATGAGGGCGCTCCATCCGACTTCCATCCCCTAAGAATAATCTGATCATAACACTGGCTAGGACCCAATTTTTTATGCATTTATCCCCTATATTAATGAACGCCCCATCGCCTAAAATACAGAGCCTAGGGCAAAATGAAATTTGAGTGCCCAATACGTCACACATAAAACTCTGAACCCTCAACCAAAATTCTTGGATCTTAACACCCCACCAAAAAATATGGGTTGTGTCCCCAGCTTCTGATTGGCATCGCCAGCCGGTGGGTGTGTCTTTAAGACCAAGCTTATACAATCTAGAGGGGGTCCAATAGAATCGATGTAATATCTTAAATTGCATAAGGTGCACCCTTGCATCTCTAGATGTAGACTTGATGCTTTTTAGAATCCTAGCCCACACTCCCTCCTCCAATACCAAGTTTAGAAGAGAATTTGAAGCTCCATCCCCCAGACTCTGAATTAGCAGGGAGTAATACACTGATGCCTCATGACCTTTTCCAAAAGCAGTAATCATCACTGCCAGAGTTTCTGCCACTCTGGGAGGGTGTATGCTACTACCAAAAATAGTACAGAGCAGGAGGCACAGCTGTAAATACCTGAAGAATTGAGACCTGGGAATCCCAAAATGTTGAACCATATTTTCAAATGATCTCAACACTCCACTCTCAAACAGGTCACCGAGCGTATTAACCTCCCTCATAAGAGAGACGGACATCTATAGGGAGAGATTGTAGCAGGTAGTTGAATTTTGGAATACAATTAATTCTAATAACATTAACCTTCCCAATCATAGATATGTAATGAAACCCACCTGCCCACATCACTCGAAAACCTTTTTATTAAAGGTTCAAAATTAACTAAATCACACAAATTTGCTGGGAATAAAATACCCTAATACTTAATGCCCTGTTTGGGCCACTAGAAGGTGCCCTGGCTGAAAATCCATTACTGGGCAGTACACTGTCAGAGCCAAAGCTTCGGATTTAGACTAATTAACTCTGTATCCTGAGAACTTAGAAAAGGAATTCATTATTCTGTGGAGGCAAGGCATAGATCTAGTGGGGTCGGAGACGAATAATAAAATATCATCTGCGTAAAGCAAAATCTTATGCACCACACCTCCCGCCATCACCCCTGAAAAATCATCCTCGTTTCTTTTTGCGGCTGCTAATGGTTCCAGGGCAAGACAGAACAATAATGGGGAAAGACTCATTGAGGAATTCACATTCCTCAATGCCGACCCGCTGTTTACAAACACGCAAGCGGAGCCCTTTGTCTGGGCAGCACGGCCGTGGAAACGCAGGAGGAAAAGGGGAAACAGAGCCGGCGTTTTCATCAGAGTAAGACGCCGTGCAAATCGACCCCCGCTACCCACTATTCTACTGGCAAATGTTCAGTCTCTGGATAACAAGCTCTGCGAGCTGAAAGCGCGGATCTCCTTCCAACGAGAGACGAGGGACTGCTGCATTATCTGCCTAACAGAAACTTGGATGTCTGCGGAGATTCCAGACTCAGCCATTGAACCCGCGGGGTTCTCCGTGCACCGAGCGGACAGAGCGAAAGACCTCTCAGGTAAAAGCAGAGGTGGTGGTGTATGTTTTATGATCAACAAATCCTGGTGTGATCAGAGGAACGTACATTCCATCAAGTCTTTCTGTTCTCCTGATCTGGAATTTCTTATGCTTCTGTGTCGACCATTCTGGCTACCGAGGGAATTCACAGCGGTCATTATCACAGCTGTGTACATTCCCCCACAAGCCGACACAGACCGGGCACTCAAGGAACTGTATGGGATTATAAGTGAGCAGGAAACCGCGCACCCTGAGGCCGCGTTTATTGTGACCGGGGACTTTAATAAAGCCAGTTTAAAATCAGTCGCACCAAAATATCACCAGCACATTAGTTTCAACACACGAGGGGACCGGGTTTTGGATCATTGCTACTCTCCATTCCGGGATGGCTACAAATCCCTCCCCCGCCCACCATTTGGCAAATCGGACCACTCTTCCATTCTGCTTCTGCCCGCTTACAGGCAGAAATTGAAACAGGAAGCACCCACCCTCAGAACGATCCAGTGCTGTGACATCATGTGGCATCATGTGGCTAATTTCTACGGTGATTAACAATGCAGAAGTCTGAAATGCAGACTTTTATTGTTCCAGGAGGTTAGTATATTAAGTTTATATAATTTAACAATATAAACAGTTGCAAACAGAAAAATATCCGGGCATCAAAATAACATCCCGAAAAGCCTGAAACTTAGTCACCGTATTTTTTACAGTGAATTTCTGGCAACAACAGCTGCCAGCATTTTACCATAAATTATTATTGTTATATTTTTTAAATGATACACAATGTAGTATGGGTAGCTCAGCGAGTATTGACGCTGACTACCACCCCTGGAGTTGCGAGTTCGAATCCAGGGCGTGCTGAGTGACTCCAGCCAGGTCTCCTAAGCAACCCGGTTGCTAGGGAGGGTAGAGTCACATGGGGTAAGCTCCTCGTGGTCATGATTAGTTGTTCTCGCTCTCAATGGGGCATGTGATAAGTTGTGCGTGGATCGCGGAGAGTAGCATGAGCCTCCACATGCTGTGAGTATCCGCGGTGTCATGCACAGCGTGCCACGTGATAATATGTGCGGATTGATTGTCTCAGAAGTGGAGGTAACTGACACTTGTCCTCCGCCACCCAGATTGAGGTGAGTAACCGCACCACCACGAGGACCTACTAAGTAGTGGGAATTGGGCATTCCAAATTGGGGAGAAAAAGGGGATTAAAAAAAAAGAGAAGCTATCTGTCCATCAGGAGCAGAAAAAAGGATAAAAATGCACCAGGAATGTGAAACAAGAGAGCATGAAGGTATGTACTATTTTTAAGGCAATTTTCTGTTTCTATCAGGAGTACACGTCAAAGAATGCAAAATCAAAATGCAACATATTTGTTTTAAAAAATGTATAAAGAAGCACATACCTGTTTGATCATGCAAGCTCTGTTGATGTCATGTTTCAATAAACAGTATCTCAGTTTTCACATTTAGAGAAATATTGATGGATGCTTACTTCATATTTTTTGAGGGGAAAAAAAATCATTCAAATTTTCCGGTAAATTATGGCCCTGTCCCAATACCCCCACTTGCGGTTTTGGTCTTGCCTACTTACCCACTTGTCTTACGTATTTCCGGTGTTTGGCCTCTAGTGTGCAAGTAGTCGTGAAGACTGCGAGTGTGTGTATGACTTTTGATTGCACGTTGGGACACTCGTAGACTTAAAGATGTTGGTGCTGGTTGCGACAGCTGTTTTTGTCTTTTCACTCGGCGGAAGACTGATTGTTTTTGGTAGCAATGACTGTTATAGCCTACTTAAAATAATAAATAACTGAAAATGTTACCCATCCTTTCATTTATTAATACACTACTGGTTGTTGGAAGTGTATTGTGCTGTAGAAAATATGTAAATCCATTTTGTATAATGTTTTTATTGTGTGAAAATAATTGTAAAAGTAAATTATTTTTACTCATTTTGATTTTCAATACTTTGCACATTAAAAACTGTTTAACTGTAAAATTGCGTCATCCATAACTGCTGTAAAATATGAAATACAAGCAATTCTTTCTACTTTTCTTCTCAATACACTGCATAAAACATAAATAATAATAATAATAATAATAATAATAATAATAATAATTCTATAAACCTGTGTGATCAATTAATAGCTACTAATACAAACCATTTAAATTATATGCTTTGGCTTGTCATTTATATAAGATGACCAAAGACTGCTTTACACAACTTATCAGTATGTGGTTTCCTACAACAAATAAAAAGCATTAAAAACTTATATTTTAAATATATAAAGATAAGAAAGAACCTGTGGTAGTAGTTGATACATTTTTAATTTTAAAACAACATTTATTAGACTGCATATTGTATGCCACACTGGCTGATAAATGACCAAAATGACCAGCAGTATTAGGCAAGAACAAACAAAATAAAGTGATTACTGGGTGAGAAGGATAACAAAGAGTTAGCCTATATAAATATACACATAAATAATATTTTGTAATTATGATGCTGATATGAAGTCATCCTAAACATGTTATATAATGTTGAATACTGTCATTTATACTAAAATAAATATATGCTTCACTTATGTTTCACTATCTGATTCTAATAAATAACTTATTTTGAAAAGCTTCCCTTGACGTCATCATGACGAAAATACACTGATCGCTCAGGTAGGCGGGGTGTGGCTCCCGATCGTGATGAACTCTGGGATACACTTAGCCTGAAAGACCGCTCCGAAGCGGTATTCGCGATAGTGCGGATTTAGTGTGGGTTAAGTGCACTGAGCTTTGGCATGTTTTAGACATGGGACAGTCTTGAACATTTACTTCCTGTCGCGTGCACGCGCACTCAAGTGGCCAAGACCGTAAGTGTGAGTATGGGGATAGGGCCTATGTTGTCGCAAAAGCATTCAGCTGTCAGACACTCTGATATGTGTGTTATTCGTTGTTAAACAAACTAGGTGGTGCCAGAGTGTTATTTTCGGCGAGCAATTAGCTGTCAATCAAAATTATTTCAATGTTAATTTTTCTTACTGACATTTTAAATGTTTCTATCTGTCTTTTAGGCTGTATTCATTTACTCTCGTTCATTGTTTTATTATGTTTGATCAGTTTTATGTTTTTATAGTTTGTAGATTATAAAAGTTTATAAAAAAATATATATTTATAAAAAGTCAAAATAAAATGCAAAAACTTTGTCATCAATGTAAACTTAGCTGATATCATTACTTAGCACGTTGTTAGGCCATTTTAAATTAAGAATCAATTTGTTTTGTTTTTTTTTTCAATCTGCCCTCAGGGACAATTCTCAAGTTTATCATTAAGACCAGCAGCACCAGCACAGACCCTGAATGTACAGCCAGCAAGTGCCCTGCTAACTGACCCAAGAAGACTGGCCTTATGTTCCTTTTGTTTATTGAAATTTGTCATCTTAGATACCGTTGGATTATTGTCAGTATAAAAAGTATAAAAACTGTATGTTGTTAATTCGAAAATGCTCTGCTAGAAAGGCTTAAGTGTTGGGGGGATCTTTTTGGGTGTTACAAACACACTGGCAGGGGCCCCCCACACAAAGTTTTGCTTAGAGCTCCCAATAGGCTAGGACCGGCACTGAACCAAACCCTATATAGCCTCACACGTTGCCATTAGAACTAAATAAAAACATTAATTTCACGTTCCTATTGTACTGCGATTCTTGTTTGCATCTGCTACTATCCCCAGTAATGAGCTCTTAGGGCTATTAGCTACTGAGCGTTCTTTCACATCCACAATATTGTAGATAGATGTTAATTTTCTGTCATTAGGTGGATATGAAATTGCAACAAACTGAGCGGTGCTTTCATGTTTAATGCAGATCTGAGTGGCATGTAACTGCCAGCTGGAGTTAATCTTTATATTCGCATTCACTTCTGCAGTGAATATGTCCAAACCAGGGACTTTTTAATTATTATTTTTATTTTAAATGTTACATTTCATATGTAAATTTCTAATGGTTAATTAGCTTTATTGTGTTCTTATTCAATTCTCTACCTTGCAACTGACTTTGGTTTATAAGGTTTTTAAGTGTTACAGCAGCTAAAGAAAATCTAAAAAAATAAAAATAAAAAATAAATCTCCTTCCTTATATTGCCTCGATTAAACAATTTAAAAAATCCCACTATAGAAATTCAAGGTCCAGCAGAAATACACTTAATTCCCACTCTAGCAATATTTATAACAATCCTTTATGGAATAATAAAGATTTAGATCAAAGTGATATAAAAAAATAAATTTTAATTACTGTCTTTAATAATCTCACCTTTTAGTGTGCATGTGTTACTGCTGTAACCTTTATGTCAGTTTTGTATTTGGATTCCCTAAAAGGCTATCATTATATAAAAAAGCTAGATGTGTAATTTTACACTATGTTATGCAGTTAAATTATTTATTCTCTTAAACGATACAAAAGTTGTTGATGAGTAGGGGCCCCTGGCCCTAAAACTATTAAAAAGTATTATTTTGGGTGTAGCTTTCTGCTGCCACCCAGCGGTAGCCTATAGATTAATTCACACTGGCAGTTCGATGCTTTGGTTCCTAAATAATTAAATAATTATCAAGGATATACAATTATATTCTATTCCCAGAAAAGCATTAAAAGACCACATCCAATTTTAACGTCAGAGAGACACGAAAACACTGGAAGTAAATTTGACACTTTTTGTATATTTGTATTAAATGTTTTGATTTGTAATGATTTTGCATGCTTTGATGTGTACTTCTGACTGAAATTAGGAAATTACTTTCGATGGGGAACTTGAAAATTGCCTTACAAATAGTACATACCTTCATGCTCTCTCGTTTCACATTCCTGATGCATTTTTATCCTTTTTTCTGCTCCTGATGGACAGATTGCTTCTCTTTAAAACCATAGCTATGTCTACTTCTACGTTGTGTATCATAAATAAATAAAAATAAAAAAGGAACATTTACGGTAATTGAATAAAAATCAGAAAGGAATTTTTTTTAAACGAACACAGCTGCGAGGGGGTTTCTATTACACTTGCTGAGAGAGTGACAGTAAATTTGGCATCTTCTCCCATTTAACTTTCTTAATTCTTCGCTCTCTATTTTTTCCTCTTCTGGAAAGTCATTCAAACGTAGTGGATTTTTTAATTTTGGTCTTGCAGCAAATGGGTAAGTGAAAATAATATTTGCTGTGATCTCCCATTCACCGCTGTCGAAGTTTACCCTGTAAACGTTTACTTCCGCGTTCCAAAACCGGAGTGTGAAAAAGGTCAACGATGATTATTGAGACCAGCGCCGGAACGAGTTTCAAGGGGTCAGTATGGTCAATTTATACCAGACCAGCTTCCAAGATTGTCAGAATCACGGTGACTGACTAGTTATTTATCAACATACATAGAATGCTGAAGTAATCTAACTAAAGAGATTCAAATCTGCTTCCGCACTGACACAGAGAGACACCTGGCTATAAAGCATATTCACAGTTCACACTTACCTTTGATGAGACCGCTGTCTTCGCTGTCGGATACTACTGGAAAACTGTACTGGTTCAACTGCGTGTTCTTGTGTATGGGTTCCTCTTTTTATGTGTGTATTAAATCATTTGACAGTCGTTTTATTCTTAGTTTTTAACAACGTTACACAAACAAAACATGCCCTGTATTTTATACCTTTTTAAAGCAGCATATTGCATTTGACATTGTGTTACTTGAAGAGTTAAGGATTTAAGTTATTTCCTCATCCCCAATAATAGGATACAAAGCAATTATGTTCATTATTCTACTTTGTCTAATTCTGCTGACTTTATGACTGATCTTCGATATCAGTCTTGTCTAACTGTGAATGAAGTCAAATTTCCCTCTTGAAAGAAGAATAACACGAAACCCACATAGGCTTTAAAACACCGTTACTTTACTTGATAACATTGTGCAAACAGTATATGGTCATTCTACGACTATCATATAAGTCATATCATGCAAGTTATAACTACTTACATAAACATCTGGACTCGTGTATAACTGAACATCTCCTTGTGGTTCAACACGCGTCTACAACAACACAGAATGGCAGTGACAGCCAACACCCCCTTATCCACTTTCATTCATTTCTGGCTTTTTTAATTCAGGGCGTTTGTAGATCAGTGGTTAGATGGACAGATCAGACATCTGCATTATTCAATTTTCTTGGTGCAAAGAGCAAAATGGCACGTTTACCTATTTGAATGAATATCAGATGCTAAAACTACATCGAGTTATAGTCCTTACCAGGAATATGCTTTAAGGTCTGTTGTTGTTTATGCTTGAGGACTTGCTATTGGCTGTTGTCACTGCATAATTAATGAGGTACATCTGTGCAGGTTTTGGGGACTGTTTGGGGGTGTTATTAATTAACATTTAAACGTTTTTTGGGGGTTATAGTTATGTTTTAAGGTCCATTTAATGTTAATTATGTCGTTTTATGTTATAACATTTTTTATTTTTTTTTTTTTTTTTTTTTTTTAGTTCCCATGGGTGAGATTAGTGTTCCTTTGAGTTAGATGTACTATTCTAGTACATGTTTTGCCAAATATTACAAATCATTTCTCAAAATTTGTTAGGTATCTGAGCTGTAAAAAGTTTTGCGTTTGTACCTACTCCTAGCATACAACAAAAACTAAGAGGATCGGACCGATCCACATAACAGTACTCCAGCCAATTAGCAAAAGGGGATGGTTCTTGTGCGTGCACAGGATGGGGGAAGGGGTAGAGCAAGAGGGAAATTCGTTAGAAAAGTGATGGCAAATGTGACTGATGCGAACTTTCTGAACATCAAGGAGGACAAATGGCTGAGAAACATACCAAGAGAAAAAGGTCAGACAAATATAAACTAAAAAAGAAGGATTATGATAAGTCGAAGGCTAGGAGCCACGTCAACATCGGCGAGGCTTTTCAGCGGTGGAGAGACCTCCGAGAGGTAAAAGGCTTGAAGACGGATACAGAAGTTGCTATTTTTCTTCTCGATAGGTGGGTAACATACATTTTGCTATGTTTCACAGAACCCATATATGCTGTAGTTGTGATGTTAGATTTAGTAGCAGGAGAATTGTGAGTATCTGGAGCTGGTGTGCGTAAAACCGTCTCATCTTCTCTGCAAGTTATCTTAGCAGCAGCAACTTACTGTAGCAACAGTGTGCTAACCCACTACATAGCTAACATTATTTACATTACTTGCTGTGTTGTTGTTCGCTCTAATCGTCTAATGGTAGTTGTCCGCACAACGTTTGCAAAGGGTTTTATAGCCATGAAGATTTAAAAACACATGTTTGGAAGCTCCCTCTTCCGTTACTGTAGTTTTGTATGTGTTACTGTAAAATCAAACAAAAAAACTAACTCTTGCTAGATCTAGTTGCTGTGTTTTGTATGCTGTTGTGCTTGCTTGTCTGTCGTTTATTAACGTATTAGATTATTACTTTGCTTCGCTTTAGTTTTGAGAAAGAGACCTTCACTTCCACTCCTTATAAGGTAAATGATTCCGTAAAAGATTCAGTAATTTGAGGCGCTTCACTGCCACACATTGGTGACTCCTGCTGGTGAAATCACATGATTTGACCAGTATGATGTACACCTAGAAGCACAGGATCGAAACAAATTGTTTGTTAAGATTTCAAAGCTGTATGAAGTGTTTCTTAAGCATGCATCACTTGTTAACGTTTGCTGAAGCCTGACCTTTTGATTGCCTGAGGGAGACATCAGTTTGATCAGTATTTTCTATCAAGAAAAGGAAAGCAATGACTCAAAGCAGCTAGTTGTCACTCCTATTCAGTCAATTCCCATGCTATATATTATTAATGCATGTGCCAGAAGTGTGCATATTTTTATGTCAGCCGAAGTTCAGTTGAGGTGTAGGCTAAAAGTGTGGGGCCATGGCTCCCCCGGTTCCGGCGCACCTGCCTACTGATATTGTCGATAGTAGGCCTACCATATGGTTATATATATATATATATATATATATTTTATAAAACAATATTTATAAACAGTTTGAATGAAGTTGAATTCACGAAACGGTTATACATGCAATGTACGATCTTGTTCATGCAAAAGAATCGTAGAATCGTTCCACTGTTTGTGGGTTGCCATGAGACCACCTCCACTGAGATGGAGTTTGCTCCAGTGAGCTGAGATCAATTTATTTGGGAAAATAAATTGAATGGTGGGAAATAAATGGTGGAGATGAAACTCAGTGTCTGCCTGAGTCCATACAAAACATATTTCATCAGTGTACCCTCAGTTCAGCAGTTTCACTGAATCCGTTTCCATTTACTGCCATCAGGGACATTTATATTTGAACCAGCCATGGACCATTGGAGTGCCTTTCTTTAATCCTCAATTAAAGAAACAGATTGCTCCCACCCCCATCCTTTCTCTTTGTTTGTGTCTGTTTGTGTCCTTTATACACACATTTATATATGTAAAATTATTTACATGCACATTTGTACCATGCTATTTCTCTGTAAGACTTGCATCTACTCCGTTTATGTCCTTTTTATTGTCTTTGCAAGGTGGATATATATATATATATATATATATATATATATATATATATATATATATATATATATATATATAAATATAATATATATATATTTAAATTAGTAATTTATTTCTCAACGAAACTGAATACTAATCATGCAAAAGACGGCAACTCAAGGAGGATTATGATGTGAACAGCAAGGCACAGGAGGGAGTGTGGTAGCAGAAACCACTAATTGGTTCAGCAGATGAGGAATATTATCTAAAGATCAGTGAATTGTTTTGAACAATCCCAATAGGGTCCTGAACAGTGAATAACAACCATTGCCTTTTTGCACTTAGTAAATTCTGTCATTTCTTTAATAATGGTATGATAACAATGAAAACAACATAATACTTGCCATTTTGACACAGAAATGTTTTAACCTCCTGATACCCGTGCGTGATGACTGTGCATTTTCCAGCAGGACTAAGTTGTGAAATTTTAAATAATACTAAGCTATAGAAAGTCAGATTTGTTTTATCAAATTGTTTATTCTGTTTCTAGGAATGTTGGTTATACATGTTTTTCAGAAATTAGCATAATTATTTCTGATTTAAAGGAATGGCCAGCATCATCCAAACCCTACCATGTTAAAATGAAATTATAATTTATAAATTTAGAATCTATGTACTGATTACCATTGTCCCATTCCTGCTAAACATATTGAGTGGTCCAAACACCATCTGCAGCCTGAAACTGAACTTTAGGTCAGATTTGAGGAGTTAATGCACTTAGCTGCATAGAGAGCTATAGGATGCTCCCTTGCTCCCTACTTAGTGAATGACTTAACCTCCAGTGTGCTGTCTGTCTGCACTGGTCTCAGAATGGTTAAAAATAAACCTTATTTTCATCCTAACCCAAACTGAACTTTAGGTCAGATTTGAGGAGTTAATGCACTTAGCTGCATAGAGAGCTATAGGATGCTCCCTTCCTCCCTACTTAGTGAATGACTTAACCTCCAGTGTGTTGTCTGTCTGCACTGGTCTCAGAATGGTTCAAAATAAACCTTATTTTCATCCTAACTCCATATAAAGCCTCTGAAAGCAACATTTTTCAGCTTTTGGAAAAACCTATTGCTTCTCAATATGATAATGAACAGTAAATATAGGATTTCTAATAATAAAATGCACTAGAGTACACATTAGTGTACATTGTGTTTAGCAGCGTGGTGTTTTACGATAAATCTGGCATGTTAAAAATGGTATATCGTTTAAACTAGAGAAACTAAAGAATCTTTTGTCTCAAACAGGTTTCAGTGTAAAAATGTAATTAGGTTTCTTACCAGATATAGTTTTGTTGGTGTTTCCCCCAAAGATAAACTCAAGTTGTTTTGTCACATGACTCTGTTTAATCCTTTACTGACAGCACAGATTCTCCTGAACTATGATCAGTCGGTTTAAATTAATTTAAATAATGCGTTTCATATAGTGAAGCCAAAATACAACGTCCACGCATTGTGCACACGCAAGGTCACACGAGGTTTAAGCATTCTCCACTCCTTTCTCCATATTAGTCAGCCCACTATAATACAACCCCAAATACAACGTCCATGCATGTGTACGCGGGGTCGCACAAGGTTAAAGCATTTAACCACTCCTTCCTCTACATTAGTAAACCCATAACCATAAAAAAAAAAAAAAAAAAACATATCAGTTGACCACCAGTTTACAGACCAATAGAAACTGCAGGTTTCTACTTAAAGCTGAAGTACGTAATTTCTGTGACACTAGGGCCAATGAGTGGAATTGCAAAAATAAACAATGTTTTCAAAACAGATTTCTGAATACACCCTTCATCTGCCATAAGTCAAACAAAGAGATAGTCCCGTCCCCAACACACATCACTGGTTGAGTAATATTGTTGGGGTGGGTCTAAGCGGGTTGCTCTAAACAAATACAGGAATTTTTATATTGCAACAGAGACACAGTGTTTACAGTTTTCGAAATTTGAAAATTAACCTACAAATGGCTTACTTATAGTTGTCTCTAATTTTTCAGCTGGTATAATAGAACGTATCTTAACACAGAAAAAGTTACATACTTCAGCTTTAAAGTCTACTGAAAATGTTTTGCTTACTGAAAGATAAAACCCCATATTCCATTGCGGTTCACATTCCAGAAATCCCACTGTCCATTCTGGCTTTCTTGCTGGCCCTTGCCTCATTTGACCTGTTAACTTCACACAGTTCTAGTCTTCCTCTGTCATCTTCACACATTCCATAAATACACAAATGCCCAAACTCTTGTTGTCTTCCTCTTAGGGCTAATATGAATTGACATGCTCTCATCAATCAGAAAGGCTGTGTGTGTGGGCTATGGGAAACACACACGTTTGAGGTCAAGTAAACTGTCCTTGAAGGCTGAAGTTTTCTCTCATAACGTGAAAATGTAATCCACATTTTTGCTATTTCTGTCTGCTTGCTGCACTCTCTCACTTTTCTCCAAAACAGGATATTATAAGAGTTTGACACATGGAAATGGAGGAAAAAGTTAGAAAAATTTCAAGGAATATAAAAAGGGGAGACAGAATTTGAGAGAAAAAGAGAAAAACATTAAGCCCTTTTTAAACTTTAAGTGTTAAGAATTATTTTTTTCTCCTCAGGTCCACTAACAGGCTGAGCTGTCTAGCAGAGCACATGGGGAAATGTGGCAGCAGAAACCACTAATTAGTTCAGTAGTTGAGTATATTATCTAAAAATCATTGAATCACTTAGAACAATCCCAATGGGCTACTCAGCAGAGTTAACCACTATTTGTTGTTGTTGTTGTTGCATTGACTAGAAATCAGCGTTGCCATTTCTTAGTAAGATAAAATGTCTGAGGGTGCTGTGCACTGTAAAAAGTAGTAAGCTTTATTTTATTTTTTATATATACCTGATCTGTTGGTGTAACCTAATGTATACAAGTTGATTCAGAGATGTTCAATAATATTTTTGACTTAAGTCAAACCAGTTAATTTAGATGTTACCACTTGAAGCAAATTTTTTTAAAGGTTTAGTTCATCCAAAAAATGCTAATTTTCTCATAATTTACTCACCCTCATGTCATCCCAGATATGTATGGATTTCCTTCTGCAGAACACAAACAAAGATTTTAGAAGAATATCTCAGCTCTGTAGGTCCATACAATGCAAGTGAAAGTGTGATAAGGACCAGAGAAGTAACAAGAAGAATCACACCGGTGAGAAGGAATGGTGTTCCAAAAATATGTTTATTTTGTAGGAGTGCAAAATAAATAGTGTTTAAAAGCGAACATAAAACCAAGTTTGCATAAAAAAATAAAATAAAATAAAATAAAAAACTGTCTAAAAACTAGACCTGTGTTAGTTACCAGTCAGTACCAACTCTCCTCCCTCAACAATGGAGGCTGGAGTATATTGCACTAAAGCAGCACTAGCAACCTTGTCCATGTGCTCCAGACACTCATTGTCCATCATTTTTTCCCTCCTAGTGGCAGCTGGCTTAAATACAAAATGTTCCCACCATTTCCAGTTGGAACATACCATTTTGTTAAAATCAAATTAACTCTTGCCTTTCCATTCTTAAATACAATATAATTTAATAAATACATAAGAACAAGAGATAAAGAGTTAAAACACCAATAAATAGGATGGATAAAACATTTGCACAATAAAACCCTAATAAATATTGAAAAGTGGAGTAAAACAAGAAATAAATCCTTTGAACACTTTAAAATCCCATGGTGGAAACTGACTCACAGGCTCTCCATCACAGAATGGGAACACCAAAAGTTCCAAAAAGGAGATAAAGTCAGCATACAAGTAATCCATAAGACTCCAGTGGTTTAATCAATGTCTTCTGAAGTGATCTAGTTGATTTTGGGTGAGAACAGACCAAAATATAACCAATTTTCCACATTTGTATATACTGTAATTACACATTTCATTTGTGTTCTGCAGAAGAAAGAAAGTCATACACATCTGGGATGGCATGAGGGGGAGTAAATGATGAGAGAAGTTTCATTTTTGAGTGATCTTTTAGTTAACATTTTTTTTCAGTGTCTGTCCACCACCTGCTGAAAAAAGCCTGAGCTTGTAACATACTGCTTCAGCATGTGTGTCACCTCCTTCTCAAGATTTATATCACTACATCTCTCCTCTCATGTTAGAACTGTGAAATGTTTTGTGAGGTAACCTTAAAAATGTGCTATCTAAATAACTTAATTAAATAATCTAAATTAACTGGTTTTATTCCAATTGAAAATGTCATTTAATCTAAAATGGATTTACCTGTAACTAGAGACTAAATTTACCTGAGAAGTTTACAAGAAACAAAAGTATTTTTATTGGTCAGATCAAGTGGAAATAGATCCTTGAGGTAACAATAGCAGGTTCCCAGTTTTTTTCAGCGCTTGTATTATGGGTGGGTAAAAATATAGATTTTCTGATGCATCACGATCTTCACTTAAATGATCTCGATATTGATTCTTAAATCCCAATATCAATCTTTTACTCTATGCCCTTCACTACAATGAGGGGAAATCACTCGCATTTGCAACCAAATTTCGCACTATGCCAACAAATTGTAGGCTATATATTTGGCAACTAGATGGTAAATGTTTTCACTCACCAGTAATTGTGTAGTATAGTGGTGGAGTATTCAGCAGCGAGATCCTTTCACTGCATGTTGAGAATAAAAGTTGTTCTGTGTAATGTGTGTCCAAAGACGAGATCCACGCAACCATTTGTCATTGAATAATGTTTCTTTTAATACCCTTTCTGTTCTTTACAGTCAGTTGTTGATCAAAAACAACAAAAAATAAACATTTAATTCTAATCATGCATGAGATGAGATAAAGCCATTCGAGTCCTCTCTTGTTAACATGCTCTCATCTACAGACGCTCTTTACAGAAATGCCAGTTTTGTTAAAAAGACATTAACAGTTTTAGCACGTGTTCAACAAATCAATTTAAGTACTTGTAAATAGTACAAATTATGCTCAGTGGCTAGCACTGTTACCTCACAGCAAGAATGTCCCAGGTTTGAGTCCTGGCTCAACTGGGCCTTTCTGTGTGGAGTTTGCATGTTCTCCTCGTGTTCGTGTGGGTTTCCTCCGGGTGCTCTGGTTTCCCCCACAAGTCCAAAAACATGCAGGTTAAGTGAATTGGAGACTTTAAATTGCCCCGTAGGTGTGAGTGAGAGTCCCCCAGCCACTGGGGGTTGTGTCAGGAAGGGCATCTGGTGTAAAACCTGTGTCAAGTCAAATATGTGGATCACGGATGGTCCGCTGTGGTGACCCCTAACGGGAGCAGCCGAAAGAAGAAGAAGATTGAACACATGGATTTGTTCATTTTTAAAAAGCCAAAAAGTGACGAAACGAATAAAATATAATTAATAAAATTAATATTTTCATAATGTACCTAGTTAGAAGGTCCCCTGTATAATTAACAGCATTAGCTGGGAGAGATACTCTTTCATATGTAAGCAAAAGAGACATTACTGAAATGTACCCACATGAATCGATATCAAATCAGAATTTAATGGAATCGAGAGCTTGTAAATCAGAATCGAACTGGGAAATCTGTATCAATACCCAGCCCCAGTGTGTATGTATGTGACATTTAGACAAATTTCCATTGTGCTTGCTTTATAACTCATCCATATATCAATATTCACATCAATTGAGTGTTATTATTTTATCAATACACCTTTACAAACCTCTAAATTGCAGCATTTTGCAGTAACTAAGCTAATTAATGACATTTCACTGTAGGTTCTTAAATAATTCAACCACCGTTAGTATGTAGCAGATTCATGCTGATTATGAAGCTGATTATTGTCATAGTGATAATAATGATGATGATGATGAGGCCATTGCCAGCTCACTCTACCTCCCCTTGGTGAATATTCACAGGTTTGTTCAAGACAGCTAAAGTTCATAAAAGACTGCAATTACTTTAGCCCTTCACATCGATCACACCCACACACCAGGGATGGAGCCAAGACATTTTGTGCCCAAGACAAAAATGACCAAAACGGCAATTGCGACCCCTTAGCTCCGTCCCTGCCACACACACAACTGACAAGCGGAGAAGTCTCCCACTGTCCCAAAATGACTTTTACTGATTTTAAACAACAGCATAAAAACACAGTGCATGAGTACTGCATATTTAACCCCCCATCTGCATCTCTTGAAGCAAGATGGGTAAACCTCAACAACTGACTCCAACCACTCCATATATACTCAGCAGTGTCACTAAGACAGTAACCAGCCTGAAAATAGAAGAGTGCTGTATTAAAGAGCTCCTCTCACTGGAAAATGAAACAGGCAGAAGAGGGTTGCAACAGAGAAAATCACAGTAAACACAAACTTCATACTGAGAGCGTTTAAGCTGCTGCTGTCAGACAGGCAGTGAGGCACACCGGCTTGTTCACAGTGGATAAATACATGCAATGAGACAGTCACATGCACACACATACACACAATGCAACAGCATGTGCTGACGAGCGAGTTCCAGCATTTGAGAAGCGTCAGCAGGTTTAGGCACAGTGGATGTGAGTTTAGTAACAGTCTTCTCAGCTGAATGGAGGCATTGCAATGCATTTATTTAATCATCAATACAACATCCCAGGACAACATAAGCAATGGATTGACAAGTAGTAGTTTATCGAGATAAACAAATAAAGAGTAAATGGAGCTTGGCTACAGTTGTTTACCCGTAATACTAAAATAAGCACTGGGCTATTTCCCATATATTAAAAAGTGTATTTGTATGGGTCTGTTTAAACAACGTCTAATTGTGTGGTAGTGCATTACAAGGTTACAAATGTGCATCAGAGATTTTTGAACGTTTGAACATCAAGTGTATGGATGTGTGTTTGAACATGTTTGAACATATGAGGGTGTATGTTTGTGTGGTATTTAGATTACTTTTGAAATAGCACAGTTGCAAGCATCCATACTTGAGAGCAAGGTATGAAAGTGTGATGTAATAGCCTAGACAATACAGATGAATGGAGGAGTGAGAGTGAAGGTGATTGGTGGAAGCTCCCATCAGTGAATAGCCATTTCAGGGCCAAGGCTCAGGCAGTGCTCATCCAATGTTGGGGCTTATTGTAATTCTGATCATGATGACTTGTTCATAAGATTGTCTGCCAGGGAAAATGCAATAAGAAAACAGTATTCCTTTAAACAGTTCAAGGCCCTCCCTTCGTGTCTCTATTTTAAGCACACAAACAAAACCCACCTCCAATGCAATTGTGATCAGACATTGATTGTTAGAACATTTTCAGTTCATTCCATGCTTTCTTTGGTACTGTTTGTGAGGTATGTGAATAAATAACCCCAGGCACCACAGAAGGTTGTGACTGTTACAAACTTATTAAGATCACACTTTTATAATCTGGTGTTATATACTATAGTATCAGAAGCACAATTCTAACAAACGTGACTTCCTAAAAATAAATACCCTTGCAAAGACATGTTAAGAGTAGCTGGAGTTTTTTTCGGTGTCCTCAGTAGAGCTGCGTGAGACACGCGCCAAGGAAAAATCCTTCCTTCAGCTTCTGAATGAAATAGATTCACATCATCACCACAGCACTACAACAGAAATATCCTCTGATAACGCCGTTACTCGATTAGGCTTTCCCTATCTGATACGATATATTAGATAATTTAACTTTATGTTTGACCATTTTCTATTAAATTAGAGCTGTAATGTTGCGTAACATCGCGAAAACACACACACACACACACACACACACACACACACACACACACACACAGAAGTCATAAGTGGGGGAGATTAGATATCACAACGGACATAAGCGCCAGGGAGATATTCGGTTACTTAAAATATGTGTGGTGTGGCTATACTTCATCTTAGAGAAAAGGAGAAAGAAACGTTTTAGCGCAAAGCGGCAGTAGCTGGCGGCGACCTTGTGTCGGCACCGGGGGATAGTACGCCAGAAACTATAAGTACACTAAGTCTCTTGTACCTTATAATTGGATTCGTGTTGTCTGAACGCGTTTTTTTATTAATATTCCGTCCACAGCATCTCTGATTCACAGACTCGATCATGAATGTTGTGAGGACTCTTGACGTCAGAGGGGAGAATCATCGGTGAGGTCCAATGGGGGGAATATCAAGCGAGCCGGAGCTGTCGTCCTACCAACAGTATTAGCCATGCTAACCGATGTGCACCTCTTCTTTCCAGAGGAAGAAACCCGCCAAAGATAACGATTTTACCCTTGGAACAAAGATAGAAAGAAGAGGGGTCGGGAGTTTTAGTTTTTCTTTTATGTTGTTCTCCGTCTTTTTCTGGGTCGTTCATCTCCCTTCTCATCTCCATCTCCTCTCGTATGACAGGCACGGACTGCACTCGAGCTCGGGGGAGAAAAAGGCATTGCAGCTTCATGGCACTGAGGTACCGTCTGCTGATGAGCACTTGTGTATTCTGTAACGGGTGGCTTTTGTGAGAAAACGCCTTGGATAAATGTGTCGTTAATTGGAGGTGATTGTTTTTTAATGGTCATCATTGTATCTGAATTAACTACTGGAGGGTTGACCTCTCTGAGTCCTTTGCAGTCTTTTCTTTTACGGTTTATACATTGGTAGGTTGGTGAGGCGGAAATTTATGAATGAAAACCCATTGCGCTCAGCTAAAATGTGTCTGCGTCTATGGCGTCAGGCAAAAGCGCATCATTGTGAATTCTGGAAGCATATACACGATGCTTTCATAAGAGACCCGTGCACCGAGGCGCGTCTTATTTTTAGACAATTGCTAAAAATAGAAACAAAGTGCGTGCTTTTGTTGAGACCGGTGTTTGATTAATAGCTTTTTGCGATTAAATGCACATGCAGTAGTAAATTAAAAGACATGTTGCATATTTTTATAGCTCATTGTATCTGGATACAATTTGCTACATTTGTGTTGAGAAGATTAAAATGTCTTAATTGTGCCTCTCAAATGCTTATTGACAATGTTTAATTTCTAATTAGCATCAAAAATACTTTCATTTGCTAATTATAATAACTAAATTGGAAAACTTGATTCAATAACAAAATTTGTGAATACATATCTTAATTAATAAGTTAATTTAAATGGGCTTTTAATTCCACTGTTTAGAAGAGACTGCCATAGGAATAAGAGACTATTTAGTGTGGTTTGGAGGCTTCAGGCATATTTATTTTGACAGATATCCTATGCCCACTGCCTTTTTACTGACACACACATTCTCTCTTATCTTCACTACCTACCCCACCCCCCCACCCCAATAGCTATGATTCACTCTCTTGCACCAGCAATGAGCAACCAACTTCAAAACACCTCTTCCCTCTCCACGGCGGCCACGTGGAATCTCCTGGATGTGCGGAACTCATCACCGGTAAGAACGGCAGAGCTGCGACCAATGCCCGTTAGCCCATGGGACATTGCACTGTGCGTGACAGGCACGCTCATCTCGTGTGAGAACGCAATTGTGATTGCCATCCTGTTTTACACTCCCACCTTGAGAGCCCCTATGTTCATCCTGATAGGGAGTCTTGCATTTGCAGACCTGCTTGCAGGACTTAGTCTCATTCTCAACTTTGTCTTCATCTATATGCTGAACACAGAGATTGTGACGCTGATCTCCGTCGGCCTGCTGATCGCAGCTTTCTCCGCATCAGTGCTCAACATTCTGGCCATCACAGTGGATCGCTACTTGTCTCTCTACAATGCTCTGACCTACCACACAGAGCGCACAGTGACGTTCACCTATGTAATGGTGGTTCTCATTTGGTTGGTTGGCATCATCCTGGGCCTACTGCCAGTGCTTGGCTGGAACTGCCTACAAGATGAGGCCAGCTGCAGTATTTGTCGGCCAGTCACCAAGAACAATGCTGTGGTACTCGCTGTGACGTTCTTGCTTGTGTTTGCCCTCATGATGCAGCTTTACCTGCAGATCTGTAAGATTGCCTTCCGCCATGCACAGCAGATTGCTGTTCAGCACCAGTTTATGGCTATTTCCACCACAAAAGGTGTATCCACACTCTCGGTCATCCTTTGCACCTTTGCCGCATGCTGGATGCCCTTCGCCATGTATTCAATTGTGGCAGACTCAAGCTACCCAGTGATCTACACGTATGCAACGGTGCTGCCAGCGACATGTAACTCTGTCATAAACCCAATCATATATGCTTACAGAAACCCGGACATCCAGAAATCCCTGTGGCTAGCCTGCTGCGGATGTGTTCCGTCCAACTTCTCCTTGCGGCTAAGGACATCAAGCGATGTTTAGGTCGGACTGTGTATGAGTTATGTCTAGCTCACAGAATTGGTTTGTACTGTGTAAATGTTAATGATATGATGTCCTCCCTTGGTGGGATCCCAGTCAAATGTTCTGGATGTGCAGTACATGTTGCAGTTACAAGTCCAAGATGTCAGTTTGCACTGTTTAATTTGATGTCTTCAATGCATAGTGCAGCACTATGCACAGTAATATCAAATTGCATCATCAATAACTAATAATTATCCCAGTTAAATTTTAATATGATCTTAATAATCTAAATGATCTGAGAGGTGCAGTTCAGGCCCAGAGAAACAAATCACAGGCTACCATCAGTAACAATACTATATATTTATAAATAAAATCACCATTTACAGTGAAAATTATATCAAGACCAAGCCAGGTTTGTGTGAAGAAAGCTTTCACGTTCACATTATGTAGAGCACTTTCAGCACCAAGGACAGCGACAGATGAAACGAGACTATTCCCTTGCAAACTCGCCTTTAACACTAAGATCTGTGTTCGCTTAAAAATGTATGAATGACAGAGAGAAAACAAGGTCCCGTGAGCAAAAATTATAACTCTTCTGGTATCTGTTGCTTTACTGCCAATTCTATCAAATTGCATCACTCTGTTTAGATCGTCTTACTAAGTTGAATTTTGGTGCGAGAAGAAAGCGAACATTCTCTTTTAATTTTAGCGTGTTTTGTTACAATGCGTCATTTACATAATTTGCAGTGAAACCTTATATCATAACTGACATCAAAGGATTCCTTTTTTGAATTTTGTATCGGTTTGCTAACGTAACGTGAGGACGGTGAAATATCTGCTGCCACGAAATTATATATTTTTTTCGGTCCCGGAATCCATCACTTTAATGCAATTCGCGTGCTCGAGTGCATGTCTAGATTTTAGTGCGAGACAGTGGGGTTAATGAAGGTTTGCTCGTGAAAATTAGATGTCAGCCTCGACCTCAGGCAACATGTTTCAAGGTAACTGTTATAACGTTATTTTGCAAAAGGCAATCTGGGACGGCAATGCTTAAATGAGACAAACGCTACTGGGTCTATACCGTGAAATGATCCAAGCGATTATCAGATATAATTGTGTGTGTAGGCTGTACAATTAGTCAGTTCAGAGATTAATGTTATGAGCAGGTTTGTGTGTAAATAGGTCTACATACAAGCTTATTAAAAGATAACTAAGCCACAATGGGACAGAAGGGACTTTGGCTAATGTAAATTACTTTTACATGGTGATTCTCAAAAACACATAACTGAATCCGCCAAATCTGATTTAAGCTGTACAACCAAAAAAAAAATAAATAAAAAAAAAAAAAAAAAAAAAACCCCACCCCCCCAAAAAAACAAACAAACACAAAGAACAAAACTGAGAAACACTGTAGCTCTCACAACTGCGCAAAAGATACATCACTAACTGATACAATAAACGATTAGTTGTCATAACATTTTATATGCATAGATACTTGTGGAGCTCATGACAAAGCCTTGTGTTTTTAGGGGGTATAAATCTCGCAGCAGTTTTTTGACGACCCGTCATTTATGACAAAGAATATTAATTTTGGCCTTACCTTTTGTCTTCTGCAATAATGAATCAACGTGTACCGTTCATTGATAGTGGTACAATCACAATAAGGCAATCAACAGAGCTAATTCTACTTCCTGACTTGAACATGATAAAACAGAATAGGTTAGCAAGACCAGGGTGTTTCAATTGTACTGTTTTGTACTGTAAGATGTGTTATCACATTGTAGTACAAGTCTTCAAAGTTGGCCTTGAGAGCCCATCCAGGTGCCCTCTGACTAACCTCAATACTCTTAGTGACCTGTATGAAAACTGATGGACTTTAATATGGAGCTTTTTCACAGTCTGGATACTGTGAAAAAACAAAACAAAAACTCCAGTCTTTTGTGTGTGTGTGTGTGTGTGTGTGTGTGTGTGTGTGTGTGTGTGCATATGTGTGATTGATGTGTGCGTAATTTAGAGGGTGAGAGATGAAGAGAGAGAGTGAACCATTTGTTTATACGCCACTCACTTATGTCAGGAGTGGGGTTCAGTGACCTATCAAACTGTGCGCACTATTAAAAAATAACCCACCCCACATAATATACAACACCTGGCAAATATCAATGTTTTTCTGCAAATCTATTGTTAAATAATGTATCTCCACTACAGTATACTCAATGGGATGCCATAGATTCTGTTTGTTCAGGGGTGCAGCAGTTATTTTTCTTATGCAATGCTGTATGGAAACATATTTTTACACACATCAGGGCATGAGTTTGATGATGTTGTTTTGGTGTGTGTGTGTGTCTGTGTGTGTGTGTGTATTCAGTATATGTATTCTTATCGATGGTTTCCTAAAAAAGCAAAAACAGAAACAAATCAACACAAAAATACTAAGTGTGTTGGCAAGGCAGACAGTGCCATACTTGCTAGTGTCTTATTGATTTTCATGCATTTATCATATCAGTGAATGAAAGTAAGGATCAAGATTTTTAACATCACCTTCCTGTGTCGATCATCTTTAAATCTTGCAGTGATCAAAGCACACTTTTGTGTGTCCAGGTGGTTTACTAAAACACCATCGATGACAGACATTGGTTGTTTTAACAACTAGTGAGGTCTGTAAGATACAGCTCAAAAACAGCCCCAGAACCAGGTGCTATACAAGTTCTACGCCAGAGGAATGTCTGCGTTCCTCCCTCTCAACAGTACTTGTTGGACAGATGGTCCACCCCCAGCCTCATGCTCAAAAGTGACCCATCTAAGTACTAACACCACAGATATCATCATACAATTGATTGAAGTATGCCAGGCAGCCAGGAAGAATCTTTAATAGTTGTTAAAAGAGAAAGAGAAAGAATGTAAGCATTCCTTAGTCCTGTGTTGTGACGTCACTCTTGGCGTACATAAATGGAGAGAGAGGTTGTCTGAATGACAGCTCCTAGCTGCACAGAAGCTCTGTTAACACCAAATCTGGCCCTGCTTAAAATAACCTTGAAGAGCATGAAATGTTACACTTATCTAGGGTGTTTGAAATCCCTTTTCTGGGCCATTAAGCAGAGCTCTGTATTTCCCATCAATGGCAACATTAAAGTGAGAAGGAATCGTCCCAAAATAAGGAAAGAGAAAGAGAGATAAGCCAATGGAAGAGCCTCTGGGGTTATGTAACCACTGCACACAAATGTAGCCCATTATCCAAATCTCTGTTACTGATTAATAAACGAGTCTCACTGTAATTTACAATCACTCTTCCAATCTGTTTAACATCTATAGAGCTAAAGGAATTTTCCTTTTAGACAAGCTGTCAGCACAATTAAGGGGTCAGTTATAACTGGCGAAATGTGGGCCTTATTAGAAAGTGGTCATGTAGCTGGGTGCTCTGATACTGTGATGTAAATGTGTTTATGATTTTCTTGCATTGTTTCTCTTATTATTGTGAACGAAAATCTGACAAGTACAATGCACTTTATAAAAGGAACATGCTACACGTTGCAATGTAAGTGTGGAATGTAATCCTTCCTAAAAATGATTTATTTTTTATTACTGTAAATATGACAATACTGAGAAAAAGAAAGAGAGTGAAAAAAAAAAAAAAACGACTCAAGGAGAATACTTTGTCAAATAAAATTCAGCAAACTCAATCAGTCTGTGGTTGTTTGGTGACTTTATCATTTAAATGCATGTGTGTGAGGAGGGAAGACAGCACTCACGCCGGTGCAGGTCACCGTTTGAAGGCGGCTGAGCTTTAAAAGGAATGCGTTTGATTATTGAGCCGTTCCCTTTTTACATAACGCTGAATGGAGTGTGGGATCTGAAATCTTGCCGAGCCTACGCTGAGAGGGGATTCGCGCCCTTTTTGTAGGGCCGATGAAAGTCGGCTCGTAGCCAGGGCTCGAGTTGATGGGGCATAGAGGGGATGGCATCCCCCTTGTTGAATGAAATATCGAAAAGCATCACACTGGTAAAACCACCACTCCCTTACCATCCCCTTTAGATCAGTTGTGTCATGTATTAGAACTAATCATACAAGTAAAATATTTAATTTTCTACGTTTGATAAATAACGGACTTTAAATAAAGGCGATTAACCAGTCAGAATTTATTTCCACATATGAGGTTGCCAGATTTCTATAAGTGAAATCCCCAATTAGATCTTGACACTTGAATAGTTTGGATACATTCTGCCAGGGCGACGCTTTAGTCACGCAATCTGGCAACCCTGAGCGCGCGAGCTGTCTCTACACTGTGAAAAGACGCCGGTTTTCTGGAAACACCGGCAATCATGTCCGAGTTTAGCGATGGGTTCTTCCTAGTGTTCACATGAAACTTACACCACTGAAGTTAATGCACGTTTGCAAACGTTTCGCGCACTTCAAAAATGGTCAAGAGAACAGTTCAAGAAAATATTTGGTCTTTCTTTAAAAAGAAGAGAACATAAAGTAAGAGATTGCAATGACGAGTGTACAGTTACAATATGTACATGTTTTTAATTCAAACATTTTTCGGGGTTTCGCCCATAAAACGCTTTTGTGTGTAGAACAACTGTTTAAGCATCCTTCATAGAAACAGCCCAAACTTCCTTTATACTAGTTCAGTTCTTGAAGTAGAAAAAAATGCGTGTCTGTGACAGTGGACGAGTGATCTAGTTTTTTTTCTTTGTTTTTTTTTTTCATGATCATAACCTGGATACTTCCCACAAAATTCACCATACAATAAAATAACGGAGGGTAACAGGTGCATATTATGGCCATGTGTTTTAAGGGTCAATGAAGCTACACTCATTTTTGTCATACATAAAAATGCAATTCACACAAACGCTTTACTTGAATACACCTCTTCTATGATGAGAATATTTTCAATTTCTGAGTTTAAAGTCATATTGATATTTTTTTCTGGGGCTTAAAATAAAAAAAGGTGTCCAGAGACAGTAAATAAATAAATAAATAAATAAATAAAGTCAAAGTCTCATTAAAAGCTGAAAGTCCTGAAAAAATAAATGTTGGCATGACTGCAGAATAACATTTTATAGTTATTTCTTAAAAATAATAATAATAATAATAAAATAATAATAATAAAAAAATAATAATTGTGTTTTAAAATATTTTAAACGCTTCTGACCACCAAATAAAAGTAACTGGGTGTAACCAACATGTAGGTTTATGTTGACCATAAAAACCATAAAACAGAGCGACACCTTTAGACCCTCAAGACTGAGCATGAATTAAAAATAAAAATAAAAAATCTGATATTAATTTTGACATTTTTTATGAAAAGGCACATTTTGTTCAAGTCATGTGGTGTATCCCTGAGCAAACTTCTTGATATGTTTGTTAAAAAAATTCATAATATTTATAAAAACTATTAATTTATTTTTTACCATGAAAAACGTGTTTGAAAATTTTTTGGAAATTAATAATTTAGTTGTTTATACTCTAATGTATTCAAGGTGAAAATAAAGTATTATAATACTTTTTACTTGATAGTTACACCACATGACAATTTTAAAGTTTAAATTTGTTTTGTAGAAAATGCTATGAAGGCTTTTTTTTTTTTCTTTTTTTTTTTTTAAAAAGTATGAAACCAAATTGGAAACAAAGATTAAATTTCTGACAACATGACACAAGTGTTTAAAACTAGATTTTTGACCCATAAGTATTATATCCCCCCCCCTCCGCCCCCAAATAAATTGACACCATCCCCTTTGAATTTACATTTTTTTTTTTTTTTTTTTTAAAGTAAATCGACCACCGCTCTTAGCTATTCCTTCACAAACATTACAAAAAGTAGTCCTAATAAGGACTATCCTTAAAGAAGATCATTTTTATTTTTTTTATTATCAAGATGGAAGTGGTGGCTAACACCAAGCTACTTAGTTTCATTGTAGGCTACTAACAATATCCACAGTAATTATGGTATTTATCCTACTGTTTATAAATGTACAGTTACCGTTGTAGGTTATCTAATGAAGTTATCTATTTTCTTTTTCAACAAGGAATAAATGTGTAACCTAAACATGAAAAGAAACACGAACTGAGGTAAAAACTCGCTGCTACCATTTGCAAAATTTAGCTGATCTTTGCTACTCTATCAGATATACCTACATACGGGAGAATGAAGTTAAGAGATTGGTGGACGATGGTTAATGAAGTTTATCTACATTCAGTTCGAGAAATAACACTAAAACTGATGGTAGGGTCCGTAAAGATAACGATAAACTCACCCTCTCATGAACGTTGGCCAAATAAGTGAGAAATTGCGCTTCCTGCTGGTAATTTCGATGAATCACAACTAATGAAAGTGAAAAGAGGCAGGACAGTAAGGTTTACCCACTCAATCTGCCCACTCACTCGCTCGCTCACTCACGAACACGCTCATGGTGAAAAGCTGCGATGAGTCACCGTTCACGCGCGCCCCCGCATGCGGAGAGAAAGTGAGAGGTGACAGTATCACCTCTTCGACAGCACTGAGTCACTACAGCGCCACTGAGACTGAGGCACTGCTAACATGAGAACTGCTTCAAGACACAAACACATATCGCAGGATATGACCTCTAAAACATATAGCCGTTGTTATTAAACTCCACAAAGAATTTTAGCAATTAAAAGCAGGGCGCTTTGAAGGCCACCAAATAAAGCCAGGTTCACACTGTAGGATTTTCACTACGATTCTGCCATCTGAGACAGATTTTGGGAATCCTAAGGGATTTCTGTCATTGTAGGCAAAATCTGCAATCTTACATCGTTTAGTGTGACATGCTCACCGATGGATGGCCGATTACCCTTACGATGACCTTTAGCCTTCAACGAAGTTCTGACATCAGAAATTTTGGGTCCTGCAGTGACCACTCTTACGTTGCCTGACTATTAAAGAACAAATAGAAACACAACATCTGATGATGCAATCAACGCACCAAATACAATCAACAACAATGAAGGGAAGTAGCACTACTTGGAGTGTGTTTGTGTGTGTGAGTGAGAGAGAGATAAACATTCAGCTAAAAATGTTGATACTAGCTTGTCTGTGTGATATGCCAAAACAAATATGGTGCTAGCTAACGTTATCTTCACATTATGATCATACTCTCAAAATTACCTCGAGTTCGCATTGTAGAATGGGCATTCCATGGCATCCTATTTTACCCAGCCATGACTTATGCTGCCTTCCAAACAACTCGTAACTCAGTATTTTCCAACCTCCTTCTTGAAAATAATGACTGGAACGCTGCTCGGAGTTGGACATCCACCTTGTAATCTCAGGGTAGATTGATCAACCCTGACCTCAGTGAGAAGCGTCATTTGGCGTCATTTCCAGTGTGGTGGTGACCAACAAACATAACGTGAAGTTGGGTTTTGTTAAACGTAAAAACAAACTTTTATGTATTTTCACTGCACGAAATGTGTGAACATGCAATATACAATAAATGTACAAGATATTAAGAATAATTGTTTGTGTATCAATCAATGCCTATGTTTTCACTTATTTAGCTTGTGAAATAGCTACTACATATCTAGCTAGCTAGCATCTGGAAGATTGTGCATGAGACCATGATGTGTGATTGACTGGAATGCATTGAGGATGGAAGTGGGAAATTTAAATCGGTTATTCTCACCTCAGACTTCATTTGGAACACAGCATTACTCCAAAATATAGCAAAAATTAGTGCTATAGTCCTAAAAGATGTATTTTGTACAGTCTGACATAGAAGACATATGTCGTACAGCATATGTCGCACAATCTGTATTGGTATATTTACTGGGGTCATAGTACAGTCTGACAGGCAGCAATCGTAAAGGACAGAAAAAATCGTACAGATTGAACCAGGCTTAACACAGATAAGCAACACTTGACAGTAAGCTAGCGCATCTGCTGTATGACTACCAACTCATCTGTTACTGCTGAATCATAGTGAACTTCCCGTCACCCCTTCTTAATTATCTATTTCTCTATTAGGCACGCACACAAATGTTCAAAAACAGACCTGAACAGGAAACAAGGCCTCATAAAACCTTCTATTACAATAAGTCACTTATGACTTTTTCATGTATCCCTGTGGAGGAAAAAAACTAATTTTCCAGTAAACATTGCAGGCTCACTCACTTGACAGCTCTACAAATAGCTGAAGGAGACAATAAAAGACTATGAAAAAGGAGGGAGATGCGTCAGATTCACATAGCTGATCCCAGCCGTAAATTACGCCTGTGATGGAGAGACATCTGACATCTTTCAAAGTTCAGACCAGGTGAAAAAGACCCTCAGTCACATTCTTTACCAATTTATAAGGCACGAGAAAGCATAAAAGAAAAATAGAGATGAGACGAGGGAAAGAAGCAAGGTAAACACTAAGGGTCTGAGAAACAATGAAGACTTTTTAATAGAGAGTTCATTAAACCACAGCCTGTAATGTAATCTGATCTAGCGTCCGTAGAGTAACAAGGCTAAACTACACCATCTGTAAGTCAATAGATATAAAATAAAGGATGTGTGGACAGCGAGAGTAAGAAGGTAATGGTATGTAATAATGCACATGAGAAGTTAACTAGTTAAAACAGGGTACCCACACCTTTTTACCATTGAATTTACATGACTTTTTCAGCTGTGTGTGATTACTGGACCTTTTATCACAATAGAGATTTCCATGATTTTCAAGATTTCAAAACCCCTTAAACCCGATTAAGTAAATCAGGTATAACTACAATTAACAAGTAATTCAATAAGAGATTTACCAAGATACCAAGATGGATTAAATTAATTAAAAATGAATTGAAACAGATGCATCAAATGTTGCCACAAACCACACTGTAAAATTGTTTTAAGAAGCACTTTAATGGCAGTCTGTACATGCATACAGCATTTGCCTACAGTGTATTTTTTTCAGATACATTGATTCTCTTGTAGATTATTGTCTAGATAAAGTTCTGCAGTCTCAACAAAGTTCTATATATCACATTGCTTAAACACAGAAGACATTATTGTATACATACAAAACACAGGCTAAAGCACAGCCTATGATAGCTGTTAAATTCGGGAGAGTTTAAACTTCCCTGTCTGTGCAGGTGTGAGTGGCACATTTAAGCAAATAAATAGAAAATAGAAAATAAAAACTGAAATACTGAAGTGCTTTCATTCTGTACAAATTAGCATATTAAGCATGTCAATTGCCCAAGGTCAAGAAAAATGATTCAAAATTAAAACACTAGCAAAAAAAAAAAAAAAACAACAACAACTGAGACCTTACCTAGAATTACAGAAGTAACAGAACAAACTGTTAATTTTTATTTGTGTTAATGGATGTATACTACCAGGTCAAACAGGTAACAGAGCACAGCTGTCTTTATTGTTGTCTGCTTAAATATGCAGTGTTGGTTCCCTGGGTGATATAGTGCTGACATCTGTTGTATCTATGGTTCACTTGATTGACAAGTGAACAGTTTGATCCTGTAGGATCAAACCGGGTGAAAAAAAACAACAATTATGAGAGATTCTTACACAGTTAAAGATACAATCCATAACTACTAACACAGCACCACTTGAACCTCAAAACAAAGTATTAAAGTATAGTGATAAGGTGTGTTTAATGGACCCATCTTGCATAATGTACTTGAGCCCAGTATTGTTGTTAAAAGTCTTTTGTAGTTGCACTACCAATAATTGCCCTCAAGCAGCAGCAATCAGCATTCAGAATGCACTAATATAGTTTAAAAGTCCTCCAACCTTGACTTGAAACCAAGAAGAGAGCAAATAAAACTCTTAAAAAAATTCAATCCATTCAAAGCTGCTAAGTTCTTTTAATAAATTACTTTTGGGAAATTGCATCACTAATGACATAACGCAAACTCAACTCAACCAGTCTCCTGCCATCCCTTAGATACAGAAAAAAAAAAAAATTATTCCCGAGATAAATAACACTAAATTTCAATATAATTTACAGAAGATGTGTTAGATATAGTTGACTACTTCAGATTGTCCATACAGCGAAAACCCTTGAATCTATTCTATTCGCTGGGAGGTTTGGAACGAAAACATTAATAACACTGAAATATTTTAAACTCCGTAAACAAACAAATGTCTAACTAAACATCTACCATGTATTTGTGCTCTATTTGAGCAAATTGCCCATAAATATTGCTATGCAGACTTGAGAATTTAATTAAAAGTTGTGTTATCTGCTTGTTACTTGGTCATCATGCATTTAAAAGGTCAAAATGTGGCCTTTTCTTTGGGAACATGGACACATTAAAACGTATACTGTAAACACTAAATGTACTAGCCTTGAATACTTTTTCAACTATTTTCCCTTTCATATGAGCAGCAGTCCTGGGCTAGTTGTACTAAAATTAGCGTTGTGTGGTCGCCCAACTGGCTGTTCTAATAATTATGAGGTCATGCTCTAAGGTTAGTTAGAAAAAGAGGGTGTCAACATGATCTCATTAGAATTCGTATGTATTCTTATGTAAAGTGTGGTTCTGGCAAACTTACATTTGCTTATGATTACATATACACTGAAATGTACATTACTGACAGGCTCTAAAACGTAATCATTTTACGTATTAACACTTTTAGAAATGTAAAAAAGCGTATGTATACTGGTTGAATTCAATCAGTTAATTTTATCAATTAAATGTCATCACATTTAACGCAGTTGATGCATTTACCTAGTATGACATTTTAATGGTTTCATTCTGTTCTGTGTGATTTCTGCTGTCCTTTTTAACTATAGTAAAGTTATAAACAGTAGGATAGATACCATAATTACTGTGGATATTGTTAGTAGCCTACAATGAAACTACGGTAGCTTGGTATTAGCCACCACTTCCATCGTGATAAAAAAAAAAGAACAATTTTGATCTTCTTGAAGGATTATTACTTTTTGTAATGTTTGTGAAGGAATAGCTACTTTAACCAAGACTAAACTTTAAAATGATAAAATGAATAAAAATTCTGTAAACGGTTCATAATTTACTAAGCTCTTAATTTTTAATTTGTTTGTTATGGGACACAAAATGAGTTTTCAGAAAATGCTGCAGCTAAAAAAATAAAAATAAAATAAAAACATACAAATAAACCACAAAAGCACCATAAAACAATCATTAAAAGTAATCTATTTATTAGTTAGCTATAATCCAAGTCTTCAAATAACTCTGTGTGAGGAATAGACCCATATTCAAGCTTTTTATTCAAAGATATCTTATCTGCTGTAGTGCCCATAACACCCAACTCATGCACTGATAATTTTTTTCTTTTTCTCCCCAATTTGGAATATCTAAGTCCTCGTGGTGGCGTAGTGACTCGCCTCAATTCAGGTGGCGGAGGACGAATCTCAGACACCGTCAACCCGTGCATCTTATCACATGGCTTGTTGAGCACGTTACCGCGGAGACATAGTGCGTGTGGAGTCCACCACAGCATCCACCGCAGCATTCACACACAACTCACCACGCGCCCCACCGCGAGCGAGTCACATTATAGCGACCATGAGGAGGTTACCCCATGTGACTCTACCCTCCCTAGCAACCGGGCCAATTTGGTTGCTTAGGAGACCTGGCTGGAGTCACTCAGCATGCTCTGGATTCGAACTCGCAACTCCAGGGATGATAGTCAGTGTCTTTACTCACTGAGCTACTCAGGCCCCCTAATAATGCTTTATTAACATTTTCCAAATAAAGCCTTCCACAATATAGATAGAAATGCACTAATATAGCACATTTAAGTAACATTAAATGTTTCCCAAAGTCTAGAACTAGTCCCCAAATAGGTTGCATTTTCATTGCAATGGGCATTAAATTCCTTAAATTCTCATCCTCCACAATATTAATCTACAAGTAGACTGTGGCTATCCCCTTTGTTACAGCCCAATCTCCAGACCTGAACCCCATTGAAAACCTCTAGAATGTGATCAAGAGGAAGATGGATGGCCACAAGCCATCAAAAAAAGCCGAGCTGCTTGAATTTTTGCGTCAGGAGTGGCATAAAGTCACCCAACAGCAATGTGAAAGACTGGTAAAGAGCGTGCCAAGATGCATGAAAGCTGTGATTGAAAAATCAGAGTTACTCCACCAAATACTGATTCTGAACTCTTCCTAAGTTAAAACATTAGTATTGTGTTGTTTAAAATTGAAAATGAACTTGTTTTCTTTGCATTATTCGAGGTCTGAAAACACTGCATCTTTTTTGTTATTTTGACCAGTTGTCATTTTCTGCAAATAAATGCTCTAATGACAATATTTTTATTTGGAATTTGGGAAAAATGTTGTCAGTACTTCCATATAAAATGTTTGACATGTTGTGCATTCTGAGATACTATTCTGCTCACTACAATTGTACAGAGTGGTTATCCGAGTTACCGTAACCTTTCGGTCAGTTTGAACCTGTCTGGCCAGTCTCTGTTGACCTTTCTCATCAACAAAGCATTTCTGTCCACAGAATTGCTACTCACTGAGTGTTTTTTGTTTTTAGCACCATTCTTAATAAACTCTAGAGACTATGGTTTGTGCAAATCCCAGAAGATCAGCAGTTACAGAAATACTCAAACCAGCCCATCTGGCACCAACAATCATGCCACGGTCTAAATCACTGAGATCAAATTTTTACCCATTCTGATAGTTAATGTGAACATTAACTGAAGCTCCTGATCGGTATCTGAATTACTTTATGCATTTCTCTGCTGCCACACAATTGGCTGATTAGATAATAGCATGAATAGGTAGGTGTACAGGTGTCCCTAATAAAGTGTTCAATGAGTGTGTGTATATATACTGTATGTGTATAATATATATATATATATATATATATATATATATATATATATATATATACACACACACACACACACACACACACACACACACACACAGTTGAAGTCAGAAGTTTACATACACTTAGGTTGAAGTCATTAAAACCAATTTTTTAACCACTCCACAGTTTTCATATTAGCAAACAATAATTTTGGCAAGTTGTTTAGAACATCTACTTCGTGCATGACACGAGTAATTTTCCCAACAATTGTTTACAGACAGATTGCTTTACTTTTAATTGACTATATCACAAATCCAGTGGGTCAGAAGTTTACATACACCAAGTTAACTGTGCCTTTAACCAGCTTGGAAAAGTCCAGAAAATGATGTCAAGCCTTTAGGCAATTAGCTTCTGATAGGCTAATTGGAGTCAATTGGAGGTGCACCTGTGGTTGTTAAAAAAAAAAAAAAAAATTAAATTAACATTTTTTATTGATTCAAAAATTCACAACAAAGAAAAACATAACACATACACATCGAATCAGCATTTAACATTTAACCCCCACTAATATCCTTCCCCAATCACCAACCCCACCCTGACCCCCAACGAACACCCCCGTGGTCACATAATAATAATAATACACACACACACACACACAGAAAAAAATATATATATATAATAAACATACATAATTAAACTAAACTTCTCTCTCCCCATCCCCTCCCCGAGAGTCCCCCAAAAATGCTAAATAATTAATCCTGGCCCACACTCCCTCCTCCAATACCAAATTTAAATCTTTCTCCCATAATCTCTTGAGAGAAGTTGAAGCTCCGTCCCGTAGACTCTGAATTAGCAGGGAGTAATACACTGATGCCTCATGACCTTTTCCAAAAGCAGTAATCACCTCTCCCAGAGTATCTGCCACTTTAGGGGTGTGTGTGCTACTCCCAAAAACAATACAGAGCAAGTGGCGCAGCTGTAAATACCTATAGAATTGAGATCTGGGAATCCCAAAATGTTGAACCAAATTTTCAAAAGATCTCAACACTCCACTCACATACAGGTCACCGAGTGTAGTAACCCCCCTCACAATCCACTCTGACCAGCAGAAAGGAGACTTATTAATACATAATTCAGGGTTCAGCCATATGCTTGAGGCAACATTTAAATAAATGTCCGAATTAAACACTCTGGACACTTTTGTCCATACCGAGTACAAATACAAGATAACGGGGTGTAAATTAACTTCTCCGATTAGTTTGATAGAAATGCTCTGCAATGGCAAAATAGGGGCGAGAACTTCCTGTTCAATACAAAATCAGGGAGGGGCTCTTTCAAGTGGAAGCGACCAATGAGCCAAATGTCTGAGATCGAATGCATAATAACAAAACAAAATCTTGGGTAGGCCTTGCCCACCTTTGTCAATCGGCCTATGTAACTTATTAAAATGTAATCTAGGATGCTTACCATTCCAAATGAAGGACTTCGCTATGCTATCAAATTGCTTGAAATAAGAGAGGGGGACATCTACAGGGAGAGATTGTAACAGGTGAATGTGTTTGAATAACATTAACCTTCCCAATCATAGATAAATGTAATGAAGCCCACCTGCCCACATCGCTTGAAAACCTTTTAATTAAGGGGTCAAAATGACTAAATCAGACAAATTTGCTGGGAATAAAATGCCCAAATAGTTAATGCCCTATTTGGGCCACTGGAAGGCGCTTGGCTGAAAAGCCGTTACTGGGCAGTACGCTGTCAGAGACAAAGCTTCAGATTTAGACCAATTGAAAGGAATTAATAATTCTATGGAGGCAAGGCATAGATCTAATGGGGTCAGAGACGAATAATAAAATATCATCTGTGTAAAGCAAAAGCTTATGTGCCACACCTCCCACCAACACCCCTGGAAAATCATCTTCCCTTCTTATCGCGGCTGCTAATGGTTCCAGGGCAAGACAGAACAATAATGGGGAAAGAGGGTAACCATGCCGGTGCCCCTATCTAGAGTATAATAATCTGAAATTAATCCATTTGTTTGTACTGCCACTACCGCGTGTCTAGAAAGTAACTTAATCCATCCAATAAAGGTATTCCCGAACCCGTATATTTCCAAAATCTTAAAAAGATAATCCCATTCTACCATATCAAATGCATTTTCGCGTCAAGTGACATGGCCGTGACCGGAGTCTAGTCATTCACCAATGACCACATAATATTGATGAAACGCCTAATGTTATCAGAAGAGCTGCGGCCCCAAATAAACCCCACCTGATCTATATGTATAAGAGATGTCATATCTTAATCGGTGAGCCAGAATTTTTGACAATATTTTTACGTCTAGCTGGATCAGGGAAATTGGACGGTAACTCTTACACTCGCTTGGATCTTTGTCCTTTTTAAGTATCAGACTGATCCGGGCTTGAGTCATGGTTGGCGGAAGCTTTCCATTCTTTAATGATTCTGTGTAAACTTCTAACAAAAGTGGAGCCAGTTCTGTAGCATAAGATCTAAAAAATTCAGTGGCAAAACCATCTGGCCCCAGAGCCTTGCCTGTAGGCAAGGCCTTAATTACCTTGCCATGCTCCTCCAAGTTTATCTCAGAATCAAGAGAATTTTTTTGCTCATTCATCAATTTAGGGAGTTCTAATGGTTCCATAAAGTTCCTAATGTCTTCATCAGTAGACGAAGACGTGGAACTATAGAGATCAAGATACAATTCTTTAAAAGCATTATTAATATCAATGTAAATATTTCACCACCAGCAGAGGGAATGGTAGAAAAAGATGCTCTCTGCTTTATATATCTAGGCAAAAGCTTCCCTGCTTTGTCCCCAGACTCAAAATATGACTGTCTTGCCCTAAATAGCCAAAACTCCACCTTCCATGACAAAACAGTATTATATCTGTATTTCAATCAGGTCAATTCTCTGAAGCCATCAGATGATATTCGGCACTTAAGCTCTGCCTCGGCACTTTTAATATTCCCTTCCAACTCCACGAGTTCCCGTGCTTTGGATTTTTTGATGAATGAGGCATACTGTATGATATGACCCCTAAGAACCGCCTTAAGTGCCTCCCAAGCCATGCCCACAGAGGATACTGAGGTCCAGTTGGTCTCCATACAGACATTGATTTAAGCCTTTAGCATTTGTTGGAATTCAGAATTTTGCAAAAGGGATACATTAAAGTGGCAACTATATGATTTCCTTTTCTCTATATGTGGCAACACCTTCACCAGGGTGTGATCTGAGACTAAAATGTTTCCAATTAACAATCAACAACAGATGAAATGAGAGACTTAGATATATAAAAAAATCTATTCTAGAATAAATCTTATGGACTGATGAAAAAATGTATAGTCCCAACCAGATGGGTTCAAAAGTCTTCAAATATCTGTAAGACCAAGATTTTTACACATCATGTGAAGTGTCAGTGTTGCTCTAGGGGGCTTACAATTTTGCATCACTATGATCAAGGACTGAGTCCATCAAAAGATTAAAGTCTCCTCCCAATATTATATCATGAGGGGTGCCAGCGGCTTGCAACATCCCTTCAAGATCTATAAAAAAGCCCTGATCATCAACATTAGGCACGTAAATATTAGCCAAAATCAACCTTTGCCCCTGAATTTCAGCTAAAACAATAATGACTCTTCCTAATTTATCTTTAATCTGTTTGAGACATTTGAATTGTAGATGTTTACTTATCAATGTAATGACTCCCTTGCTCTTACTTGAGCCAGCATTAAAGAAAACATGTCCACCCTATATCTTCCCAAATTTTCCAGCTTATATATATATATAATGTATGTGTATATATATATATATATGTATGTATGTACAATATACAAATCTAAATCTGTTATATACAGAAGCAAGGGAATGTAATGACAGAAGAGATATGGTATGTTGCATTAATATAAATAGATTAAGCTGTGTATTGCACATAATTATTTCTCAATGGGGCAGTTTTAACTGTTCATGAGATGGATAGCCTAAGGGAAAAGACTGTTCCTGTGTGTGACGGTTCTGGTGCTCAGTGCTCTGTAGTGCCTGCCAGAAGGCAACAGTTCAAAAAGGTAGTGGGCTGGGTGAGTGGGGTCCAGAGTGATTTTTCCAGCCCTTTTCCTCACTCTGGAAGTGTACAGTTCTTGAAGGGAGGGCAGGGGGCAACCAATAATCCTCTCAGCAGTCAGAACGGTCTTTTGTAGTCTTCTGATTCTTAGCTTCACCAAACCAGACAGTTACTGAAGTGCAGAGGACAGACTCAATGACTGCTGAGTAGAACTGTATCAGCAGCGCCTGTGGCAGGTTGAACTTCCTCAGCTGGCGAAGGAAGTTCAACCTCTGCTGGGCATTTTTCACAATGGAGTCAATGTGGGTCTCCCACTTCAGGTCCTGTGAGATGGTAGTGCCCAGGAACCTGAATGACTCCACGGATGCCACAGTGCTGTTTAGAATGGTGAGGGGGGTCAGTGCTGGGGTGTTCCTCCTAAAGTCCACAATCATCTCTACCGTTTTGAGCGTGTCCAGCTCCAGGTTGTTTTGGCCACACCAGTGAGCCAGCCGTTCAACCTCCCTTCTGTATACAGACTCATCGTCATCTTGGATGAGACCGATGACAGTGGTGTCATCTGCAAACTTCAGGAGCTTGACAGAGGCGTCCTTGGCAGTGCAGTCATTTGTATACAGGGAGAAGAGTAGTGGGGAGAGCACACATCCCTGGGGGGCACCAGTGCTGATTGTACATGTGCTGGAAGTGAATTTCCCTTGTCTCACTAGGTGCTGCCTGTCCATCAGAAAGCTGGTGATCCACTGACAGATAGACGTGAGAACAGAGAGTTGGTGTAATTTAGTCTGGAGAATAGATGGGATGATGGTGTTGAAAGCCGAACTGAATTTGACAAAAAGGATCCTTGCATATGTCCCTTGTCTTTCCAGAGGTTGCAGGATATGATGCAATCCCATGCTGACTGCATCATCCACAAACCTGTTTGCTTGATAAGCAAATTGAAGGGGATCTAGAAAGGGTCCAGCGATGTCCTTCAGGTGGGCCAACACCAGTCTATTAAATGATTTCATGAACACAGACGTCAGAGTGACGGGTCTGAAGTCATAAAGTCCTGTGATTTTGCTTTTTTTTGGGACAGGAATGATGATTGAGCATTTGAAGCAGCATGAGACTTCACACTGCTCCAGTGATCTATTGAAGATCAGTGTGAAGATGGGGGCCAGCTGGTTAGCACAGGATTTTAGACAAATGGGTAAAACACCATCCGGGCCCTGTTTTTTTTCCTTGTCTTTTGTTTTCAGAAGGCATGGCATACCTCCTCTTCACAGATCTTAAGTGCAGGTTGAGTAGCTGGAGTGGGGAGGAGGGGGGTTGCAGGAGGTGTTGTTGTTTGTGTGAAGGTCAGAGCAGGTGTGGGGTGTGAGATTGGGCCTTTCAAATGTAGAACACATTCAGATCGTCATTCAGTTGTTGGTTCACTACAGTGTTGGGGGTAGGAGTCCTGTAGTTAGTAAACTGTTTCAGGCCACTCCACACTGATGCAGGGTCATTAGCTGAAAACTTGTTTTTCAGCTTATCAGAATGACTTCTTTTAGCCACTCTGATTTCCTTATTCAGTGTGTTCCTAGTCTGATTGTACAAGATTTTATCCCCACTCCTGTAAGCATCCTCTTTTGCCTGACGAAGCTGCCTGAGTTCTGCTGTAAACCACGGTTTGTCATTGTTGAATGTTAAGTAAGTCCTAGCAGGAATGCACATATCCTCACAGAAACTGATATATGATGTCACAGTATCTGTTAACTCGTCCAGATTGTAGTTTCAGCTCTGCTTCATTGGTCCATCTCTTTACAGTCTTCACTACAGGTTTAGCTGATTTTAGTTTCTGCCTGTAGTTTGCAAGAAGATGAACCAGACAGTGATCAGAGAGTCCCAAAGCTGCTCTAGGGACAGAGCGATATGCTTCCTTTAAAGCGAGACCTATATCGACATAACCTGAAAGGCTGCTCAGCAAGGAAGAAGCCACTTCTCCAAAACTGCCATAAAAAAGCCAGACTACAGTTTGCAAGTGCACATGGGGATGAAGATCTTACTTTTTGGAGAAATGTCCTCTGGTCTGATGAAACAAAAATTGAACTGTTTGGCCATAATGACCATCGTTATGTTTGGAGGAAAAAAGGTGAGGCTTGCAAGCTGAAGAACACCATCCAAACCATGAAACATGTGGGGTGGCAGCATCATGTTGTTGGGGTGCTTTGCTGCAGGAGGGACTGGCGCACTTCACAAAATAGACAGCATCATGGGGAAGGAAAATTATGTGGATATATTGAAGCAACATCTGACCACAAGCATACCTCCAAGGTTGTGGCAAAATGGCTTAAGGACAACAAAATCAAGGTATTGGAGTGGCCATCACAAAGCCATGACCTCAGTCCGATAGTAAATTTGTGGGCAGAATTGAAAAAGCGTGTGCGAGCAAGGAGACCTACAAACCTGACTCAGTTACACCAGTTCTGTATGGAGGAATGGGCCAAAATTCCAGTGACTTATTGTGAGAAGCTTGTGAAAGGCTACCCAAAATGTCTGACCCAAGTTAAACAATTTAAAGGCAATGCTACCAAATACTAACAAAGTGTATGTAAACTTCTGACCCACTGGGAATGTGATTAAAGAAATAAAAGTGGAAATAAATCATTCTCTCTACTATTATTCTGACATTTCACATTCTTAAAATAAAGTAGTGATCCTAACTGACCTAAGACAGGAAATGTTTTCTACGATTAAATGTCAGGAATTGTGAAAAACTGAGTAAGGTGTATGTAAACTTCTGACTTCAACTGTGTATATATATATATATATATATATATATATATATATATATATATATTTTGTTTCGTGACTTCAAATAATACATATAATGGATTCGTAAACATTTTAAATTTCTAAAGCTGTAAATATGTACTAATGCTTTTTTTTAGATGCTTTTAAAATGTCCATATTGAACGCATCTATCCAAACATCCAAAAATGTATGTTTAAATGTAACAAAAATTCACATTCAAATAGCTATGTATAATAATGAGATCAGGCTGAGAGTGCAGCAAAGAGAACAGATGGTAGGACCACCACACTTTCAGTAAGTAATAAATAGTCTCTGGCAGTGGACTCGGGCCCACTGTGCAGACCTAATAATGTTCCATGGGGTCAAAACTTCTGGTTAAACTTCACTGACAAGGCTTCAGTTCAAATTAAAGATGTAAAATCTAATATTCTGAAGTATTTGGTTCTATATCTTTGACAATTTGCAGTCATGCAGCCCTTACTTTTTTAAACACAGGAGCTGTGTTCTTTGAGTGCAGACAGACATCGGCATGCTACATTAATTCTTATCTCCAAAGCCTAGACTCTAAACCCTTACTTCTTGTTTTTTCAGTCATTCCACTATCTTAGTTTTTCTTGTTTCAGTCTGACCACTCGTTCTCATCCAGCTCAGAGTCTTCGTCAGATTCGCTGTACTCCACGGCAATGCGACGTGATAATATGGTGGCCACATCGTTCCCTACTGGCTCCTTCTTTGCTTCCTGCTCCCTCTGTTCCTGCACCTTACGCAGCTGGATTCCTGTGAGAAAGAATTAAGACACAGACAATAAGAAAAATAAACTTGTTTTCCCTTTGAATTAAGTTTATTTTTTCACCCCATTGGCAAATATATATTTATTTTTGTTTAAAGCATAAACCTTACCAAATGTTTGCATATTTCTTTGAAAAGAATTACTGTAACTTCTCATGTAATTCTGCATTTTCAGTTTGATTTCAGTTTTTAATGCCATGCTATCTCAATGATTTTTTCATGATGACAAAATCCAGTTTAAAATATATCAGTAGGTAAAACAAACTAAAAATCTATTCAAGATGTTTAAAATAAAACAAGACAAAAAATATTGAGTAAGAAAAGTACTTTTTGCAGTGTGGGGTGATGTAACCTAGACATGTTTTCACGAGATTCAACCTAAAAGAGGATGAATATAAAAATATAAAGATGTAATCCTGAACACCCAAACCCCAATTTATGTGTGAACTTTAACCTCGTCTGATGGCAGCTAGCAGGTCGCTGCGTGCATCGCTCATTGGGATCAGGGGTACCTGGCCCTTCCTGGGGACCACCGGTGCTTCTGCCAAAGCCGTTGGCATGGTGTGTGTATGAGGGTGTGTAGGCGGTCCAGGTGGAGGTGGAGGGGGGGCTGCAGGGGGAGGATGGGTCGGGGAAGGGGTGTAGGAAGCAGGGAGGGCAGGAGTGGGTGGACAGTGGTTGTAGGATTGGGAGAGAGGTGGCACGGCACTGGGAAGGGCATAGGAGGGGCCAGTGGGGCTGTCGAAGGCTGTCTGGGCAGAGGGTATGAGAGGAGGAGGGGGAGGAGGTGCAGGAGGAACAAAATATTCTCGATGCTGAGACTGCTGACCACTGAGATACAGAGAATCAGAGAGAGAGAGAGGAATTATTCAAACACATAACCTTATATAAGAACTGGCCCATACAGAATATGTGCCTGCAGAAATCTAGTGTTCCACAGAATTTGAACAACTGGCGTTTATAAAATTCTACAAATCCCCCACAATGTGATTATGCTTTCATCTCCTTTTAGCACATTTTACCATGCTTACATCTTTTTTCCACAAAATCAGCATAGAAAATGGTGAAAAAGTCTGGGTCTATATTTGAGTCTATGCTGAGATTAATATAACATCCTACGTGGTAGAGGTGGGTATCTACAACTACCTCTCAATTGTAGAAAATTACATGAAAACACATAAATAAATAAAAAATAAAAAATAGATCCATATAAGAATCTAAATATTGATGCAATATTTTGAGAAAAATAATTTCGATATGATATATTGGCACAGCCCAAATATATTGTATTTTATAAACTCAGCAAAAAAAGAAACGTCCCTTTTTCAGGACATTGTATTTTAAAGATAATTTTGTAAAAATCCAAATAACTTTACAGATCTTTAATGTAAAGGGTTTAAACAATGTTTTCCATGCTTGTTCATGAACCATAAACAAACCATAAAATTGGAACGGTCGTTAAGACACTAACAGCTTACAGACGGTAGGCAATTAAGGTCACAGTTATAAAATCTTAGGACACTAAAGAGACCTTCCTACTGACTCTGAAAAACACCAAAGAAAGATGCCCAGGGTCCCTGCTCATCTGCGTAAACGTGCCTTAGGCATGCTGCATGGAGGCATGAGGACTGCAGATGTGGCCAGGGCAGTAAATTGTAATGTGCGTACTGTGAGATGCCTAAGACAGTGCTACAGGGAGACAGGAAGGACAGCTGATCATCCTCACAGTGGCAGACAACGTGTAACAACACCTGCACAGGATCGGTACATCCAAATATCACACCTGCGGGACAGGTACAGAATGGCAACAACAACTGCCCGAGTTACACCAGGAATGCACAATCCCTCCATCAGTGCTCAGACTGTCTGCAATAGGCTGAGAGAGGCTGGACTGAGGGCTTGTAGGCCTGTTGTAAGGCAGGTCCTTACCAGACATCACTGGCAACAATGTCGCCTATGGGCACAAACCCACCTTCGCTGGACCAGACAGGACTGGCAAAAAATGCTCTTCACTGACAAGTCGCGGTTTTGTCTCACCACGGGTGATGGTCGGACTCGTATTTATTGTCGAAGGAATGAGCGTTACACCGAGGCCTGTACTCTGGAGCGGGATCGATTTGGAGGTGTAGGGTCCGTCATGGTCTGGGGCGGTGTGTCACAGCATCATCGGACTGAGCTTGTTGTCATTGTAGGCAATCTCAATGCTGTGCGTTACAGGGAAGACATCCTCCTCCCTCATGTGGTACCCTTCCTGCAGGCTCATCCTGACATGACCCTCCAGCATGACAATGCCACCAGCCATACTGCTCATTCTGTGCATGATTTCCTGCAAGACAGGAATGTCAGTGTTCTGCCATGGCCAGAGAAGAGCCCGGATCTCAATCCCATTGAGCACGTCTAGGACCTGTTGGATCGGAGGGTGAGGGCTAGGGCCATTCCCCCCAGAAATGTCTGGGAACTTGCAAGTGCCTTGGTGGAAGAGTGGGGTAACATCTCACAGCAAAAACTGGCAAATCTGGTGCGGTCCATAAGGAGGAGATGCACTGCAGTACTTAATGTAGCTGGTGGCCACACCAGATACTGACTGTTACTTTTGATTTTGACCCCCTCTTTGTTCAGGGACACATTATTCCATTTCTGTTAGTCACATGTCTGTGAAACTTGTTCGGTTTATGGCTTAGTTGTTGAATCTTTTTATGTTCATACAGATATTTACACGTTAAGTTTGCTGAAAATAAAAGCAGTTGAAAGTGAGAGGACGTTTTATTTTTTTTTTTGCTGAGTTTACATTATTCAGACTAAATACATGTATAACAACTGAGCTCACATACAGCACCTATGACAATATTCTATTCACAATTTAGACCAGGCTTCCAAAGTGGGGGTTCGTGATGTAACTGGAGATGGTTTCTGTGATTGTGATAGAAATGCAAATACCAAAGTTTTTGTGAAAATGCATCATTTTTAAATAAAATGTGCACAGTTAAAACGGCAAAAATCTAACATTTTTTTCTGGTCATATACTGTATATACAGTACTGTGCAAAAGTCTTAGGCACATAAGATGTTTCACAAAAACATTTGTCTTAAGATGGTTATTTATATCTTCAGCTTTAGTGTGTCAATAGGAAATATACATTTTACACTCCGAAACATTCCTTTTGCAAATTGAATAGAATAGAAGAACAGGGAGCCCTGCAACATATGACATGGCCCCCACAGAGCCTGAACATTGAGTCAATCTGGGATGACATGAAGAAACAGAAGCAATTGAGCAATTCTGTCCTAAATAGATAGAAGAACTGTGGTGAATTCTCAAAGAAGCTTGAAACATCATATCTGCCAACAACCAAGAAAAGCAGTCCAGGTGTACCTAGGAGAATTGGTGCTGTTTTGAAGGCAAAGGTGATCACACCAAATACTGATTTAGCTTTTTTTTTTTAAGTTTACTGGACTTTGTATGATGTTAATTGATAAATGAAAACTATTTATGTCATTATTTTTGAAGACCTCCTCACAATGCAACATTTTTCACAAGTGCCTAAGACTTTTGCACAGTACTGTAAATATATAAAAAAAAATAGTTATTTAATATAAGATTGATTATACTGTATTTATTGAAAAGTAAAATTTCAGGTGGTACTTTAAGCAAATAATTTAGGTCATAGAAGTTCAGCTGACAAAAAAAAAATAAATAAATAAAAAATATATGGGAAAGGTTGGATTGACAAGAAAAATAAAAGAAAAAAAGAAAACCCAAAGAATAACCTGTAGTCTTTAGCCTGCAGTGGGCGTGGTCCATTAAGGGCAGGGTCTGTGATTGGTTGTCCGTGGGAAGTCTGAACCCTGCCAATAGTCTGTCTCCCAGCGGGAGTGGAGGAGGAAGGAGCTGGGCGGTAACCGCGGTCCAAGGACTGGGTCTGGACATGAGAGGGGGCCATGAGGTGATCTTTGCCATCAGAAGTGGAGTAGGCACTGGTCACGGCCATCTGCTGACCTGGGTGACTGGGGCTACCTGGGTAAGAGTGTTCACCCAAGTCTGAAGCAACAGACCTGATGGGGGGTGGTGAGGATGAGGGAAACATTAATGCAAATATTTGTATAGATTTGTGGACTTTTAAAAAATTTAAAAGTTAAGCTCTATCAATAGCATCTGTGGCATGCTGTTGATTAAGATAATAATTTTGACTGTAAAACAAAAATCATATTTACAGTATTAAACATACAATGGAAGTTCTATCCAAAATATTCTGTCATCATCCAATACTTTTAATACTCTCAATCAATATCAACTACATCAATTTAATTAAGAGAACACCGTAAGATGTGAACAGATGTGAAGCTTAAGGTTGGCAGGTGGTGCTGTATGTCTTTACAAACACAAATAGATGTTTTTTAAGTGTCAGCTTAAAGTGTCAACAGATGGCAGCAGTGAGCTTTCCTGAGGCCAGCCCAACTGGCCCACTTTAACATTCACATGTTGCCATGGAGACAGGCAGAGTGAAAAAGATCAGCAACCTGTTGTCAGGTGAAAGGGAGCCCTCCGATGACATGCCGTGGTATGGAGAAGGCGTGAATCGTGCATCTGGGCGGAACTCCTTGTCATACGCCATAACGTTCCACTCCTGCCTACGATTACGGGCTTTACGGACCTTTTTCACCTCACGACTGGGATCCTCCACCTGCTTCTGCTGCTCCTGAGTGAAAGACAGAAATAGAGTGTCAGAGAAAAGGAAAGAGAAAAGAAGGGTGGATGTGAAGTGTAAGTCCAGGATTTCATCCATAGTCTGTGAGCGATTTGCAGTAGAAGCAGAGAAGTAGTGAAGTTGCATTATTTTGTCTGGAGCAAGGATCGTTTTTATGACATTCTGGAGTGTTATGTTCTCTTTCTTGAAGATCACTCTATTACCGCTCATGCAAAACAATGCAATCGCATATGAGCACAAATTCACCACATATTAAGCAGTGTTATTACACGGCTCTCTGGAATACTCCATTCTGAATGGTTGCACTTCTGGGCACAAACAAAAATTTTACCGGTCATCCGGGTATTGCGGGTAATCTTTTACTATTTACATGATGTGCTCCTGTCCTTGTATCACTCTGCGATCTCTATAGGTAAGCTAATAAAATGATTTCTGTTTAATTTAAAACTCATGGTAGATTTTAGGTAGATCACAACTGTGACGCAAACCTGAGGTTGAATTCAGTGTTTCTGGAGACTCTGGGGTCTCTTTCATCTTAGATAATAACATACACTCACTGAGCACTTTATTAGGAACACTATGGTCCTAATAAATTTCACGACGTGGTCTTCTGCTGTTGTAGCCATCCACCTCAAGGTTCGATGTGTTGTGCATTCCGAGATGCTATTCTGCTCACTACAATTGTACAGAGTGGTTATCTCAGTTACGGTAGCATTTCTGTCAGCTCGAACCAGTCTGGCCATTCTCTGTTGACCTCTCTCATCAACAAGGTGTTTTGTCCACAGAAGTGCCGCTCACTGGATGTTCTTGTTTTTGGCAACATTCTGAGTAAACTCTAGAGACTGTTGTGTGTGAAAATCCCAGGAGATCAGCAGTTAAAGAAACAGATCACATTTGTTCTGATGTGAACATTAACTGAAGCTCCTGACCCATATCTGCTTGATTTTATGCACTGCACTGCTGCCACACGATTGGCTTATTAGATAATCGCATGAATAAGTAGATGTACAGGTGTTCCTAATAAAGTGCTCAGTGAGTGTAATTTCAATGCAAATCAATATTTCATGCCCATGTATTTATTTATTCGGTAAGTAGCAGTGTAATAAGCATGATAATGAACAAAAATAGAGGGTGAATACAAGTGTAAGAATGGCCAAAAATTTGTTGTGTCCAGAAAACAGGATAAAATGTTCCTTTCACATATGGACAAATCTTACGGAGGGTAATACATCTCTGTCTATGTGTCGTCTATTTAAAAAAAAAAAAAAAAGGATCGGAGTGTGTTTAGAATGCTCTGAGTGGGGAGGGGAACTGGCTGTCGCTCAAATTTCGCTCACATACTTTGGTTTAATCACAAATCACATTTGTGATAGAAAGTTTTAAACAGTCAAACCAAATGAAGAAAAACTGCACACATCTTTCACTGAAAAGTGCTGTAAAGAAGATTTTCTATGTGATTCAGGAAATGCATTAAACATTCACATGCACACACTACTCGGTAGAGAGGTTAGTGAGGAGAAAGCGGAGGGAGAGAAAGTGAATGACTGAACAGGTGTCAGCATTGCGAGGGAGTGGAAGAATAGATAAACTGACGAAAATGCAGGTCTCTTACGGAGGACAGAAGGGGACTTCTGAGAAGAGCCTGCCTGGAGTGGGACTTAGTCTGGTCTGAGTGAATCTGGCCTGAGCCACTGGTCTGGAGAGAAGGGGCAGAGTCTGGGGGGGTTAGAGCTCTCATTCATGCAGACACACAAGCTTCTAATTTGTATACAGATGAAACCTGGGACATTAGTCTTATCTGAGACCAGGAACTGATTCCAGCTTTTGATGATGTCATGAGTCACAGTCTTACAATCTTCCTTATGTTAGTACATGATGAACAAAAAAAAAAAATCACAGAACCATCATAAGCACACAAAGTGCTTACATATGACTCACACACCTTCTGTCTCCTTTTCTCTTTTCTTTTGTCCTCTGTGGCTTGCAGCATCTTCTCCCTCCACAAGATGAAGAAGTAGGAGGGATCTGTGTAGAACTTCAATGCATCCTTCTTATCATCTCTTTATACATTTTAACCACACACACACACACACACACACACACACACACACACACACACACACGAAAATGTGGTTAATGTTGTAGTAGCATTTTGTAGTGTTTACATTACATGATATGTAATCTTTCCCTTGGTGGAGTGTGACTTGACATTAAATGTGCAAAAATAAAGATGTCAGGATGATGATGATGAACATCTCACCTGTAAGGGCTAAGTATATTAAGAGGTGGAGGTTTGTCTCCACGATGGTAGAGCTCAAGGACAGGATTAGGAATTGAGGTCCTGGAAACCACCTGCTGATCCTGAATGGTGGAGCTCTTGAAGGCCTTTCGCATGTTGATATCCTGCAGAGAGACTACAGATGGGGACAGAGAAAGAGAGAGAATTCAGATGTGATGCATTCATTTTCTGCCATTGCTGGACAATAAAGTAAACTAAGCTAACCTAAAATATTTTATTATCCAGACTTGCTTTTCTGAAAGGGAAAATTAGCATTTCTGTGGAAAATCTCAGTGAATTCCTATTTGTCTATCCTATTCTAGATGTAATCTATTCTACACTGTCAAATGTGAGGTCTCTTTTGACAGGACAAAAAAACAACATATCTGCTGTCAGAAATAGTATTCTGGGCCAAACTTGCCATCTCTGAAAGCTATAGCTAAGACAGACATTTGACTAACCTGATCATCATCGTGGATGCAACAACCTATAAAACATTGGTGTGATAACCTATAGCACACTGCAGGTTAAAGTACAGACAGTAGGAAGTGACCGTTTCTCAGCCTTATTAGACTTTATTGAAGGTTGTGGCCTTTTTTTGACAGTAGCTGTGTCACATACTTACACATACTTAAAGAAAAACAGAATCAAAGCCAGAGAAAAAATGCCACCGCTATCTGTAATCCAGACCTTTAGGCAGGGCTTAACTTTTTGGCTCACCAACCAGTGACTAGCATATTCCCATGGCTAGTAAAAATGTTAAAAAATGTGGAACTGCCACAGTCTGTCTCCCTCATGCGCTTCAAGGACTCTTATTTTGAAGTTTTCCCCCAGACTTAATTTCCCATAGTGCACTGCCCTCATCACTTCCATCTGTTTCTTATTATCCTCACCTGTATTCTATTCCCTCATTAGTTCCTTTTGTATAAATATCCTCTAGTTTTACCCACTCCTTTGTTGGTCCTTGAAATGTTTTGTTGAGTTAATGAAGTGCTGCTTTGTGTTTAAGAAGTGCTATGTTTAATAGTTTGTTTCCACTCCAGCGTGTATAATTAAAGGATTTAAAGATTCCACTCATGCATTTCCTCTTCCACTCCTAGACACCAATGTTACAAGAACATCACTAGCCAAAATCCCCCACCCCACAAAAAATGATAAAGGTAACTGTAACTGCAAGCTTTTGTTTGATCATTTTATTTGAACGAGAATGAGTTTAGCAGGACACAGGCCTAAAGGAATATTCCAGGTTCAATGTAAGGTAAGCTCAATTGAGCTTATAATTTTATAGAAGCACTTGTGTTAATTCTTCCATTTAAAATCATGTATTATTTGAGCAATAAAGTTGTTTAACTTATGGTCGTTTTAGGGTTTACGGATTAGTGTTATGTCATCATGGCAACAAAGTTGTAAAATTGGCTATAACTTTACACAGAAAAGGCTAGTAAGATATTTTAATCACACTAAAATCATGTTTACATCTTGTGACTATACTTTTAAAACGGTGAGTATTTTAACATTTACGTATTGGCCCCATTCACTAACACTGCAAGTGCCTCACTGTAACCCACATTTTTGCTTTTTAAGGAGGTACAAGTTGAAATTGATTTGTAGTAATCAACATTATGCCACAATTGCTGTTGATTGAACTTAATTTGTATTGGACCCTGAATATTCCTTTAAGTCATCTTTTGGAATATCTGAAAGCAAACATGGCCAGTTAGAACAGAAGGAAAACTTTGCCAATAATTTGTCCATAATTCATGGAAGCCCAGACTTTAAACCCATTAATTCTAAATTGTACTTACCCTTATGAAAGTTTTCCATTGTTTCATAGTAGCATTTGTAATAGGGCTGAAACGATTAGTCGACGTTATCAACAACGTCGACAATAAAAAAAATTGTAGTCAAAATTTTTTGTCGAATAGTCATTTGATCTCATTTAACGTAACATGAGATCACAAACTCTAACAATGATGTGCTAGAGCAGCACTGTGGTTTGCGCCTGACTCCAAACCTTCCATACAGCTAAAATACAAAATAAGTAAATACAGAAGTACTCTCGTTGTGGAATAAGCGGAGCCGGAGCTCTTTAAAGGAAACACACCGGCGTTACATCTTTATTGCAGTTATATTTAATGTGCTATAGCTTTATTAAAGTTCAAATAATACGGAAGCATATCATGTAAATGACTACAAACTCCAAAACTGGCATTTCTCAGCGCCTCTTCCATGAGTTGCGCGAATGTCCTGATCTTAAGGGGACAGATTGAAACTGCACCCAGCTGAGGCAACCTCTGTCGTGGGGACACTCATCCCTCGAGCTTGCTACAGCTAGATTATAACGTGATGGCTCGTGACTTATTGAATAATATATGTCACTGTGCATTTCTTATCGTGAAGAAAATTGGCAATATGCAGCTTTATTGATGAGTTTTTTTTTTTGTTGTGAGTTAAAGATGGACTGAAGTGAACAGAAAGGTGAGAGAGGTAGTCTTCACCCCATTATATACTGCAACAAAATACGTTTTTTTTTTTTTTTTTTTGGCTTGTTTTCCAATATAAATATCTAAAACTCCTTTAAAACAAAGTGCATTTTCAATAAAAAATTGTTATCTGAGAATGTTGAATATAATATTAAAAATACAAATATTTTAAAATATCTAAAAATCCTTTAAAAAAAAGATGCATTCACCTGAGAAGCAGCATATAAGATATTTAGACTTACTTTTAGAGAACAGATCTTGAATATAAGTATATCATGTCTTTACTGCACTTGCAGAAGTATAACCAAGTGAAAAAGTACACTTGTATACAAAATACACTTATTTAAGATACAGTCTCTTAAAGCAAGTCTAAATATCTTATGTTACTTCTCAAGTAAATGTTTCTTGTTTTAAGGATTTTTAGACCATTTTAAATGGAAAACAAGACAAAAACTATTGATGATAATAGGATTTTTTGCAGTGAATTTCTTTACTGAATTAAACTTAGTGTTTTTTCTCCCTTTAATTCAGTGAATGTCATTTAGAGGTATTTTTAAAAGATGATCTGTTCTCTTTATTGTTAGCAAGCACGTTTAATACAACCTTTTAAGTCTGGGCTCAAGCTGAATAATTGGTTAAGAGCTCATGATTAATCGTTGCAATAATCATCGAATAATCGTTCTAATAATTGTTAGATTAATCGATTATCAAAATAATCATTAGTTGCAGCCCTAATTTGTAATAAAAAGGACATAACCACAGGTAAGACCATGGATGGCTCCTAATTGCCATTGTTAAAGTAGATACATAAGTCTTTCTAAAAAAATAAACGTTATTATTTGTTATGAAAAACGTATATCCTAAACACATTAAGAAACTTTAACTTTCACAGTTGTAATAAAAATGAAGTCTAATAGATTTAATATGAATCTATACAATTTAGTGTTTTACTAATGTTTTTTTTGTTTTGTTTTTTTTGTGAGCGATGATGTGTATTTTAAAACACCTTGTAATTTAAGTTGATGCATGGCACAGTACTGTTTCGTCTTTACCTCCTCAGAGCTGTTTATAATGTCAGGGCTATTTAGCAGTTTGAGAGGTTTGACTTCCTCTACATAGTGCTTTAAAGTAGAACATTCTCTGTAGAACTGAAATGGTTTACATACTGTAAATTTAGTCTCCGACGCGATATCGAGTGAAGCCTGATTGACAAATTCAGCTCCACGCAATCCCAGAATTCTGGCTATCCTATCTCTGGAGCACGATGATGTGTGTGCTCTGGTGGTTTGTGCGATACCATGCTTTATTATCCTTGCACAGATGCGCGTGTCAAAAATGAGAGGCATTCAGTATTTAGTGCTTATAAAGCATTGAACACAAGATTAATAAAGTTAAATTTGCTTCAGCAGTGCACCAACATTCATATATATTTAAAAGCAGATAGAATTCTGCAAACATCACCTACCAAAGTGGCTTGTAACAGGCTCTATCATTTGGCAGGTGGACGGGTGTTAGCTGTCAAGACCTGCTTGTTGTGTTTATTGAGTGCACTGGGCCGTATGATAGCCAGTTATCAGTCACACTTTGAGGTCTGGACAAGGATAAGGCAATACTTTTAATCATTAACCTGTAATACTGATCTGACATCAGTTTAATGTCTCTTCTAAAATGATTCAAATTGGGGTTTAACCAAGACAAGCTGTCCCTTGGTCAGCATAAAGAGTAAAAGGCCTTAAATCAGAGCTGTGTGAAATCCCTGCTTAAGTCTCTTATTTGTTTGTAGAGGGAGAGAGAGAGGACAGGACACAACAGGTGGTCATTCACACACACTGCCTCTCACCCAGGACTAATCTAGAATGGCACAAACACAGACTATCTGTGACGTGACCTTAGACTTCCCTGAAGCATGTGTAAGTCTAGCCTTACACTACTATGGACCATTTCCTGTAGACTGAGGTAAGTCAGTGACGTTACTTACTTCAGATGTTCTTACTCTATCCTTTATCCAATTTTAATTATAATTTAATATATGCAAATTTAATATATGCGAAATACCATAATATTGCAAAAAAATTTGCAAAAAAAGCCACATTCCCATCTCATGTTCAAAAGAACAAAATCGTCACTTTCAGAGAAATTGTAGCCACTGTGACTCTTATTAATAAAATACTTGCAGTTTAGAGCTTGCAGAAAAAACACTCTAGAAGAACTTGTCTGGGAGTGACAGCACATCACACAGTTCTGGGAGCACCATGTGTGTGTGCGTTCCTCCGTCCTTATGTCTTTGCCGTGTGGATCAAGAATACATGGAATTTTTTTTTGTATTCGACTTATTTGCTCTGCAAACTCTATGGAGGCTTTGGATTTTCTAGACACCGTAATTTCAGGATGACCAGAGCAACATTTCAGATGCTATGATTGATCCTCTGGTTAGTTTTATTTGAATCTTGGTGTTTCCATCCAGCAGTTTTTGTGTGATATCCCAAAATGTGCATACAAATACATGGATGGAAACCCAGCTATAGTCACTACTTTTAGTTTGTTACTCCCCAGCACTGCCCCTTATATTAGCTACCTCTCAACGGGGACATTTGTTATACATTTCAGTTTGAAATTTGTTTCGTGTTTCAGTTTGTTTTAGAAAGTCACTTGTTAGGTATGGATCACAAAAAAAAAAAAAAAAAAACTAGCTGCAAAAAGTCTTTAATAACCAGCTCCAATAGAATAATGTGGTTACGGTACTCATTTTTTTAATGAATAGCTCATCCCAAAATGAACATTTTGTAGCTCTCAAACCTTATTCACATTTGTGCACATTCTAAATTTCTAACGTTTTAACCCTGATCTGGCATGTTATGAACATTTTTTTTTCTCCCCTTTTCTCCCCAATTTGGAATGCCTAATTCCCAATGCTGTATAATTTATTAAGGTCTCCTTCATTAGGCCTGTCTTGTGCCTGTTTGACTTTGAGGGGGAGAAGTTTGTTTTGATGTAAAGAATGACTGACTGCCTCACAATCACTCTCTAATTACAGTTGAAGTCAGAAGTTTACATAATCAGACAAATTCTGGAATTGGAACACACTGGAATTGTGCTATAGTCAATTAAAAGTGAAACAATTTGTCTAAATTTTTGGAAGTTACTTGTTTCATGCACAAAGCAGAAGTCCTAAACGACTTGCCAAAACTATAGTGTGCTAATATTAAATCTGTGGAGTGGTTAAATGAGTTTTAATGACTTCAACCTAAGTGTATGTAAACTTCTGACTTCAACTGTATGTATGCCACTGGAGAACATACACAATATTAAAGCACTGACTGCACCGCTGGGGCCACTGTACTGTTTTATTGAGCATTACTAACGTAAGGCTGAGCGTACTGGCTGATCTGAAGGCAGAAATGGGGTATATCAGGTCAAACCTGGGACAGCTTATAAAAGGAGGTGGTAGTTCTGGTTTTCAAAAATTTAGTATGAACAAACACCCAAAATGCATTTCTGTTCTAATGGAACAATACAGCTTTTTTAATTTGTCCATTTGTTCAAATATCTATACCATACATTCTCTCAAAAACAACAATGGTGCAGCTTTCAGGACACCAACAAAGACAAATTCATGTTTTAAATGACAGTCACCATTAAAAAGCTTAGTTAAAAAGTCCAGGACTACGCTTTCTCTGTCAGAGCTGTCGATGGTGGATATTTATTCTTGTTCTCAAAATAATACCCTTTCATTCAGAAGCAATTTGTGTCACATTTACCTGCAATTAGGGTGATGTTATTGATCCCAAAATGGCTGCTCAGAGAGACAACTGAGCCATATTGTTATCTACGGAGACAGTTCCCTCTGATACATGGTTCTATGCACATATTGACCACAGGCCTTTGTGTATGTAGTGCGTTTGAGACAAAAAGAAGCTCAGTTTTAAGTTTTAAAGCTGATTATAAATTAATAATTAGAATGGACGCTAGGAGGGGGGATGGGGTGACTTTTGGATCAGACCCAGCCATGAATGCCAGCAAACCCCATTATCCTCTGCCCTTTTTTTTGTGAGATGTATTAATATTCAGAGACCATCTAATTTTCTGTCCTGTTTCCTCCTCCCCAACCACCTACTCTCGCTGTGCAGATAAAACTCTAGATCACTATCAGGTCAGACAGTCACACACATTAGAGAGCTATAAACATGCACATGCAGCACAGAAACCACACGCTGTGCATTTCCAGCAAGCCTTGCTCTCAGCACAGGTGTGGTTGAGAGGTCATCATTCACTCTGATAACCAGGTGATAATGGAACACTTGGACTTTAAAAGAAATGTCGATGTTTCTTCGCCCTCAGTGAGGGTTCATGAGGGAGCTGGTGCATGTTAAACACTCTTTATCGACTCCCCAGTTATTGATTGCAGCTGGGCTCAATCTTTTAAATAGATTAACATATCCTGGCTACATACACACCAGGCAGGATGCTTTCAGACCTGTAGTTTGATTGATTTGTTCAGAAACGGGCTAAAAATGTTACCTTGTTCCACTTTCTTCTTGGTTTGGTTCGCAATGTCAAATCAGCCCAAAAGTGTGTTAAAGTCACGTGAGCAAATTGTCCCCTCATTGGTCAGAATTTGTGTGCTGTTCTGGGGTTTAGCTCATAGTGGCGTAGGGGTGGGCAATATACCAGCAGAAATGTGTCAACGGTACAAATTTTCGAAGCATTGTTTGCTGGCGTGGGGAGAGGGAAAGGGCAAGCGGAGACACACAGAGAGAGAGAGAGATAGGGGAGAGAGAGAACTTGCTTGCCGGCTCCTGGACGCGCTGTCGCCCTGTTCTCAACCATTCCTCCACCTTTTGATGGATGCCAGCTCGCTCCTACCCTGGCGGACGGCAGTGAGTCCTTCAGCCCCTGGCGGACGGAACTGTTCCTCCCCTTCTTCGGCGGACAGCATCGGTTCCTCTGGCATCTTAGTGGCTAGTTTTTTTTCAATTATCTCAAGACTAGACTATTGTAACTCTCTCTACGCAGGGGTCTGTCAGCGGCAACTGTCCCATCTGCAACTCATGCAGAATGCTGCATCCAGGCTACTGACTGGCACTAAAAAAAAAGGAGCATATTACTCCTGTGCTATTACTCCTCTCTTCACTGGCTTCCGGTGCGCTACAGAATTGATTTTAAGATTTTATTACTAGTTTTTAAAGCACTACACAATCCGTCTCAGTATATTAGATCTACAAACCAAGTGCTGTTGGCTGTCCCTCGGTCCGAGCTAAAATCTAAGGGGGATCAAGCTTTTTCAGTAGTTGCCCCTAAACTATGGAATAATCTTCCTCTTCATATTTGTTTGGACCAATCTGTTGAGGTCTTCAAGTCTGTTGAAAACTTCTCTCTTTTCTCTTGCTTTTGAATCTAGGGAATCTTAAACTGGAGTTATACGCACATACACTGTCTTTTTTAATATACAGTCTTTCCTGTTGAATTTATGTTAGGTGTGGTGATGAACAAATTTGTTTTTAAATGTGCTATATAAAATAAACTGAATTGAATTGAATTGGTTGGTTCTTTGGCCAAGTGTGAAAACACCCTTAGATTCCTAAATAGGGTTACGTTCACAAATAGTTTGGTTTAAAAACTAGGGTGACATCCACATTCTATAATCAAATTGACTGATCTGTCACATAATACAATTCAAGAGCAGCTCTCACTGCACACACATCTCGTGTTTTTCATGAGGGGTTTCGGTAACTCACAGAGATGGAGATATGAGCTCTGTATCAGTCAATGGTTTTAGATGCAGTCCCTGTGTCTTCTGGAACCAAATGCTGCACTCTGCACTTAGTTAACAAAAAAAAAAAAAAAAAAAAAAAAAATGCATTCGAAGCTGCTATTGATTTATTAATATTTTACTGGTGTGCTTGTGCCTCATTTGGATTTGTTTATTAAATAACATCATGTTAATTGTAATGAAACTTGCCGGTGTTAGTCTGCATCTTTGATATTCTGTATACTTTAGTCACTTGATGCTGAACATGTAATATGGCCCAAATCTTGATTATACATATATCATGGACAGAATGTTTATGGATAAAAACAATTCTTCATCAAAGACCTCTCCCATCTATTTCATATATTGAGACAAGAAAGAGGGTTAGACACTATGTTTTTGTATACCACAGAGAGAAAAGCAAAAAAAAAAAAAAAAAAAAGGAAAAGAGAGTGGAGGGAGGAGTAAACTGATACAGTTTGACGTCTCTCTCTCTCTATCTTTCACAGCACACAGAAAAAGCTGGGTCACCCCAGTGATATTTATATAATATTGGATTGCTAACGCAATGGTAAACTGCCAGCCAGAGGTGAAGGCACCGGAAGTGTTCGAGTGGCCATATTGGTGTTCCCCAACTGCCATAGAGCCTCAACGACTGATAGCCAATACCGCAGCTGTTTCACCATCTCTGACATCAGTATACAACTGTCGACAATTCGCCGCCTATAATGACAATTGTGATTGATTTTTTTAACTGCTTGTTATGGAAAATATTCATTGATAGGGAGAAGATACACACTGATCGTAATGCCAGAGCAGGGGTGGACTGGGAAGAAAATTCGGCCTGGGATTTTACATAAAAACTGTCCTTTTCTGCAAATCGCTCTGCATAATGCAGCGGCCCCATTTCGCAGCCGGCCCACCAGGAAAAGTCCTGGTTCTCCCAATGGCCAGTCCGCCACTGTGTCAGAGCATCCATCTGCCTCAGTGTGTAGCTTATCAGTGCAACACAACGTTCACCAAGGGATGTGGCAAAACTGTCATGCAGTTGGAATGCAATTATGAAAAGCCGCAATACCTGCTTGTTATAGGGTGACAACGCATCGTTTTTCCCGAACAGCTTCTTTTTCTGACCTTTGAATAAGTCAGACTGGGATTTCTAAATCGTCTAAAATGCATGTTTTCATACTGACATGCCATACATTCTGTGTATGTAAAGAGAGAGAGTGCAAGCGAGAATGTGTGCTCAAGTCACCGTGAGAAAAGGCACTTTTAAATTAAACAATTTATGCAAAATAACTCACAAAAAACACTTTGATATTTGCAATACATTTGTCTGAAAATGTCTGTATCTTACATCAGTTTTAGTAAACTTGTTTACATTCAGCTTGATCTGTTCGCCACTGTAGTTAGTAAGAGCTAATTTATGATATAGATATACTTGCTCAGGCTTTCGGGAAAATATTCAAGCTCTAAAAAAAATAATTACATGCGTAGGATGTTTGTGTTGTAAGGCTTTGCAGGCAGATTTCAGATATACAGTTGTGCTTAAAAGTTTGCATACCCTTAGAGAGTTGGTAATATATGTGCCATTTTTAAAGAAAACATGAGTGAGCAGGCAAAACACATTTCTTTTATTTCTTATGGGATTCATATTCAACTGTAGGTTATAACAGAATGGCACAATCATAAAACAAAACATGGCAACAAAGAAAAAATGAAATGACCCCTGTTCAAAAGTCTGCATACCCTTAGTTCTTAATACTGTGTATTGCCCCCTTTAGCATCAATGACAGCGTGCAGTCTTTTGTAATAGTTGTCTATGAGGCCCCAAATTCTTGCAGGTGGTATAGCTGCCTATTCATCTGGGCAAAATGCCTCCAGGTCATGCAAAGTCTTTGGTCATCTTGCATGAACCGCATGTTTGAGATCTCCCCAGAGTGGCTCGATGATATTAAGGTCAGGAGACTGCGATGGCCACTCCAGAACCTTCACCTTTTTCTGCTGTAACCACTGGAGGGTCAACTTGGCCTTGTGCATAGGGTCATTGTCATGCTGGAAAGTCCAAGAGCATCCCATGTGCAGCTTTCGTGCAGAAGAATGCAAATTGTCTGCCAGTATTTTCTGATAACATGCTGCATTCATCTTGCCATCAATTTTCACAAGATTCCCAGTGCCTTTAGAGCTCACACACACCCCCAAATCATCAGTGAGCCACCACCATGCTTCACAGTGGGGATGGTATTCTTTTCACTATAGGCCTTGTTGACCCCTCTCCAAACATAGCGCTTATGGTTGTGGCCATAAAGCTCTATTTTGGTCTCGTCACTTCAAATTACAGTGTGCCAGAAGCTGTGAGGCGTGTCAAGGTGTTGTCGGGCATATTGTAACAGGGCTTTTTTGTGGGAGTGGTGCAGTAAAGGCTTCTTTCTGGCAACTCGACCATGCAGCTCACTTTTGTTCAAGTATCGTCGTATTGTGCTCCTTGAAACAACCACACCATCTTTTTCCAGAGCAGCCTGTATTTCTCCTGAAGTTACCTGTGGGTTTTTCTTTGTATCACGAACAATTCTTCTGGCAGTTGTGGCTGAAATCTTTCTTGGTCTACCTGACTTCTTAATAAGTGATTAAACAGTACTGACTGGCATTTTCAAGGCTTTGGATATATTTTTATATCCTTTTCCATCTTTATAAAGTTCCATTACCTTGTTACGCAGGTCTTTTGACAGTTCTTTTCTGCTCCCCATGGCAAACTTTTGAGCACAACTGTATAAGTGGTGGTTGAATGACTGAAGTATACCAGAGTCTATTTAGCAGAGATGGGCCACTTCTATTCAAATGAATGGGAGAAATTGGAATGCCCAACCAAGAAGCTCTAGTGCCCAACAGTCAACGGATGTGGAAAGGAAGTCCTGCCTTACAGATAAAATCACCTTTTAGATAGACATCGCCTGTCAATCAACTCAAGAACGTGCATGCGCATTAGCTATACAAGCCAGGAAAATTGCGTTTTTTTAGCATAAATGAGGTAAAGAAGCACAATTTATGATACCAGTTTTTTCAGATTTTACTGCTGATTTAAAATATGCTCTTTGATCGTCATCTTGACCAACTGTTTTTGAGGTTGTTTTTGGTGTTCCCCCATTCAAGTAGATAGGAGCTGCACTGGCATGACTGGAAATAGCCTCCCGAGAGCATTCCAAAGATGGCTGACAGTGGACTGAGAAAGACTTTGAGTATACTCTTTGAAATTATATGTTTTCCTATTAAAGTCAACAGGCACAATGGAATGTTTGGGCATAGCAAAATGGTGTCACAGTGCCCTCAATGTTATGACGTCATCAGCAGTCCAGTTCTATATTATAGATCAGTGGTCACCCCTCTAACTACAGGCTTAAAGAAGACCATAACACAGGACAGCACTCAAAGGCAAACCCTCTCTTTCCCTTTCTCAAACTCTCTCCAGCTGCTACCTGCAACAGCTAAAAGCCTGATAAGATCTGAAGATGATCTAGAGATTAAGCGTAATGATTGTTGTTACCCTCTTCCACGGTGGAGTCCAGCTGGGTGACTTTGATAGCCAGCAAGTCCACTCTCTCCTGCAGGTTATTCATACGCAGGTAGAAACTGTTAGCTTCATTAAACAGCTCCCCGAAGATGTCCTCTGCATGACGACCTGTAAGACCGACAGTGAGAGAAACAGAGATTACCCTGCTGTAGGGTTAGGTGTTATGATGTATACAGTACCATGCCATAGTAGAAATGTGTCAACCAGCAAAGTTTTTGCTGTATCATTTTTAATGTTTATACCATTTATAATGTTATACCATTCATAACGAACAAGAAACAGAGTAATGCGAAAATACAGAGTGGGGCGCTTCACAACTAAGTCAAGCAAGAACAGTTTTTTTTTTTTTGTTAGGTACAATGCAAAGCGGAGATAAGTTGCTTGCTGTTGCGCAGCAATGTCACAACTTTCCACATTAAAGCCGTGGTCATACTACACTTCATGCTCTCTTCACTCCACTGAGCACCAAAGTTCAAGTTTGTTGAACTCTCACCTGCAAATTCGTATGACGAGAACACACTGACTTCTTGGCTCAATACAAAAAAAAGTGATATTTGAAAGTGGCATGTTTTTATTGTTGTAGAAAAGTGAGTAGATGGTATATTTTATCATTTGAATATCATTTTATTTGTGATTATTAAAAACAGAAGCCCTTGAGCTTGACATTCTATCCTGTAAACTGCAGTGTCAGAAATGATTTTGTATGCTCAAAGCGTAACTTAATATGTAGAATTCAAATGATGTGCAGTCACAAGTGTGTGTATATTAAAGCAACAAGTCACCAAAGCCCATGCATTACTGTGGTTTTTATCACTGGGAAGGGGTGTTCTTAAGAATAATGCAAAGTAAAGATGTTTAATTCATTATCCAAAAATATGCACCAGCTTCCAATGATGGGGAACACTAACAACATCAAAAACACAACAAATGCAAACTATATACCATTTCTGTCTTTTTAGCTGAGTGTGCAGATAAATACATAACGGAACAAGCAATTCAATAAAAGAAGAGAGAAAAGAAAGAGAGTGTCACTGACTCAGGCTGCCCAGCTGTTTGATGATGGCCGCCAGGGTGCTGTTGGTGACGCACTCCAGCTCACTGGGCACTCCATCAGGCAGAGCTCCTCTGCACAGGTGCTTGGGCTCAATACTCCTCTTCACCAGTGGCATGACTAACTACAGCTGAGAGAGAGAGAGAAAAAGTCTAATTTCTTAGCGCTCTTTGAATGAGAACACACTGTAAAATTAAAGACAGAAAAGTCCACTAAAAGTTCACTGATATGGAACCAGCTACTTATTGTGATGTAAACTTTGTTTGTGACAAAACATTGTTTTTGTATTTATTTACAGTGGAGTAACCGTACTGTTCAGTGTGTCTGTAAGTTGCTTTTGCAGATCCACATTTTGTTCCAGGGTTTGCATGTATACAGTGTACAATAAACTTGACTTAACTTTTTGAACTTTTTCAGGGAACAAATGAAAGGAACTCTTGAAAAAGCTGGGTATCGCCAGCCACCTCATGATACACATTGTGATACATGTCATGATTCGATATATCGTGATACATCACAATACGTATGTCACAATTCGATATATCACAATACAATCACGATATAATGATTCGATTAGATTCCGGTTCACAAGCATTCACATCAATTAATTTGGGTATATTTCAGATATAATGTCCATTTTGCTTACATATTGTATGAAATATATTCTCTTTCAGATAATGCTATTATTAATTAAACAGGGGACCATCTAACTTGGTAGATTACAGAAATATAAATGTTACAAATTCTATCAATTTTACATAGTTTTGGTCACATTTTTAAAAATATAAAAATTCCACGTATTGAATATATATTTTACTGCAGATACAGTATACAGTTGTGCTCAAAAGTTTGCATACCCTGGCAGAAATTTTGGCATTGATTTTGAAAATATGACTGATCATGCAAAAAAAAAAAAACAACAACTGTCTTTTATTTAAGGATAGTGATCATATGAAGCCATTTATCATCACATAGTTGTATGGCTCCTTTTTAAATCATAATGGTAACAGAAATCACCCAAACGGCCCTCATCAAAAGTTTACATACCCTTGAATGTTTGGCCTTGTTAAAGACACACAAGGTAACACACACACAGGTTTAAATGGCAATTAAAGGTTAATTTCCCTCACCTGTGGCTTTTTAAATTGCAATTAGTGTCTGTGTATAAATAGTCAATGAGTTTGTTAGCTCTCACGTGGATGCATTGAGCAGGCTAGATACTGAGCCATGGGGAGCAGAAAAGGACTGTCAAAAGACCTGCGTAACAAGGTAATGGAACTTTATAAAGATGGAAAAGGATATAAAAATATATCCAAAGCCTTGAAAATGCCAGCCAGTACTGTTCAATCACTTAAGTGGAAAATTCGGGGATCTCTTGATACCAAGCCAAGGTCAGGTAGACCAAGAAAGATTTCAGCCACAACTGCCAGAAGAATTGTTCGGGATACAAAGAAAAACCCACGGGTAACCTCAGGAGAAACAGGCTGCTCTGGAAAAAGACAGTGTGGTTGTTTCAAGGAGCACAAACGACGATACTTGAACAAAAATGAGCTGCATGGTCGAGTTGCCAGAAAGAAGCCTTTACTGCAGCCACTGCCACAAAAAAGCCCTGTTACAATATGCCCGACAACACCTTGACACACCTCACAGCTTCTGGCACACTGTAATTTGAAGTGACAAGACCAAAATAGAGCTTTATGGCCACAACCATAAGCGCTATGTTTGGAGAGGGGTCAACAAGTATTGTGCTCCTTAAAAAAACCACACCGTCTTTTTCCAGATCAGCCTGTATTTCTCCTGAGGTTACCTGTGGGTTTTTCCTTTGTATCCTGAACAATTCTGGCAGTTGTGGCTGAAATCTTTCTTGGTCTACCTGACCTTGGCTTGGTATCAAGAGATCCCCGAATTTTTCACTTAAGTGATTGAACAGTACTGGCTGGCATTTTCAAGGCTTTGATATTTTTTATACCCTTTTCCATCTTTATAAAGTTCCATTACCTTGTTACACAAGTCTTTTGACAGTTCTTTTCTGCTCCCCATGGCTCAGTATCTAGCCTGCTCAATGCAATCATGTGAGAGCTAACAAACTCATTGACTATTTATACACAGACACTAATTGCAATTTAAAAAGCCACAGGTGAGGGAAGTTAACCTTTAATTGCCATTTAAACCTGTGTGTGTCACATTGTGTGTCTGTAACAAGGCCAAACATTCAAGGGTATGTAAACTTTTGATCAGGGCCATTTGGGTGATTTCTGTTTCCATTATGATTTAAAAAGGAGCCAAACAACTATGTGATAATAAATGGCTTCATATGATCACTATCCTTAAATAAAAGGTTTTTGCATGATCAGTCATATTTTCAAAATCAATGCCAAAATTCCACAATTTCTGCCAGGGTATGCAAACTTTTGAGCACAACTGTATGTATGTGTGTGTGTGTGTGTGTATATATATATATATATATATATATATAATGCTTATATTTACAAGCATTTATAGCATTGATATATAGCATAACATGTAACATAGCATATAACCTGTGCTAAAAACTAACATGGTCTCTTTAAGGTCCTCTTTAAGGAGAGAAGTCGAATGGTTTTTTCCAGCATCCCTGCTAGGTGTAATTAGAATTAAATGTTTATAACAACTGACTGTAAAGAACAGAAAGGATATTAAGAGACACGTGACAAATGGATTGCGTGGATCTCGTCTTTGGACACATTACATGGAAACCTAACTTTTACTCTCAAAACAGTGAAAAGATCTCGGTGCTTAAAACGGGCTCAGTTTAAGTCTCTCTTGCTCCTCGTTAAGTATGGAGTGCCACAGGGATCAGTTTTAGGGCCTCTGCTTTACTCCTTATATATGCTTCCCCTGGGGACATTTTCAGGAACCAGGGAATTACTTTTCACTCTTATGCCGACAATACCCAACTTTATATTTCTTCGAAACCTGACGAAATTTCACAATTCTCCAAGTTAGCAGAGTGTATCAATGATATCAAAGATTGGATGGCTAGAAATTTCCTTCTACTCAATTCTGACAAAACAGAGGTACTAATTATTGGACCAAAAACCTAATATATAATTTGACTCTTGAAAATGTACTGTTACGTCATTCTACAGCAAAGAAATTAGGTGTAATATTTGATAGCAATCTGTCCTTTGAAAATCACATTTCCAATTATTATTTTCCTCAAGGTTATTTTTCTTCATTAACCAACATTTTATGGAGTTTTGTGTTCCTTGCCACAGTCACTTTTGGCTTGCTCACTGTGGGTCTAAATACAAATATTATTTACTTATTTTTTCAAAGGCACAATTTACAATCACGTTTTTATCACAAAGATGACTGCAAGACATTACAGCTTCATTTTCTGTTATAGCATAATTTTCTGTAAAGCTGATTTGAAACAGTATGTGTTCAGCTCTATACAAATAAAAATGACTTGACTTATAGAAGCGTCTCTGACTGCACTGAGGAACGCCGCTCTGAGTTTGCACTTATTTCGATGACCTGATTCTTCTTTATTAAAATGCTGGACATTATATGAATGCACAAATAGTGGAATATAAATATCAAAACATGGATCTAAAGTATCAATACAATATTGTGAGAAAAAGTATTGTGAAATATCAATATATGATTGTATCGACACAACCCTGCTAGTTTATAGTTTGACACTACAGTGTGTATATCTAAAAATTAAAAAACAATTAAAGATGGTTTATAAAAAAAAAAAACAACCAGTTCTATAACTCATGATTATATGATGTCTTTTCTGCTAAACTAGCATGCCATAAGTGTTTTGTGCCTAATAATGGTTTGTCTGCATTTCATTCCACAATTTCTGACAGAACTGGGCCTTTCTTTCTGAAGCCAGACCAACTCTGATCTGCTTCTGTTTACAGACCACCACTGTCCACAGACGGATATTAATAAAGACACTCACTGGAATGCCGCACACACAGGAGTGCAGATGAAATAGTTAAGTGACCTGAGCACACAGATGGCATCGCCTGGCAACTAAAATTGACTAGTTTGATGCTAATAAGACATGAAATAGAGTGCTGTTACAGCCTAGTAGGACATCAGACATTGTGTGTGTGTGTTCCTGTTGTCTAGTGTTTATTGCAGGCTAAATTATTATGGAAAACCTTGCAGACAATAAATGTAAGAAAATCTATTGAACTAATCAAACAATTGTGTGTGTGTTAGGGCTGGGCATCCTCAACCACCTTAAGATACAATACGTATTGTGAAAAAATATGCCAAGTTTCAGAGATACATCACAATATCATCATTGGATTGCAATTTAAACTGCACCAAATGTATTAAAAAGACTCGAGACTCGTGAGAAAAATTAGTGAATCTGTTTAAATTGCTCTCATATCTCATAAGCAGCTCTGACTGCACTGAGAAATGCCGCGCTAACATTTTGAGCTTTTTTAGACAACCTGCTTCTTTATTACTGAAATGACGGTCATGATATGAATACACAAATAGATTACTAAAAATATTGATACAGGAATCTTAAGTATTTATACAATATTGAGAATATCATCACAATATACCGATGTTTGATTTTATCAGTACCTAGTGTGTGTGTGTAGTGGTGAACCACTACAGAAATGTTTAATTCCTTTGCCAATATTTAATTAATGGCTGATAATTAAAAATATATATTTTTTAAAAATGACACAAGGAATAAATGACCAAGTAAACCAGGTCACTTTATTTGCCTGTCCATATTGCTATTAGTCTATCACTTTCCAGTCTGTCATCAAGGTAACAACTGCTGGCTTCATCTGTCTCTCTCACACACCCCATCGTAACAATTATACACCAGTTCAAAAACAGCTCACACTGCAATGAAATATTCACACTCCCTTTCCATGTGTTCTCTCTGAGTGCTTTCTCTCTCTGTCTGCTCATGAATAAAGCAGAAAAGCCGAGTGATCTGCTCTGCCACTCCGCAGACTGGCAATATACTGTAGCCTAAAAATGCTACAGACTCAGAACCCACCTATGATGCCCAAAATTGCTGTCTTAGAAGGTAGGTCTCTGTCTAAGTGTAACAAAAAAGCATTAAAGGGGTCATGAAATGGAGAATCAAATTTTCCTTGATATTTGGACAAATAAGAGGTGACTGTACAATAAAACCATGCTGTAAATTTCAGAACTCAAAACTTCCACACAGTCTAAAGAGAGCATATACAGTTACCACCCTGCTGAAACATCTCGTTTTGAAATCTGTTTGTGACATCATGAGACTTTGCTCATTAGTATTTACACATCCCACAACTTGCATCATCACACCATTGGCCCCGCCCACTGGAGCTCAGTTCGAGAGAGCGGGGCAGACAGGCCTAGTGTGGCTAACTATTCCTGTACACCAAAGGGGACCCATCTGGATATTTTGAATTATTTTTGTATATAAACATGCAACAGACAGACGTCTTTGATCATTGTCACGTATCTCACAGCCTTTAAAAGACGCAGTGTCAAGTTACAACTCTATAGAGGATAAGCCATTCTCTTTCATTCAGCTGCTCTGCCTCTTGCTGTTTTGAGCACAAACTGCTCAAAAAGCTATTCTTTCGACCATGTGCGCCATTTTTATTGTTTAATGTTGGTGAATGTAAAAATGCGCTAGATGGAAGTCTTTGACCGTTTTGATGTGTTTACAGCAATGTACGCCTCAGTGCGCCTGTGTGTGTGCATCATTTCACCATGCTTTGGATGGACTATGTATTGTGACAATGTCATCTCATAATATTATTCTAAAATAAACTTTAATACAACAAATACTCCACGGACATGTAAACAGCCACTGTGACATTTATTCATCATCCTGATTACAATAACATTATCCGGATAACTATAAACACATAATCCAGTCAATATGGCCTAATCATTCACAGTTCAAGTGTTTTCAGTCTCCATAAACCAGACATTCATGCACTTTTGTTACCAAATCAAAGATGGCAACTTTCTAAGCCCAACCCCAAAAATACCTTTACTTTGGTGACGTGAGACAGAGCAAAGATGGCAGCAGTGTGAGTTTGGGAACCGAGCTCCTCCTGAAGACTCCTCCAGTTCATTCTGTCAGTGTGTACAGCATGAAGAGAGGAATATCCAAATTCTCTACAGCCAATTGTTGTGGAAATGGGGCATGCACATTTCTAATCTAATAATCTAATTATATATTTTTTTGTGTTGAATTTGACTATTGAAGTGAACTGATTTTTCCATGCAACTTATATTTGGATTTGTGGACACTTTAAGTTTGTAAATATACAGAATGATTGAACTTCCCTGAGTCTTTGTTGAATTTATATATATATGTATATTGTTGATATTTAATGGACAATATTGATGGTATTTCATGCATGCAACCTTTGTATGTTTTCCATTAATTGATGTAACTATGGACAAACTAAAACTTAATACAAACAACAGAATTCCTGTCTGGCACCCCAGCATTTTAATAAGCAAAATTAAAGTGGAAAGGGTTGTGCAGTATGTGCATTTTATTCAGCTCATATCAGCGTGGACTGTTTGAGAACCAGTCATAATATGATTCAAGCTTGGCAAAGGAACTGTTATTGAAGGATGGAGCAGTTAAAACACTTGGACCCGATCGCAAAACAGTAAGTAAACAGTTCTATTCGTAAATATTTCAAATGGCATGACTGTTTGATAGTTAATGGTGCTGAGTGTTAACAGTTGTGCTTGAGATGAATAGTTTAATATATTTGGATGCTATGTGTTGAATGAACGTTATGTGTAGCTAAACCCTGAGATTTAGTTTCATAATGTTGTGGAGTTTGTTCATTCTTTTCTGACTGAGTTTAAAATATGGCTGTATTTGAGGGCCTGCATGATGTTAGCCAATCATAACAGTGGGCCTTTACGTTGAAGTTTTAAGGAAATGCTGTGGCCAAAACTGAGTGTTTCAGACAGAGGGCCAGAGACAGGATGGAAAATTACCACATATTACAAAATTATGACTGTTTTGTTGCAAAAAACTTTACTAACATTATCAGTGGACCGCAGGGAAGATAATACAATTATGAAAAAATAGCATTTCATGACCCCTTTTACTATAGACATTTTTCATATGATTACAGGCAGGTATTCATGATTCTTCTCATTTGTTGTCTTTATGAAACAACTGTCTTGAACCCTAAAACACAAACTGTCAGAATACAATACGTGATGGTGAGAATATGTGAGAAAGAGAGAGAGTGAGAGAGAGAGACCTAACAAGTGTTCCACCTTGCCAGGAGGGGCCATGGTGTTGTTGTCATGGCTACAATACTAAGGAGACCGTTTCTGAGAAAGGATTGAATTACTGAAAGGGAAACAGAAAGAGAAAGCAAAAAATGGAGAAAGACAGAGAGAAGAGGAAAAAAATGGAGCAGAGAGAATGTCCCCAAAATATACAGTTCACCCCTTAATGCATCTGGTCATTTAATAGACCCATAATGTATGGATGACATTGCATTAGGTAACAAGGTAACACTTTACAATAAGATTGTATTTGTTAACATTAATTAACAACATTACTAAATATGAACTAACAGTAAACAAAACTTAATATAAAAAGAATATTAGGTTTTTAATAATAGAAATTGTAGAATATAGTGGAACATGCCCAGGGCCGCATTAAGATTCTCTGGGGCCCCAGGGCTTACTGTTTCGCTGGGCCCTGCCAGTCGCAGGACCGTGCATTAATACGGCCCTGAACATGCCATAGTTATTATGTAATGAACTACACATGTGGTTACTAAGCTGTGGCACTTCAGGGGAACTGACTTCATACCAGTGGCAGGTGGTGATCTTTTTTTTCTTCAGTTTTTTTCATATTTCAGTTAAATTTGATGTTTGCTTAGATTTCAGGTTAAAACAATCCAAGTTTATAAGCATACTAAAAAATGTATTATGTTCCTAATGTTCATATTAAACTATTTAAGTAAAATACTTTTTTTTTGTGTTTTATTATAATTATTTTTTACTTTGTCTCAAAAATAATACCTACAATAATACAGCAACAGGCATGTTTTATGTATCTTTTGTTTGTTTGCTTATTTTTATAGTCACCTTAGTTTTGGATCAGTCATCTACTTCTCTGTAATGATGGCCTGATGGCACAGAGCTGTATCTTTGAGAGCGAGTGCTCACTAAAAACCGGCTCACTGACACACCAATGTTTTAAGTCATTTCAAGTTCATTTAAAATTTGGACATGTCCAAAAGTGGAGTTGTCCGAATCGGTTACTCTGTAAATATCTCTCCCCTTCCATCAGCTCGTCCCATTCATAGTGATCTGCAGAGACTCGCCATTGCCAGGTGGGCGCCATTGTATTGATTGACTGGTTGACATTGTATTGAACGAATCAGAGCAAAATTGAGGCAATGTCTCCCCTCTAGGGATGCTCCAATCGCTCACCCACCGATTGGTCTTGGACGATTTTCATGTCCTATGACTCGATCGGTGATCAATAATTTGGCCGAACGCATAAACTGATCGCTCATGCCGCAAAAGATGCGTGGCTCCTTTAAGACTTCAGCATCATGGTATCATAGAGTTTGGGGAATACTGGCATAGTGTTGTAAGACAACAAACTTAATTCAGCAGTTAAGAACGATGCAGTGGGAGAGGTATGGCGAATATGAAAACTTTGTGTACTGTACTGTTAATGTGGTGTTTCACATGCAACAAGGCAAAGGGAAAATAGCACGAGCTGCAAACGGTCCTTATTATCGTTCATGGCTGCAACTTCTCAGTCTCCGCCGGATATAGGCATCTCAGTAATAATGCGAGTTACAAGATGTGGTGTAATTCAAAACAACTTTATTAAATATCTCGATTAAACAACATCAACGAGTAGCACCTGTAGAGTCCAGAAACATGCGCCTCTTTCTCTGCTTTCCTTTCATCTCTCGCTCTCATGAGAGACCACGTGTTCCTCTCATTGAAGTTCAAGCAGCAACAAGTGAAAAATGAACTATTAATACAATCATCCATCTAAATAAAAAGTCAGGGAAGGAATATATAAATATAATAATTCTTTAAACAATATTAATATTAAACAATACTATAATATAATGTATTAAATTTTATGCAAAAATAAAATAGAAATAAAATAAGGAATAATAATAATTAAATGAAATAAAGACAATGAATAAATAACTAAAAATGTCATTATCAGTTTATCAGTTTGTCTTCAGTTTGACACCAAGCTTAATTTTTTTAATCTTAATATAGAGAATATTTTGTTAGCCTATTTAACAAAATTTAAAGGAAAAAAAAAAGCTTTTTAAACTGTTTTTGTCAGCAAAAATTAGGCAAAGTGATATTAGAAGTGGAAAATTCAATTAATAGTGACTGTGCAGGAAGATTGCATATAGCCAGTTATGACAGAGATCGTGATAAAAGGCGAAATGATCGGTATCGGTATGGCCGATCAAGTGACTCCCCTCACATGACATTTTGCCTGTACTCTTCATTCTCGGATCACATTCATGTCACTCTTTAGGAGCTCAATGAGATCGCAATGCCCTCAAGGGAGGCGTAAGAGACACTGCCTCCCTCTGAAACTTTATACGCTGGTGTCGCTGTTACACACAGTTACTTTGGAAATAGTACAGTTATACACATGATTTGAGATTACAGGAACAACAGTATTTATAGTCATTTGCAAATAAATTGACATAATCTCTTACAAGGATCTGATAGGTGACCAGTACAGATCATTCTAGAAATGTCCAAACATGGTGTTCTGTTGCTCTACGCAAAAGTTGATATTTAGAGACATAACACTAATTATTCTGAACCACTAAGTCTTGGCTGGTCATCAGATAAGGGTCCTATTGGCTGTGACGATTCTCAAGTGATACTTGCTGAAACAAAAGAGAATATCTGTTTACTAATATCAAATTATTAAGGATTGCAAAATAGGACTAAGCGGTAACCAGACCAGGGTATGAGGTAATAATCCAATGACAGGTAAGACTCTCTTTTGGCCAAGCAGGGGGCAACCTAAGGCAGGAGGTGTGATATGGGTAAAGGAAGTGATGGATGCTTTTATGCCAGAAACATTAAAAGGGAGGTCTACAGAAATCTGCCCAAAAATTGTGAGTTCCACTCAACCCGACTGCATTTTAATAACCACATTACTAAAACAACTTAAATACCATAACTTCTGTTTCACTGTGCCATCATGGGATAATACCCTGTGTACAAGATTATTATTTATAGATTTGTTTCGGGGGTAGGCTTTTGAGAACCGTTGTAGAAAAGGAGTGCCTGACTCAGAAGACTGTTAGAAATAAACAAACATTGGAATGTTTGTTTGATGAATAATTGAGATTTAAAAATGATTTACTACTTCTACTTATGCTTTTATTGAACTCATGTCCATTGTTAATAGTGATTAAGGTGACTAAAGATTAAGATTGCTTGTTTATTTAGTTTTTGTTTTGCTTTTAAAGACTGATCTACAGTAAATAAAAATCTAAACAGAATTGTTTGGGAATTGGGACTAAATTGGGAAAGTCTGACAAGCAAACCTTAAATGTGAAAATTTCACATTCATGTGTCTGTTGTTGTTGCTTATTGTGTTTTATGTTCTGTAGGGCTGGGCGATATGTACAAATTATTTTATTGATAATCGGCTTAAAAATATCGCAATATAGGATTATATCGTCAACCCCCCTGCCGAGGGTCGGTTAATTTTTTTGCTTTATTGATTTTGCTTTAAAACTTTAATTCATTTATTGAAACACATAAACAAAAAACATTTCTCACAACTGCCTAAAACTTTCACACAGTACTGTATGTATATATATATATATATATATATATATATATATATATATATATATACAGGTGCATCTCAATAAATTAGAATGTCGTGGAAAAGTTCATTTATTTCAGTACTTCAACTCAAATTGTGAAACTCATGTATTAAATAAATTCAATGCACACAGACTGAAGTAGTTTAAGTCTTTGGTTCTTTAAATTGTGATGATTTTGGCTCACATTTAACAAAAACCCACCAATTCACTATCTCAAAAAATTAGAATATGGTGACATGCCAATCAGCTAATCAACTCAAAACACCTGCAAAGGTTTCCTGAGCCTTCAAAATGGTCTCTCAGTTTGGTTCACTAGGCTACACAATCATGGGGAAGACTGCTGATCTGACAGTTGTCCAGAAGACAATCATTGACACCCTTCACAAGGAGGGTAAGCCACAAACATTCATTGCCAAAGAAGCTGGCTGTTCACAGAGTGCTGTATCCAAGCATGTTAACAGAAAGTTGAGTGGAAGGAAAAAGTGTGGAAGAAAAAGATGCACAACCAACCGAGAGAACCGCAGCCTTATGATTGTCAAGCAAAATCGATTCAAGAATTTCTTCACAACTTCACAAGGAATGGACTGAGGCTGGGGTCAAGGTATCAAGACACAGACATGTCAAGGAATTTGGCTACAGTTGTTGTATTCCTCTTGTTAAGCCACTCCTGAACCACAGACAACGTCAGAGGGCTAAGGAGAAGAAGAACTGGACTGTTGCCCAGTGGTCCAAAGTCCTCTTTTCAGATGAGAGCAAGTTTTGTATTTCATTTGGAAACCAAGGTCCTAGAGTCTGGAGGAAGGGTGGAGAAGCTCATAGCCCAAGTTGCTTGAAGTCCAGTGTTAAGTTTCCACAGTCTGTGATGATTTGGGGTGCAATGTCATCTGTTGGTGTTGGTCCATTGTGTTTTTGAAAACCAAAGTCACTGCACCTGTTTACCAAGAAATTTTGGAGCACTTCATGCTTCCTTCTGCTGACCAGCTTTTTAAAGATGCTGATTTCATTTTCCAGCAGGATTTGGCACCTGCCCACACTGCCAAAAGCACCAAAAGTTGGTTAAATGACCATGGTGTTGGTGTGCTTGACTGGCCAGCAAACTCACCAGACCTGAACCCCATAGAGAATCTATGGGGTATTGTCAAGAAGGAAAATGAGAAACAAGAAACCAAAAAATGCAGATGAGCTAAAGGCCACTGTCAAAGAAACCTGGGCTTCCATACCACCTCAGCAGTGCCACAAACTGATCACCTCCATGCCACGCCAAATTGAGGCAGTAATTAAAGCAAAAGGAGCCCCTACCAAGTATTGAGTACATATACAGTAAATGAACATACTTTCCAGAAGGCCAACAATTCACTAAAAATGTTTTTTTTATTGGTCTTATGATGTATTCTAATTTTTTGAGATAGTGAATTGGTGGGTTTTTGTTAAATGTGAGCCAAAATCATCACAATTAAAAGAACCAAAGACTTAAACTACTTCAGTCTGTGTGCATTGAATTTATTTAATACACGAGTTTCACAATTTGAGTTGAATTACTGAAATAAATGAACTTTTCCACGACATTCTAATTTATTGAGATGCACCTGTATATATATATATATACACACACACATATATACTTTATACTGTGTGAAAGTTTTAGGCACTTGTGAAAAATGTTGCATAGTGAGGATGTCTTCAAAAATAATGACATAATAACTTTTCATTTATCACTTAATGTCATACAAAGTCCAGTAAACATAAAAAAGCTAAATCAATATTCGGTGTGACCACCTTTGCTTTAAAACAGCACCAGTTCTCCTAGGTACACCTGGACACAGTTTTTCTTGGTTGTTGGCAGATAGGATGATCCAAGCTTCTGTTTAGGCTGTCTCAATTGCTTCTGTCTCTTTATGTAATCTCAGACTGACACAATGTTCAGTGGGGGGCTTTGTGGGTGCCATGACATCTGTTGCAGGGCTCCCTGTTCTTCTATTCTAATCTTTTCTATTTGCAAAAGTAATGTTTGGGACATTTATATTTCCTATTGACACACTAAAGCTGAAGATATAAATAACCATCTTAAGACAAATGCTTCTGTGAAACATGTGCCTAAGACTTTTGCACAGTACTGTGTGTGTGTGTGTGTATATATATATATATATATATATATATACACAGTATATATATATATATATATATATATATATATATATATATATACACAGTATATATATATATATATATATATATATATATATATATATATATATATATATGATATATATTTTTTTTTTTTTTTTTTTACTGAACCTGCAGAGTAGCATTCACAATGCATGCTAACCGTGGAAATAAAGCGAACTAAACTCACAGCACCTCCGGAGATGTTCGGAGATATTTTGCAGCATTCTCATAGATGACATTATTCTTGCAAAAAGTTTTCGGACAAATGACAACAGAGAAAAAAAAGAGTGAAAAATCTTTACATGCCCTTGTTCCACATGACAGGCTCATGCTGCATGCCTCTGAACAAACAGCGAATCAGACACAAGCACTGATTCTTAAAAATATAATAAAGTGTTTATTCAAGCGCATGTCTTTGTGACTAACAGCATTTTTTGTCACGTGTCACTCCGAGACATCTTAAAGGTCACCTGCCCGTTGCGGGTAGATGATCTATGATTGTTGATCATAGTCTGTCAATGAGTGTCGCAATCTTTGTAAGACATCGTCGATATCCGATAATATCGTCCTATTGCCCAGCCCTAATGTTCTGTCTGGTCTAGTCTATGGGATCCAGAGTGTCATTATATGTTGCATTGATGTTTTTGCTATGATATTTTTGATAATTTATCCATTTTTTGTGGAAATGGTGTTTGATAAAATTCCAGAAGAATTTTAAACTCTTCAAGTTTTTATGTTGTTTTATGTTTATGTTTTTATGATGTCTTAGATGATGCTAGAGAAAATATAGGAAATAGCTTCAATTCAGGTGCAGGGGTTCAGTCAAAAGAAGTGATTAAAACATGTATTAAAGTGAAGGATTTTTGTTTTAATATGAAATTGATCCTTATATTTGAAATTTAGAGAATAAAACTAAACGCAATCTTAAATTTAAGTCAAAGACTGAAAAGTCTTGGTGTCTAAAATGAAAGAAACAATTCCTAATTGCTTGGAGAATTATTTGCTTTTGTTTCTGCTTTTCCTATGTGTTTACGTTTGTTTGCAGAAATGAAACCCTGCTATGGTTCATCCATTTACTAATGGTTGTTGAAACTGATGACAAACCTAAAGTCTGAGATGAAAGAAGAGAATGTCAGTGCCCTGTTTTGAGTGGGAGATGTGGAGGGCCTTTGCCATGGCGACTAGGGCTGCAACTAACGATTATTTTGCTAATCGACTAATCTAACGATTATTAGAACGATTATTAGACTATTCGGGCGATTACTGCAATGATTAATCATTAGCTCTTAACCGACTATTCAGCTTGTGCCCGACTTAAAAGTTGTAATAAACGTGCTTGCTAACAATAAAGAGGACAAAATCATCTTTTAAAAATACCTCTAAATGACATTCACTGAGGAAAACAATAATATTTATTGTTTATTTCAGTAAAAAAAATAAAAATCACTGTAAAAAATCCTATTATTATCATCAAGTGTTTTTGTCTTGCTTTCCATTTAAAATTGTCTAAAAATACTTAAGATACATTTACTTGAGAAGCAACATATAAGATATTTAGACTTGCTTTAAGAGAATGTATCTTAAATATAGGTGGATTTTGTATATAAGTGTATTTTTTCATTTGGTTATACTTCTGCAACTGCAGTAAAGACAAAATATACTTATATTCAAGATCTATTCTAAGTCTAAATATTTTATATGCTGCTTCTCAGGTGAATGCATTTTTTTTTTTTAAAGGATTTTTAGATATTTTAAAATATTTGTATTTTTTATATTATATTCAACATTCTCAGATAACAATTTTTCTTCTGCCATATAGATGCTAAAGTACATTGTTTTAAAGTTGTTTTAGATATTTATATTGGAAAACAAGCCAAAACAAATCAAAAACGTATTCTTTTGCAGTGTATAATGGGGCAAAGACTACCCTCTCTCACTTTTTTGTTCACTTTGATCCATCTTTAACTTATTAATAAAGCTGCGTATTGCATTTGAACCTCAAAATGATCATGCATTTGTTATAATGATGAATGTTATAGGTCGTTTGTACATTTGACCTCTGAAGGTGACTGAGGGTCTGACCCATGTCAGGAATGCCATAACTCATTCTTACTTACTCATTTATTCATTAATTCATTGATAATTGATCAAATTAAGAGTTTGATTGTGTTTAAGTTCTAGGTAATTATTGTACCACATGTATTTACTGACACAAATGCATTCTTAGAATGCATCACTAAAAGTATATTTCTGCCTAACCTTGCTCTGTTGTGATTGGATGCATTGTTTTCTCTTCATATTTGTTCCAGCAGGATAAGGCCTGTGTTTCAGTGAGGCTTAACTCAACCATGGGGAAAGATAGCCTATGTTGTGTTTTGTCTAATGAGGTCATGGTAGGAATTGTTTGGAGGTTTTTGAGTCATGTTCCTTAGCCAAGAAACTGAAGAGCACTTTCAATTTATTATACACCTCTGACCCTTATCTGATGACCAATTTAGTGGTTAAGATTAATCAATGTTATGTCTCCAAAGAACAACTTTTGCATAGAGCAACAGAACACCATGTTTGCACATTTTTAGAATGATCTGTACTGGTTACCCATCAGAACTCTGTACATGTAAGAGATTCATTGAATCAATTAATTTTTGAACTGTTGCCTTCTGGCCGACGTTACAGAGCACTGAGCACCAGAACCATCAGGCACAGGAACAGTTTTTTTTCCCTCAGGCTATTCATCTCATGAACAGTTAAAACTGCCCCATTGAGCAATAATTAATGTGCAATTCACAGCTTAGTCTATTTATTTTTATCCAACATACCATACCCTCTTCTGCCATCACATGCCCTTGCTTCTGTATATAACAGATTTGTATTTGTATATTGTACGTGTGAGTGTGTGTGTATATATATATATATATATATATATATATATATATATATATATATATATATATATATATATATATATTGTCCTATTGTGTATTCCTATATATACTTTATTTTCTATTCACTTTTATTTTTATTCTTTTTTTTTTTTTTTTTTTTCTCTGTCTTGTTGCTGTATTGTTTGTGCACTGGAGGCTTCTGTCACCAAGATAAATTCCTTTTATGTGTAAGCATACTTGGCAATAAAGCTCATTCTGATTCTGATTCTTACTGTATAAACATCAGTAGTATCACATGGACATCTGTGTGACTGTATACAGAGAACTGCCAAAAAACAAAAACCTCAAATTTTACAAAAACTTATTTCTGCCTCCTTTCTCTTATATTCTGTACATTCCAGCAAACATTTTTCAGGAAAAAATGTTTTGAAGGTCAAATCAAAAAGAATACAAACAGCCAAGCTGCATATGCAGGTCGATCTGATGAGCAGATGTGTGTTGGTGCTGCCCAGATTCCAGAGCCCCTGATCCCCCTACCCCACCTCCATTTTCCACAGGGTTCCCCTCACCCCGTCACATCTTTAATGTCAGGATCAACGCTGTGAGCCCTCTGGGAGCCATGCTGATAAACCCCCAACACCACGAAAAAAAAAAAGACTACGGAAATGTGACTGTCTTCTCTGTTCCCTTGCCCAAATTCAGAGTCATTCGGAATACAGAACAAGAACGCCATTAGAATGGAGGAAGTGTTGCCATGGTTTCCTTTCATGCCCCCAGATTGTAATTTTTGCTTGATCAAAAAAAGAGAAAAGAGCAGAAGCCAAACACAGACAGACAGATAGAGTGACGGATAGAGAGACAGACAGACAGACAGACATACAATCAGATGTTTTTTGGAAATCCTGAAGGTTCTTGTCCTGGGTGATACAGTTGTATACTGACATGATCAAATTAAGCATCATTCTTTTAGAACTGGGTTTAAGAAAAGCTGTTTTCAAACATCTGAATTAAAATAAGAATACATTTGTTAAAGACAGAACTGAAATGGGATTGACAGAGAGTTAGTAATTCTCTCTCTCTTTCAGTTTCTCTCCCATGGACTCTTCTCACTTTGTCACACACAATTAAATGTGCTGCATTCAGCACAATCGGAACAAATCTGCCAGGCGCCCATGTGACCTAAAGTCCCTGTTCCTCAGTGCACCCATCCCTGGCTGTGGAAGGCCTGGGGCAAAAGGGGTCACTCGAGCTATGCAAGCACTCCGAGGACTGTTCTGATGTGGGACTTGTTTTGTATATGGAGTTCCAGTAGCTTTTTCTAACAGTTGTAAATGTTAGAATGTCAGTATGTTTAAATTCTCTCTGAAAACATGCATCTCTAAATTCATCTGCTTTACAGCACGACCGCTAAAAATATGAAAGCTAATAAAAAAAACAAAGACACCAGGAAGTAATCTCTTTCACATAAACAATGGTGAGCGCAATTAGAAGGTTGCATTTTTGCTCTAACAATACATTTTTACTTCACTGAAGTTTAGGTTTAGGGTTGGGGTTTGGATAAGGGGGAAGAGTTAATAAAGTACACATTTCAGTTGACTGTATTACATCACTTACAACTAAAAATGCAACTCGCTTCAAACGTCACCACCCAGAACAGAGAAGGGTCAACAACACTTCCAGCTTTGGCCACTGGGGGCAGTGGTTCGAATTTCAATAAGCACAGACGATTTCAGCAGAAGAACTTTCTGTCCCTGGATCTCCTCTCACCGAATTCACAGCATTATCAGTCTGATATTAACAAGGTCAAATAAGTCTGAATGTTCTATTATCGGTCATCCATCACAGACAGGTGTACAAATTCAACCCAGAATTTGGAATTTCACATGGAACCTCACAAAATGCCATACATGAGAATCGATGTCCAAAGTCAAGTAGGTTACGTTCACACAGTCAGTGTTTGAGACTGGCAACCGCATTTACTTACAGGTGTGAGTCTTGAAATTTCCTGTTCATACAGCTTACAGTAGTGGCTTGAATACTGTCAGTATGAATGAACAGCCGAAGTCAAGCCCGTATTCTAACACCTGTAACCATGATAAAAGTGACCAAAGTAAATATCAAAGATTGCGACGTCCATAACACCAGCATGTCTCATCACAATTGATAGCACGTTATTAAATAAACGAGTCCAAACGAGGCTTGAGTTCATCCATCAAGATCATAATTAATGGCTTTGAATGCTTTTTAACCAAGGACAGAGCCAAGCTTTTGTGTCGTGCAGCTCCGATGGAAGAAAGCGAATGGATCTTCGGATGACACACAACTCATATATTCATCTCTGTGAGTTAACGAAACCTCTCATGTTAATTAACATGAGACATGCACATGTACAGTGCAGCGTGGCTCTCACATTTTATGATGCTACTGACAACTAGTTGGTTCCATTCACACAGCACGGGTTTGCTGAAAATGTGGTTGTGAGTCCTGAAAATGTACGGGTGAATGCAGTTGTCACTCTTGTAAATAACCAAACTGTGTGTGAACATAAACATATCAAACATTTAAATACAGGACCGACAACCATATTCTGCTGTTGTGTGAACATGGCCATAGTAGAGCATACTGTACCTTAGGATGGGAGCACTGAGACCATGACAAAGAACCCAGTGAACAGAAGGCAAGACCACATCAGAGACCAAAGCAAGACAGGTTAAAATAGCCATCAGAGAGTGAGGCCTGTGACAGCATCGTACAGTCTAAAGCAGGGGTCGGCAACCTATGGCACTTTTGTACAAAAGGACAGGTTTTCTTTCATTAAAGCACTTCCAAAAGATGCTTTGTTAAAATGCACATGCAGGATCATGATTATATCATAATCATTGGGTTTTGCACAAATTTTTCACTAAAACGGTTATGCTGATAACATCATTTGTAATGAAAAGTAAACAATTAAAATCTGAAAAATGGACTCAAACTTCACAGCCATTGACCAGGAAAATAAAAAAAATGGCAATCCATGTCAAAAAGGTTGCCGATCCCTGGTCTAAAGGGTAGTTAACATCCGAGTAGAAGTACCACTTTCATGCTGTTTTCAAATCTAGCCTTCTCTAGCTTTTAATTGAACATAAACATAATGACTGAAAGTGATTTCAAATAAACTCTAAAACCATAAAATATCCCTGGCACCATCCAGGCACAGTGGTGAGGTTTGTAAAACCAGGCTGAGACTGATGACATAGGACAGGGGTGGATTGATTTAAAACATCGATAATCACAGCAGTGACACCCCCGTGAGTTATTGCCACGGCAACACAGCATTGATCACACTGCACCCTTTTGCTGAGTCAACATGCTGGCAGGTTGTGTGTAGTGTGTGCGTTTTTGTGCTTGCTGGCACAACCATAACCAAATGTCTCATAGCAGTAACTACTCATAGCTGTTGACAATTTAAGTGAATGAAATAGAAAATAAGAGAGACAGGTAGTAAGAGAGCAAGAGAGAGAGAGAGGCCTGGTTTAGTTCTATCCTGAGTTGTAGTGTGACCTGCATGGACAGGCCTTTTGATGTCTCAATAGACAGGCCATGCTCTTTTGGTGGGGGATAACAAAAGGCAAATGCCACACACAAAATAGCAGCAAACTCTTTTACACAGGCATTTCTTTTCATTTGCACACAAACAAAATGGAGGGGAGAGGTGGCCTGCTATATGAATGAAAACAACATGCAAAAAGGCTTAAGGTAAGATAAACAGTTAACACATTACAAGGTCATACAAGTTAACTGTTGAGTTTCTAGATTGTTTACAGCATTTGTAATATTGGTTAATGTTTATTTATTAAAATGCAATTGTTCATTGTTAGTTCATGTTAATTCATATTGCACTAACTAATGTTAATATATACTTTGTGTAAAAATGCATTCATATATGTAAAAATTAACATTAACCAAGACAAATAAAAGTATTGTGCATTATTTTGTATTTTATTTTATTGATTTATTTTGGATTTTTCCCCTTTTTCTCCCAATTTGGAATGCCCAATTCCTAATGTGCTTTTAAGTCCTCGTAGTTGCATAGTGATTCGCCTCAGTCCGGATGGCGGACGACGAATCCCAGTTGCCTCCGCATCTGAGACCGTCAACCCGCGCATCTTATCACGTGGCTTGTTGAGCGTGTTGCCTCGGAGACATAGCGTGTGTGGAGGCTTCACGCCATCCACCGCGGCAACCACGCTCAACTCACCACACGCCCCACCGAGAACGAACCACATTATAGCGACCTCGAGGAGGTTACCCCATGTGACTCTACTATCGAGCCAATTTGGTTGTTTAGGAAACCTGGCTGGAGTCACTCAGCATGCCCTGGTATTCAAACTAGCGAACTCCAGGGGTGGTAGCCAGCATCTTTACCACTGAGCTACCCAGGCCCCCCAGTAATGTGCATTATTAGTTTATGTTAACTATTGTGGTAATGATGAATACAACTAGTGGTCAATCAATATATTGTATATAAGTTCTCGGGTGTTTCATTCTCTCTTTTTCCCTCACTCTCATTCTTTCTCTCTCTTCTCAACAGTTCCCTGTAGGCTACCTGTTAACTGTCTTGTATAATAATAAAAAGGCAAATATCAATAAAACTTCTTTCATATATTGTCTGCAAATATGCGGATATCTCATTTAATTCACAAACCTCACAAAACTTGCACAAATCTATTTTCTATCTGTGGAGCACTCATATATATTCCTTTTATAATAGCCTGGATCAAAACTGTGTCCCTCTGACTCAAGAAATTGCATGACAGTCAGTCCATGACACTCCAAGCAGGCGATCTGGGCCGACTAAACTGGAAATGGTCAGTAGATTGCTGTTCTCGCTGGATCCGCACTAGCGTGTGAAAGCAACTTCAAAGTAATAGTGCTTCAAGTGCTTTCAAAATAAATGTAATATTAAGTCTGCTCGTGTTGCTTCAATAGTTTCTATTTACAATGTGTTTTTGCAGTGGTTGAGTTTTCTAACCAATCACTAACATGTCCGTTGAGCAATGAAATGGCAATGGCCAATCAGAGCCGCTTAAATTAATCCTCTGTCCTATCAGTAATGACTGATCCTAATGCGCAATTTTAAACCGTCTGAATGCCCAGATGCTTACTTTATGTTCCACCTCTTTTCGTGGTGGCACAACAAAAATTAATACTGAAGAAACATCACCTGACACTCAAAAAGAAGCTGTAGAACAAGAGCGAAAAGCACTCTGGAATTATTTTGGACTCACTGCATATTGCAGAGCTCGCTTTGAACGTAAATGTTAAATACACTGCAAATGAGCAACACGACAAAACTAAAATGCTTTGTTTTTAATGAAAGCATTCGCGAGAGTGCAGAACTTTGTGCGGAGCATCATTGAGCTTGCGTCGAAATGCAGGTCTCAAACAGTGTAAACCTGCAGTGAGTGACAGCAGTCATTGTAATGGGAAAGTTTGCCGCGTTGCACGATTTCTGTGTACAATTTATTAAAAATCTAATAACTGTTTTGTTTTGTCATGTTAGTAAGTATGCCAATGTGAATTTGATTTGTACAAAACAGCAATAAAGTAATTCAGCTTAACTGTTCTAAGTTTGTATTGGAGGTGTAGCCAACATAAAGAATATGGCATGAATAGCATATTTCAGGCATCACCGTCATTGTTATTGTGTCTGCTGTAATAAGACCCATTTGCCATGCAGCTGGTATTAGTAGATTTAACATTTTCACGAATTGTACAAACTCCGATCGCAAATGACTGTTTTTAATTTCCAAAGTGCACCACTGAGGCCAAAAATGATCTAACGATGATCGTACATAAACAAGATCACCATTAAAGATCTAACGGGATGAACGGACCCCTGTCTCACCACCAAAGGGCTTACTGAACACAGTAAGTAACTTGGTCAATTTAAATCGGCTGTTAATAAGTTTGAAAATGTAATTGTCATATTATTTACTGTGTGTGGACTAATAATTTAAGAAGTAATTTAGCAATAATTTTAATGTATTTTATACCATAGATATCCATTTAAAATAAGTTTTATTTGGCCTAACATTAACAAACATTATTACAATATTTACTGCTTAAAAGATGCTTAAAAGAAACTGGAGCACAGCTCATATCCACCATTGAAATCTGCTACTTTGTGATGTCATGGTAATTTAATATTTTAATCGACATTAATAATCGCGATTACAATATCAAGGGCAATAATCGACAATTATGATTTTTGCTATAATCGTGCAGCCCTACTGTGCACTGTATGTACAATTAGTTTGATTCTGTCTTTTAGTCTGTGGTTGCTGCACTACTCTGCACACTGTTGTTATTTCCTTCATCCTAATGTATTACAATTGCTTTATATGTAAATAATTTGACCAAGTAAAATGAGAAGACTAAATAGAAACCAGGACAAACTGCTATCTACCATCGAAAACACACAAAATCTTTTTATTGTTTTTTTATTTTATTTTATTTTTTTAAGATTTTTACTTTTATTTTAACAAGTTAAGTTCAGTAAGTTAAAGCTTTGTGTGAATGTTTAGGCTAATGCCAAATAAAAGTTAATACATTTTTTAAAAACCCATATCGGTCGATCTCTAAATACAAACTTATGGTAACGTTTTTCAGAAAAAGCAAGTAAGCAAAATTTGGGCATGTTTGAAATATTGGGCTTAATTACAATAGCTGAATTGGAAATGTACTTTCCACCTGGCCTCAAGGAAAAAATGTGAGGGTATATAGAGCTGTTCCGTCATGACATCAATTTGTAGGTGAACCCGGAAGTCTAATTCGCCATGGGTTCCCTCTGTATTTTCCTATGGGTTTTTATAATGGTGTTTTTGAAATTATGAGAAAAATAAGGTCTGTAGTAAACATTACTCTATGATACGTGGATGCACAGTCATACCACAAACGTGAATTTTGAAGCCACACTGCATTTTAAAAAAAAAGTGTCTAATTCAATAAGGCTTTAAAATTAAAACTCAAGTAATGTTAACTATAGACCTTATTTTTCTCATAAGTTCAAAAACTCCATTATAAAAACCCATAGGAAAATCTAGAGGGAACCCATGGCGAATTGTCTTCAGGGTTTGTGGACTACAAGCTGAACAGCTCTATTGCTGTTTCCAAATGTTGCCAAATGTTCCAAAACCAGCCAGCAAAGGTCAAGGCAGTGAGGGGCCCAGTTCTATAAACACAAAAAAACAGATACAGCCCTGGAATACTCATAATAGAAAATAGTGCTCCGACCACACAATGTGGTGGAGATTATCATTTTCAACATTGTACAGGGCTAACTGGTAAACAACAAGACTCAACAATAAAGCATGCTGGCGTAACACTACACTCTTAAAATAACTGAGCACGGTTGCAGAAAATTTACACTTACTTCATTAACATACATGTATAGTCAATAGGCCCCATATTTGCATGGAGTCAGATAAAAACATCAGTTCCTATTTAAGCGAAATCTAGAACTGTACAAGAATGCCACTGCACAACCCTACTCAACCTTTGAACATCGCACTTGAGTAGTTATACTGGACTCAAACTTGTCATACTCCACAGTATAGCCATGTTTGCTTCCTGCTTATTTTATCCTATTACTGTATGTTTTGCCTACCGTCACTGTGTTATGTGTACTATCACTACACTGGAAACTGTCAAATTATTTTTGGAACCCTGCATATTGCATATTTTTGTACTTATCCACATTTTTCCTGAATGCGGAAGTATTACACGATTCTGGATTCTTAATTGTTTTCAATTTCTGGTCTTCAGTGTTCTCACCTGCATCACCGTATATTCTTAGAAGGTTAAGTATTACATTTGTAAAAAACATGTGGCTCTATAGTGCTGATAACTCACAGAGTTGAGATGACCGTTTTTTTTTTTTACAGTAACTCACCTGAGTATGCAGATGACATGAAGCGAAGGTTAGAGGTTAGTTACGTTGATATCATTAACTACTTTGAGTTGTTATGATGGCCAACAACTGCACAAGTTAAGCGTGAAATTCATTTTCACTCCAAATAACACTTAACTGGTTGTTGTTCTCCATATGGATTGCTTGTTTTGGTTAGTTTTACATGCGAGAAAACAGGCAATTAGAATCATCATGGCACCACCCAGTGGTTGCTCAGGAAAACTGTGAATACCACTGGGCTGTTGCATGCTTGATTCTGATTGGCTGATGGACATTCTAAGGTGTGCAATTATTTTTCAATAAATGTATGGCTATGAAGTAGTTCACAGTCTAGACCACATAATGGTTCCATATCACTTCGCCAAATTATTTAAGTTATTTCAAAGAGTCATAAAGTCTACCACAGCAAAATAACCAAATCAAAATTTGGTTATTAAATATAAATCTCTCTCTCTCTCTGCTCATATTTAGACTGTGGCATGATTGTTGGTGCCAGATGGGCTGGTTTGAGTATTTCTGTAACTGCTGATCTCCTGGGATTTTCACACACAAAAGTCTCTAGAGTTTACTCAGAATGGTACTAAAAACAAAAAAACATCCAGGAGCGGCAGTTCTGTGGATGGAAACGCCTTGTTGATGAGAAAGGTCAACTGACCATGGACTAAACAAATATTGTGATCTGCATTGTTTAGTTTTGGAGAACAAGTCAAAGTTTACAACATTTAAAACCAAAGCCCTGTCTAAAGAGTAACTCATTGCCATTCTGATAACATGGGTTCACTGACATCTCTAATGAAAACATAGGAAGTGGTCTATTCAAATTACATTAACGCATACATACAGGATTGCGCATACATGGGGAAACTGAAATTTCCCTCCTTTGTCTTGCCATTTATTTGTTGTGCCTGGTGTTTAGTACGCATGGACGAGGGTAAGTCTCGTGGGATTCGTCCCACTCAAGGTGAGTGTTGTAATGCAAAGCACGAGTGTAGAGATTGTTGACCGTTGCTTTTTACATTAAACAGTCTCAAATACATACAGTACGTACCTAACCAAATGTCTTTGATCACAGAAAATCCTATTGCGCTAACACGTTGAATAAAGAGCCTATGCGAAATGTAAGTGTCCACCAAATTCTCATTAACTAATTTACAAATGAATGCCACTGAGTTCAAAGCGTTCACTCAGTAAATTATGGGAATTCAAAGTCTCTAAAAGTAATAAAAATACTCCAATGTCTATTTCATAACATAACAATATAATATAATTATAATCCAAAGCAACACTCTTAGAAATTTCCAATCATCATCCGCACAAGTCACATGGCTGCACTAAATGACTGAGCACAAAAAGAAAACTATTCGGTGAGCTAATAGAATTTGTATCATTATGTAAACTGTGTAAACAGTTCCATTCTGTCTCGCGCTCGGGAACATCAAAGCGCTGACAGCATCACAATCAAGGGTGAGGTTTCAAAGTTGGCAAGCACGCGGCGGTGGATGCACACTAACAATTTCCTCTGGTTAAATTATGAAATTGGCATTAAAGGGTATAACACAGTTGAATAATCTTTTGTTTGTGTGAATAAGCTTTTCAAATGACGTCAACAAAATATTTAGCTTAGATGCTAAGAACGGTACAAATTCCCCACATTACAAAACGTTGTTAAAGAGCCTGTAATGTTTACTTAAAAAGCCTACTGGTATACTGCCATTGTACCTCACATTTCTGTTCTTAGCAGACGATTTCTCCCCCAAACAAGTTATAATGGAAGTGCACGGTGATTATATCAGGACAAATATTGTCATGGTTCATAATTAATCGCTGCTACAGTCAGTCATAACATGCCAGTCTTTTGATGTGATGATCAAAGAGAGCATTTGCACACGATGTTAGCGTTAGCAACTCAGCTTTGTCCAAGCCCCTGACAGACGCAAAACAGATTAAAAGACCGCCTTTACCTGTGTCTTGCAAGCGCTGGCACTCCGTCTCTCTGATTTCGGTTCGTATATTGCTTTGTATGTTTTTACATCGAAAGCATTGCTCAGTTGTAGCGAATTTTTGCAATGGCTGATGTAAATAGCAGCGCGCGAGACAGGTTCAGTTGTTTATAAATCTCCGAACGATGCGCTTAGCGTGCGCGTTTCCTTGACACCGTCGAGTCTTCTGCGAGAGCGAGGTGATAAGCGCTGCCCTGTGCGCATGCGCACACTGAATTCCAGACCACCTCCCACCAAAATAACGACAGACTGGAGCAGCAGAGTAGAAGAAAGTAGGAAACCACAAATCAGAAGTAAGTTTAGACGACGGTCAAGTACAGTAAGTGTGGTTTTATTATCTGTTGTGGTTAGATAAATGACACTTACTTTTAACGCCAATATTAGCAGCACAAACAGACGACGAAATAAAGACAAATATACTTAAGTAACGGGTTAAACGAAAACTTCGCTGCAGGGATGCTGAAAATATGTAAATTCCAGTTCCTAAAATAAATGCGGTATTAACTACAACAAGGTTTAGGGTTTAAGGCGATGTATTTATTTTTCTTATTTCTTACCTTCGTATTTCTGTCAGTAGATAGCAGTAATACAGTGGTGTGAAAAAGTGTTTGCCCCCTTCCTGATTTCTTATTTTTTTTGCATGTTTGTCACACTTAAATGTTTCAGATCATCAAACAAGTTTAAATATTAGTCAAAGATAACACAAGTAAACACAAAATGCAGTTTTTAAATGAAAGTTGTTATTATTAAGGGAAAACAAAATCCAAACCTACATGGCCCTGTGTGAAAAAGTGATTGCCCCCTAAACCTAATAACTGGTTGGGCCACCCTTAGCAGCAACAACTGCAATCAAGCGTTTGTGATAACTTGCAATGAGTCTTTTACAACGCTGTGGAGGAAATTTGGCCCACTCATCTTTGCAGAATTGTTGTAATTCAGCAACATTGGAGGGTTTTCGAGCATGAACTGCCTTTTTAAGGTCATGCCACAGCATCTCAACAGGATTCAGGTCAGGACTTTGACTAGGACACTCCAAAGTCTTCATTTTGTTTTTCTTCAGCCATTCAGAGGTGGACTTGCTGGTGTGTTTTGGATCATTGTCCTGCTGCAGAACCCAAGTTCGCTTCAGCTTGAGGTCACGAACAGATGGCCAGACATTCTCCTTCAGGATTTTATGATAGACAGCAGAATTCATGGTTCCATTTATCACAGCAAGTCTTCCGGGTCCTGAAGCAGGAAAACAGCCCCAGACCATCACACTACCACCACCATATTTTACTGTTGGTATGATATTCTTTTTCTGAAATGCGGTGTTACTTTTACGCCAGATGTAATGGGACACACACCTTCCAAAAAGTTCAACTTTTGTCTCGTCAGTCCACAGAGTATTTTCCCAAAAGTCTTGGGGATCATCAAGATGTTTTCTGGCAAAAATGAGATGAGCCTTAATGTTCTTTTTGCTCAGCAGTGGTTTTCGTCTTGGAACTCTGCCATGCAGGCCATTTTTGCCCAGTCTCTTTCTTATGGTGGAGTCATGAACACTGACCTTAACTGAGGCAAGTGAGGCCTGCAGTTCTTTGGATGTTGTTGTGGGGTCTTTTGTGACCTCTTAGATGAGTCGTCGCTGTGCTCTTGGGGTAATTTTGGTCGGCTGGCCACTCCTGGGACGGTTCACCACTGTTCCATGTTTTCGCCATTTGTGGATAATGGCTCTCACTGTGGTTCTCTGGAGTCCCAAAGCTTTAGAAATGGCTTTATAACCTTTTCCAGACTGATAGATCTCAATTACTTTCTTTCTCATTTGTTCCTGAATTTCTTTGGATCTCGGCATGATGTCTAGCTTTTGAAGATCTTTTGGTCTACTTCACTTTGTCAGGCAGGTCCTATTTAAGTGATTTCTTGATTGAGAACAGGTGTGGCAATAATCAGGCCTGGGTGTGGCTAGAGAAATTGAACTCAGGTGTGATAAACCACAGTTATGTTTTAACAGGTGGGGCAAACACTTTTTCACACAGGGCCATGTAGGTTTGGATTTTGTTTTCCCTTAATAATAACAACCTTCATTTAAAAACTGCATTTTGTGTTATCTCTGACTAATATTTAAACTTGTTTTATGATCTGAAACATTTAAGTGTGACAAACATGCAAAAAAATAAGAAATCAGGAAGGGGGCAAACACTTTTTCACACCACTGTATATCTCTGAACGCGTAGACAAACATTTGGAGAGATGCACATAAAATACACTGAACTTTCATAAATCTATATACATAAAAAACGATTTCTGTAACACATACTATTATTTCCACAGTAGGCCAACATATGTATTTTTTAAGGCAAAATTAAGGCAAAATTAAGTAGATGTGTCATTACAAGAAAAAGTCTAAACTGTTGATGAACATGCTACACATGTGGCGTAACTAATTAGTTTTGTTTTTCACTGTCTTAAATGAAGAAAAATTCTAAATACAATGTAAAGATCTTCTTGAGAAAGTTCCTGGCCACCACCCATCAGATGCTGTCCATGGTCCTGATTCCTGAAAGCAATTTGATTGTGTTCCAAGTAGATTTCTTATTTTCAGTTTATACTATTGTACCCAACCTCTTAAGAATTTGCTTTACTTTACAACAGAAATGTCACTGACCACCAAAACAATGTATTTTGCAGAATTAATGATAATTGTCTTTTAATAAATAAATAGCAGCTTTACAAAATTATAATATTGTAAGGATGATGGGTTAAAAAAAAAAAAAAAAAAAAAAGAAAAACAAAGTCTAGTAAAACATTCACAGGCTATGGTATAAAATGGCAGTTTGAACATGGACAGGTGATTCAGGAAAATTCTAAGGTTCTACACATAAAAACAGCAAGAATTTACAGCTTTATTCATTAAATGTTCCTGGACGTTCTCATATGAACATTTTCGGTCATACAGACAAACATTTGTTGTCATGAACAGTCCGTCCAGATAAAGTAAATGGTTTAAGTACTCTTGTGCAATGTTGCTTCTTCCCTCAGTCATTCATGACCACCTGATGAGGCATCTAACAACTAATCTTACATTCAGGAGAGAGTGTTCTCCAGAGCTAGAGGCTATTAGGCTACTTCAAATTAGAGAAAAAAAAAAAAACCTTCTGAGGAAATCCTAAAGAAGCAATTTGGACTTTTCAGCTAAATTAAACCCTTCTCGAATTGCACTTGTTGTGTCTTTTTAAAGATTAAAGAAGCACACCAAAATCTGTGATATGAGTTTTTGTGGAGTTTGAATTTCACTCATTCTGCTGTTTGGTCCAGTTTGCTATGCCATTGTGAGAAGTGGTTTGAAAATAACTGGAGTATTGCAGTCATTTCCACCGCATTTATTGACCAGGAAAAGATGATATGGTGTCTTAACTATGCTATTGTGTTAATACAACTCCCAAAGGATCCAACATATATTACTGGAGATATTTATAAGCTACACAAACAATAATCCGACTTGCAAGTGTTTTTAGACAGCATAGCTTCATCCATATTTTAATGCAACTAGCTTGGATGGGGCAGTCATTTCTTTTCAAATTTTTTTTTTTTTTTTTTTTTGGATTTGCACTGCATCTTTTGTAATTACTCAAATGACCACAAGAGGATGCTGTGACTCTACCTGTCAGATATTTGCAGCACACTGAGTAAATTGCAGTCTTATGGTGTCAGCAATACTCATAGTGTCCAGTGCTGCTTTAGTAAGAGACTGGGCGCTCATGCAGTACTTATTGGCATTCAAAAATCTGAACTTGTTAACAAAAACACTCATACTGTAAATACATTGACATTCTCTCTCCCTTTCCTTGCACTGACACAATATCTCCTGGTCAGTTTATTGTTTCTGTTGCTAACTCTTGATCAGAATACATTCTAAGCTATGATACAGCTGAGGTTGTAGAGACAGCCAATCACAGTGCTGTTATGAGTTCTTTTAGGTGTTACATCTCCTTGAGACAAATCTAGGTAGATCACTTGGAGCAAAGTCACACCCCGTCTTAGTGTCTATGTCAGATTCAAAGATACCTTTTAGACACTGCTGGTGTGTTCTGTGTGCGTATGGCTGCTGTTAATGGAAAGCTCTGTTATTCCTGGTTTCAGCTCCAGTCCAGGGTCAGTGTCCATGTCATGAGGCTCCAGGTTCCGGATTCCATTCCCATCCCCATTTCGGCAGTTACTGTTCCGATCAATGGCAACTTTTTGGCAGATAAGGATAGGCGTGACTGCCGCATGAGATGGACAAGGAACATGTATAGGGATGGGTTTAAGCCCCACTTGTCTATACTGGCAGTGCATGTAACTCGAAAATGCCCGTCGGTAGGTCTTGTTAAACAATGTGTACACTAAAGGGTTAACCCCTGATGAAATGTACCCCACCCATACAAACACATTTAGCAGTTCTGTGAGTAGTGGCTCATTACAGGCACCATGGCAGATGACATAGAGAACATTGGTGATGAAAAAGGGACACCACATGATAAGGAAGAGGAAGAACACCACACCCAACACCTTGGATGCCCGCCGCTCATTCTTGATGGCCTGCATCATTCCACGCCGGCCGCGGGCTCCTCCTGGGTCCCGCCCAGCAGGCGAATTCAGCTGAGAGGGAGCTTCTGAACTTGGGATTATTGAGATGGTGTCCAATGGCGTGGTCAGACTGAGGGTTTTTCCATCACTGTTGCTGATCCGAAGACAGTTCAGGCTGTTGCGACGGGATGGAGCTGAAGGTGGGACAAGCTGGGTAGAGAGCGGTGCCGGAGGCTGCGAAGGCTGCTGAGAAGAGGCTTTACCCTCATAAAGGAAGACTGTGGCCTGATGTTGAAGTGCTTGGACAGTGAGACAATATGTGACCACCATGATGACCAGGGGGATGAAGAATGCAACAAAAGAGCCAACCAATATGAAGCGTTCCTCATTCAGAGCACAGTTGCCATTTATAAAAACCTTCTCTCTGTTACGCAGTCCGATCACTGGGATAGGCATTGAGATACCTGCAAGAGAGCAAGAGAGAAGGGATTGGGTTTGGGTAGAGATAGAATATATAATAAACTAAAAGATCTATCTACATGTGTAGAAAAAGCCTTGTAATCCAACAATATTAGTTTTAAATTGACAGGAGAAGAACAGGGAGTGAGACTGACAGGGAAAGAAATAAAGAGAGAGGTGCATGTTGAGGAGACTGTCAATGGAGCAACAAACTGAATTTTAAACCATTGGAACAGCCAGACTAACAAATGAGAGAGAAACTGAAGTAAGATGTTGGAGACAAAAGCAAAAGACAAACAGGCCCAGTAAAACAGACTCAGAGGTCTCTTTCTGAGACAAATCTACTCTCATTTCCAACCAGATCAGTATTCCAGATGGTTGAGAGAGATGGTATTTTATTTTATTAGAGCAGATGAATCAGACTTTCGAGGCAGATGGAGCCTTAATGCTGTTTTGGATCGAGATAAGAATAAAAAAGCATTGGGCTCATGTTCAAACGGGAGAGAGGTTAGATGTGTGAACTCTCTGTCATCTGCACTGTCATTACTAAGTCATTAACAAATGAGACAAGAGCCCTCTGTTGAGAAAGAGAAAGAGAGATGGAACAAAAGGAGACAAAAAGAGAGAGACAAAAAGGATAGATTGTAACAATGAACAAAGACAGGGAGAGAATGTAAAAGAAGAAGATATATCCAGAGGAGGGAAAAGAAGAGAATTGTGCTTTCTTGTATGTTTTAACTTCTTAGTGGTACTGTCATAAGTTTGTTTTTGTATGAACACTCACTGAGCAATTTATTAGGAACACCTGAACACCTACTATTTAATGTGATTATTTAATCAGACAATCGTGGCAGCAGTGCAATGCATAAAATCACACAGATACGGATCAGGAGCTTTAGTTAATGTTCACATCATAAAAAAATGTGATCTCAGTGATATCGACCGTGGCATGATTGTTGGTGCCAGACACCAGGCTGGTTTGAGTGTTTTGAATATAACGCAACAGTCTCCAGAGTTTACTCAGAATGGTGCCAAAAACAAAAAAAAATATCCAGTAAGCGGAAGTGCTGTGGATGGAAAACTTTGTTGATGAGAGAGGTCAACAGAGAATGGCCAGACTGGTTTGAGCTGACAGAAGGGCTACCGTAATTTAGATCAGTGGTTCCCAAACCTGTCCTGGAGGCACTCCAGCACAACACATTTTTGATATCGCCCTACTCAAACACACCTGATTCAACTGTCAGAAAAGGGAGACGTACAAAATATGCAGTGTTGGGGTGCCTCCAGGACTGCTTTGGGAACCACTGATTTAGATAACTACTCTGTACAATTGTACTGAGCAGAGTAGCATCTCAGAATGCACAACACGTCGAACCTTGAGGCGGATGGGGTACAACAGCAGAAGACCAAGGCACTTTATTAGGACCATAGTGTTCCTAATAAAGTGCTCAGTGTGTAAATGTATGTATATATACAGTTGTGCTAAAAAATGTGCATACCCTGGCAGAAATTGTGAAATTTTGACATTGATTTTGAAAATATGACTGATCATGCAAAAAAACTGTCTTTTATTTAAGGTAGTGAGCATATGAAGCCATTTATTATCACATAGTTGTTTGGCTCCTTTTTAAATCATAATGGTAACAGAAATCACCCAAATGGCCCTGATCAAAAGTTTACATACCCTTGAATGTTTGGCCTTGTTACAGCACAATACTTGTTGACCCCTCTCCAAACATAGCGCTTATGGTTGTGACCTTAAAACTCTATTTTAGTCTCGTCACTCCAAATTACAGTGTGCCAGAAGCTGTGAGGTGTGTCAAGGTGTTGTCGGGCATATAGTAACCGGGCTTTTTTGTGGCATTGGCTTCTTTCTGGCAACTCGACCATGCAGCTCATTTTTGTTCAAGTATCGTCGTATTGTGCTCCTTGAAACAACCACACCGTCTTTTTCCAGAGCAGCCTGTATTTCTCCTGAGGTTACCTGTGGTTTTTATTTTTTGTATCCCAAACAATTCTTCTGGCAGTTGTGGCTGAAATCTTTCTTGGTCTACCTGACCTTGGCTTGGTATTAAGAGATCCCTGAATTTTCCACTTCTTAATAAGTGATTGAACAGTGCTGACTGGCATTTTCAAACTTTCGATATCTTTTTATATCCTTTTCCATCTTTATAAAGTTCCATTACCTTGTTACGCAGGTCTTTTGACAGTTCATTTCTGCTCAGTGCATCCACGTGAGAGCTAACAAACTCATTGACTATTTATACACAGATACTAATTGCAATTTAAAAAGCCACAGGTGTGGGAAATTAACCTTTAATTGCCATTTAAACCTGTGTGGGTCACCTTGTGTGTCTGTAACAAGGCCAAACATTCAAGGGTATGTAAACTTTTGATCAGGGCCATTTGGGTGATTTCTGTTACCATTATGTTTTAAAAAGGAGCCAAATAACTATGTGATAATAAATGGCTTCATATGATCACTATCCTTAAATAAAAGACATATTTTCAAAATCAATGCCAAAATTTCACAATTTCTGCCAGGGTATGCAAACTTTTGAGCAAAACTGTATTCTTTAAATACATACAGTACAGCATATGTGAGCATTTCTGAGAGAGAGTGTGTGCACTTGCATTAATTTCTAAGAGCAGGGTAAGAAAGTAGATGGGGCATTTCATCTTTCTTTCCTTGGACATTGTAGTGAAAGGTAGAGAGAGTGAAAAAGAGGAGAGAGTGAGGTAGGTGGCAGAATGAGATTATATTATGTTTTTATTTTCTTTCTATAACAAAATCATTAAACCTTCAAGAACAAATGCCAGTGATACCAGTCAATCCAGACAGTAATTTCACTCATCTCTCTGCTGTTAAAACAGATCAGTTATGGTCACTCTATATTGAACACAAGCTTGACTATAGATGGCGCTAATGCAATAGTGTGCCAAACCCTTAGCATTCCATACAAAGTATGTGAAAGTTAACATAATGTGTGCTTTACTTTGAACAGTAGGTGATGATCTTTACTACAGATTACTGATTTCTAAAACAATCTTCAACATTTAATTAATGAAAATTAGAAAATGTTCTTGGTGAACTGCTCTTAATGATGGAGAAAATCACCAAACAAACTGATTTAAAGAATGTAATTTCAAATTAATTTTCATTATTGCTCTAATGAGTGGTCTCTACACATTTTGAGGCTCTTGTAACCTTGGGAAACCCCACAACATAAGTCTGGAGTTCTCAGGGGTCCTGTGAAATACTAACAGATTCCAATGAATTCAAAAGGGCAACTGGTTGCAGTGGACAGAAATGGACTTTAATGGGTATGAATGGTCTTATAGAACTCTTCGATCTAAAGACCTCTATTGACTTCAGAATGTAATGGTGTGTTTGTCCCTTTTTCTGAACTTACAAGGTATTTTACAGCATTTCCTCCTGTAATGCTGGTAATGTGGGGATGCTGCATCATTCCATTCAACCCCCAGGATCATTTTCAAAGGAAATACCACATTTTGTTCAGATTACCATATAATTGGATGTCTTTAAATGTTTCTCTGACCTATTGAAATGGTCCAGACTGCAGCAATCTTCAACATGGCCTTGGTGCGTGAGTTGAACCGGCTGTGCTCGATTGGATTGCGTATGGCCACGTAGCGGTCAAGAGAAATGGCACACAGGTGCATGATGGAAGCAGTGGAGAAGAGCACATCCAGATATATCCAAATAGGACAAAGAGCACTGGGCAATGGCCAGGCATAATCTAGAGAGAACAAAAGAGAGATTTTAAACATTCTTAATGAAAGCAGCACCAAACCAGCACTAACCAGTCTAGACCAGCCTGGGAATTGCATGCTGTTTAAGCTGGTCTTTTTAGATAGAAAGAAAGAGAAAAAGAAAGAAAAAGTCAGAGACAGAGATAGAGGGCAAAATGGTAAGACAGTTAAACAAGGCTGTGTTATGTCGAAGGCTTGACATAACCAACATTAAGACCCAGTCAGGTTATGTAAAAAGCAAGTCATTTAGAGTTGTGTAGGCTCAAGGATGAAAGAGAGAGAGAGTGACAGTGAGAGAAATAGAGAAAGGCACACAGTCATACTTGGTCTACAGTGATAAAACCTGAAATCTTCTATTATAATGGTTTGCATAACAAAAATATTGAGAATAAACTACATTTGTACATTTTCTGAAGAAAATTTGAGTAGTGCTTGCCTGTGCAAAGTTGTCAGGATGCTAGAGTGTTAGGTAGTGCAAGTGATTGCTTAAAAATGTTATGGCATTCCAGGGGCGTTTCTAGGGTCAGTGGATATTCGGGGCATAGCCCAGACTGCTGTGGTTACATAGGGCCACCTTTGATGAAATATTGAAATATAAAACATTTTAGGGCAGATTCACTAAACAGTTGCGGCACTTTTGCGCGTGGTATTTCAGCGTAAATACCTGCGTCTTATTCACTATCCAACCGCAATCACATTTAGCAGGTGCAATCAGTGCTGAAATTGCTCGTCGTCTTCAATATTTAAATGAAATCATTGTCATTCCTTTCCACGCAAACACGCCTCCTTTCTATGTAAATCAGACTCATTAAAGATTACGCTTCATTCACAAAACTCAGTGCAATTTACCATTTGGATCCGGCGATTACCGCAAAATGAAAGTTGGCGGTAAAATGAGTTTTACTTAAAGAGATGTTTGTGAAAAAAAATTTAACTGATCATTTCAGCAGTAATTAATCAAATACTCATCCAATGATGTTGATGAACGTTATAAACTGGCATACTGTATATCCAGATGTTCGGTGTCATCAAGCAGATGTTCTGCATGTTTAAAGCTGTTCAGTCCTGGCAGGGGTCAAATACGGTGGTCTGTGGCATTCTCGGCTATATTGCGCTCAGAATCGGACTACAAGATCAGAAATGCACGTGCAAATTGCATTCAGTAACGATTTTGTGGATGCGTTTGTGCCATTGCCTGATCTGCATAATTTAGTTAATCGGGCGCTAAACGAGCGCAGTTAGTGCGTGCAAAATTTTGTCAATTTTAATGGCTGCAATTCATCCATAGTGAATCTGACCCTTAATAATAAAAGTTTAAAATGTTACATCTGTGAGGTGATAAGGTATTTATATAGTTAATATTGAATTATTACCTAAACTAAAAGTAAAATACTAACTTTTGTTTCAGCCTCAGACATGCTGCTTAAAGATCAGAAATTGTGTGCTTTTAATACTGTATTTTCAAACATAGTTAAAAAAAAAAAAAAAAAAAAAACACTATTTTGTCCCTTTTACCTTTCCGTAGTTCAATGCACATTGTGTATAATTGGCAGTTTTATAGCCTATTAATGATTGTCTGGTGTTTTTAACTTATTTTAGCTTATTTATCATGCTGTAAATATGCTTAAATAGGTGCTTATAAGAAAGAAAAAAAATAGTTGCTAGATTTGGCAAAGTTTGCGATATTCATAGCATGAGGTCTTTAAAAAAAGAGTTTTGCAAAAAATGCAAATGTCCTGGCTTGTGACTTAAAGTTAGCAAATTCTTGAACGATTTCGCCATGGCGCCATCAGACCAGCTTAAATTCGAGACAAATCGTGTCCCGTATTGATTTTATATGGGACGCATTGTTTCATCTTTAAATACAGGACGATCCTGTATTTTACGGAATGGGTGGCAACTCTACTTTTGCTGTTTGGAATAGCATACTAGCACACGACTCTTACTATTTCAAACGTATCTACAGTATACACTCACTGAGGACTTTATTAGGAACACCTGTACGCCTACTAATTCATGAGACTATCTAATCAGCCAATCATGTGGCAGTAGTGCAATGCATAAAATCCTGCAGATACAGGTCAGGAGCAGTTATTCTTCACATCAACCATCAGAATAGGGAAAAAGTGTTATCTCAGTGATTTCAACCGTGACATGATTGTTGATCCCAGACGGGCTGGTTTGAGTATTTCTGTAACTGCTGATCTCCTGGGATTTTCATGCACAACAGTCTCTAGAGTTTACTCAGAATTGTGCAAAAAAAAAAAAAAAAAAAAAACATCCAGTGAGCAGCAGTTCTGCGGATGGAAACACCTTGTTGATAAGAGAGGTCAACGGAGAATGGTCAGAATGGTTCGAGCTGACAAAAAGGCTACGGTAACTCAGATAACCACTCTGTACAATTGCAGTGAGCAGAATAGCATCTCAGACTGCACAACACATCGAACCTTGAGGCGGATATGAGGCAGAGCTACAACTGTAGAAGACCACGTCGGGAACTTTATTAGGACCATATTGTTCCTAATAAGGTGCTCAGTGAGTATATATTGCAGAAACAATAAGAGTAGTATGGTTGTATGCAATTGTGAACACAACCACTGAGTCCGGCAACTTTCTACTCGTATTAAAGTGAGGGAGGTGCGATGCCAGAGCTCCTAGCAATGATAGCAAAAAGTCAGATAAAGGAAGATTTTGACGCATGGTACGGTGATGAGGGAGAAAGAGTTCAGTGCTAGAGAAAAATTATTCGGGACTATCTGCGCCCCTGGGCTCAACAAATTGCATGAGGTACCATTTGAGATACCATTGATGTCCGCAGCACAAACAGTGTGGGACAAGTTTAATACTTAGGGTTAGGGGGTTGTTCAATCCCTAACACTGATTATAAGTAATCAATATTATCACACAAGATATCAACATGTTGCTTCTGAAAATTCATTTACCTTGAAATCAACCCCATTGAGCCGAATTCGTGACAAGTGCCGTTATCAGCCCCTAGCAGACATTTTTGCATCAATTTAAGAGTGGACACATTTCCCTCTAGCGCTACTGAACTTTTTGTGTGAGCAACCTCAGAGACATAGGTTCTGGTCTTGTGGGAAGTAATTATGTTCATATAAACAATGGTTAGTGCAATTTGAAGGTTGCATTTTCACTCTAAAATAAAACTTTTACTCCACTGATGGTTAGGTTTATGGTTGGGGTTTGGTTTATGGAGCAGAGTTAATAAAATATGCATTCCTTTTGACTGTATTACAATATTTACAACTTAAAAAAACAAATCACTTATGGCGTCACTCTGGACATTTCACCCGGAAACTGGAGCTCACACGTGCCCATATGTTCAACAACACTTCCATCTTCAGCCACTGGGGGCAAGTGATTCGAATTTTGGCAAGCACAGACCGATTTCAGCAACAAAACTTCCTACTGTTGCCAAATTCATAGTGTGATGGAACTATCAATACTAACAAAAGTATTAGTGATGCTTGCTCTTAGCAAACAGCACTAAAAATGTATCAAGATTTTTTCATTCAATTTTTGTTAACTTTTAGTTCAGCAAACATTGAATGAAACAAGAGATTTGAGATGATGCCTCTAACACAAAATTTCAGACTTCAACTGATAGGCTTTTAGGTGACAGAAGTGGCTTGCTCTTAGCAAACAGCACAAAAAATTTATCAAGAGTTTTTTGAAGACCAACATTCAACTTTTGCTAACTTTTAGTTCAGAAAACATTGAACGAAACAAGAGATGGGGACAAGAGATGATGCCTTTAATACAAAATTTCAGACTTCAATTGATAGGCTTTTAGGTGACAGAAGTGGCAAAATGAAAACGTCCCTCAGAGAGGACACGCTCTAATGCAGGGTCAGGTACTCTTACAGAATGTTCTACAGGTCTCGAGGGGCATGTCTGAGGGTTCAAATTGATTCACTATCAATTTTATGTTTTATTGGCGCCCAGGACAAGTGAAGGCACTCCAGTCATGGGCAGAATGAGACTGGACCAAATCCAGACCACACTGTGGAGCTCAGGACAGCTTGTCTGGAGATCTAAAGCCAAATTAGTGAAATTAATGATAACAGTTTTTTTTTGCCAGCATAAGACTGGCAAATGTTTTGACACAGATGGTGAGCAAGGGGTTTTCTCTCCTCGTGTATTTGTCCATATCTCTCTGGGTGGTCCCATTCATACTCTGCTGTCCACTGATATAGCCCACAGTACATGTGATTACACTTCCCCTAAATGAGAAAAAAATGACTGCAACAGATCCATGAGGTTCCAGATTACGGGGTTAAATAAGAAGCCAGAGAAAGAAATGGGATATACTGTAAAGGTGTTGGAGGTGTGGTGGAAAGCATGGGGCTGGAGATTTAGTCGGATTTAACCCCCAAATGAAGGCTTAATTCCTTTGTAGCCCCTAAATGGCTGCACATTTTAACAGGAAAAGGAAAAAAAAAAATAAAAAGAGTGCATAAGACCCTCCCTTGTATCCAAACAGTGCTGCAATTTTCAGAGACAACCTTTTTAAGACTCAATTTTCCAATTTTGAGTAATAGTACTTTATTCTAAATGTCACTGGAAGCCAGTGTGAAGACCTGAGGATTGGGGTGATATGCTCAGTTTTTTAATTTCTGGTCAGGATCCTGGCAGCAGTATTCTGTATGAGCTGCAGCTGTCTAATAGTCTTTTTGGAAAGGCCGGTGAGGAGCCCATTGCAGTAGTTCATCTTGCTGGCAATGAATGCGTGAAGAAGTTAATCTTAAGTCTTGTTTGGATATGAGGCACCTAATTCTTGCAAAAAATTTTAGATGATAGTAGTCTGATTTAGTTATTTCTTTGATATGACTACTGCCACTAAGATCTGATTCTAAAATAACAGCAAGATTCCTGACTGATTTTTAGTCTTTGGACCCCTGGAGTAAAGGAAAGTTTCACCTTAAACAGTTTGTCTTTTTTTGTAGAATACGATGATTTCTGTTTTGTCTTTGTTTAATTGAACAAAGTTATGGCACATCCAACTGTTAATTTCATCATCAGTGGACATGCTGGACTATTTTTAACTGAACTGTGGCACGAATCGAAACATAATTAACATGGCACCGGGCGATACATTCTCTCATGTCACATATGATTTAATCAGCATGTTGATGATAGAAACATACACACACACATACACACACTCCTCAATATAACTGCCTTTCATCACTTGATTGGTCCAGCTGCATAAGGCCCTTTGCATCTTGCTTTGATTAACTGAAACAACTGATAACTGAGCCTGGATTTACATGTATAGTGGATTAATTTCTATCTCAGTGCAGACAGAAATGGATGGTGTGTTGAAACACAATACAAAAATGAAAAATCATCTGTTTATGTTTATGCATCACTGATATAACTGACCGAAAGGCAATTAACTCATTAAGCTCTGACTTTCAACATTTTTAAGATGTCTGTGATAAACAACTTGGCTCATGGCTTTGCTTATGACTGACACACACTGCCAGAAACATACTTTCACTCAGTTTTAAATATGGGTTCTCTTATACTCTCTTCCTGTTAAATTTTAACATCCAAAGTAATTTAATTCAGACAAAATATCAGAAATAGAAAAAAATGTGTGTCACATCACAACAGTTTAGAGAGCTTTGTTGACAAAAATGGGAGCAATCTAGTTTTGTAATCGTCAGTCTAACCAGACTAAGTTGTTGTTGCTCTAGAACCTTTACATTTTGAGGGCATTATCATGCCCCTCGGCCACTGACATGGTTGAAGACTAGCAGGTACCAGAGCAGTGCCAATTTTTACAGCCCAGAACCACCTTTACTTTGGTAAAAATAGGACCAGATTGAATACGGGCTCTGGCACAGGCATCCTGTTGGTGTAAAAGGGCTAAAGGCTAAGAGAGTATAAGTGAGCCTGATCTCATGAAAATTACACAACTGTGGTCACATTTTTGCAAAATGATATTATGTGGCTTCTTATATGTATCACTGCAGTTCAGAGGTGAAATGTCCACTGAGTGGTGCTAAAAGCAAGTTTCATTTTCTCCTGAACAGATGAGGTTTTTAAGTTAATGCTGTATTGAATTTTAAAGGAATAAAACATACCTGCCTACTCTAAACCTTAAACCTAAACCTAACCTATAGTGTCATAAAAAGCAAATGTAAGGTGAAAAACAGAAGACGTTTTGGAGGTTAATGCTCTGTTGAGTTTTAAATCAACAAATCCTACCTACCTCCCTACCCAAAACCTTAAACCTAACTGTTTGTGTAATCAAGGCAAATGTGACGCAAATGTCAACGCAATTGCTGAAGCAATCATGTCGTTTTTGTGGTGCTTCTATGACACCTTTGACTCACGTGTCGACTCGCATTCAGTTGTGTCAGGACGCGTCCCTGTCCTTTGCATCTCAAGTGCAACGCTCTATCAGTTGAACTACTGCACAATTTGACCACATTCGAACAAGCTTATAAATGTAGTTGGCTATGCAGTGCAAATGGTAAAATGTATAATGTTCAGGGCTGGCCCATCCTACACATGATATAAGTGTCCATTTAGGGCCCCAACATGTCTGGTGGGCCCCATGAAAAGTGCATCGTAAGAAACATCGGATACTTTTATTTTGAAATTCCCTGTAGCTCTAAGTATTTCATAGCTCATGCAATCAATGCAAGAACTTATCATTGAACATACAAATTACAATGTCTGTGATAACCAAAAACAACATATTAAGAATAAGATGTGCTCTATATAATTACCTAACAACAAATAAATGAAAGTTAAAACAATTACAATAATAGCAGTTTATATAAAATCAGCAAACAGTAAAGCTATAAGCAATACACAGTACTTTGCTAAATTTACTTATACCTCATTGCATTGCTGGGTACTTTAGTGCTACTTCTTATCACAGTATTATTAGACACAGAATGCACATCCTGCTGAATAATGCACCTGACAGAAATGCAGAAAATAAGTCATTAAACATATAACTTGTGGCTATTTGAGTCTTTGCGGCTTACTTTGCTTAACGGATGGCAGAAACAGAGCTTGTCAAAGCATAAGACTTGTCACGTTTTGTCAAGAATAATCTGGGGAAGGAATTCAGACACTGCCGACCCAAAAAAAAACTCACGCAGAGTAAAAATATGAGCAATTAATCTGCAAAATAACCAAACTATCCTATCTACAAATCTGCTCTCTAAGAGGTTTATGTTTATACTTTACATGTATTTATATATTTTTCGAGGTGTTGTGTTTATAGGCTCCATTTAAATAATTTTATTTATACATACTTTTCCCCCCATATTGCAGCAGCTACCTGATTTTCACTGATGTTTTAACTTTTATTCACTTTTGCTTTTATTCACTTTTTTTCTGGCCAACTTGTTTTTTTCTAGTTTTTTTTTTTTTTTTTGCACTAAATAAACCTTTATGCAATGTTATGTGGGTTGATGACATGAAATTTCAAGAATTGTCAACAGTGTTCTGTGGTGTGACATACTTTCTTCATCTAAAACTATTTTAAACAGCACTTTACAATATGGTTGTGTTTGTTAACATTAACTACATTAGTTAACTTACAAAATAATTTTGGCTTATGTTTCTACATATAGTAATGCATTTTTAACATTAAAAGTTATATATGTTAACATTAATTAATGCAATATGAACCAACATGAACAAACTATGAACCACTGTGATTTTACAAATTAACATTAACCAAGATGCTGTAAAAATGCTGTAAAAATATATTGTTCATTGTTAGTTCATGATACCTAATGCATTTACTAATGTTAACAAATAGAACCTTATTGTAAAATGATTCCCAGTAATTATTATACTTGCAGTTTCCATGACCTCATGTTCATTGAGACACTAGTTTATTTGTAGTTCTCAAGTTGAAAGGTGACTAAAATGGTGGAAAACTTAAAATAGTGAAGAAATCCTGTCACATCCTGTCATGTACATTTTAACCTAACATCTTCATGTTGAGGAATAATGTTATTTCTCATCTACTGAGCTGCAGAGTGCTTATTTTTGAGTGCTTTCTCTTAAAAACAAAAACAAAAAACTAAGCAGTACTTTGCAGTTGTTCTAAGGAAATATTTACACTGGTGGGGCCCATTTTCATAATTTCGCCCAGAGCCTCATAAACCCACGGGCTGGCCCTGATCATCTTACAAGTCATGCACTATAGTAAAAGTGTTTTGTTGTCATAAAGGCAGCATTGTGTAAGGAACAGGCCGAAAAGTAAATTTTTATGAACTGATAATCTGCCGTTTTACTCGTGATTTGTATGAAAGTTTATAAAAGTAACTGTTGTTGTTTTAGAGCCTCTAGTGTTCATTTCACCAGGAAACTGTCACAATTAATGTTTTCCCCAAAGGGAAAATATAATCACTCTAATGGTTTTCTCAGATGATATTCTCATCACCCTGTCTTACTCTGTCTTACCACAAAGATATGGTTTCTTTGCTTTCCCCAGACAGTAATACATGTGGACAAGTCATGCCACTCCATCATAAACCTCATATCTCAGCCTCCTTTTCATCTCTTTTTGGGATGATACACTGGAACTCAAAACCCAACTCACACCGAGATTAAACTGACTGAAACAACCTCCAAGGTCAGATGGCTGTTTCTTATGAAAGTCTCATGCCTGCTTAATCACGATATCTGCCTCCCTTACACACATACATACACATTCAAACACCCACATGTTTTTTAATATGCAGCTACATTGCTCCCTCCCTCCTTCCCTCCCTCTCTCTCTCTCTCTCTCTCTCTCTCTCACACACACACACACACACACACACACACACACACATGCAAAAACACACACACTATTAGACACTGTAAATGAAATGAGGTGAGTAAAATCCATCACTTTCACATCATCTGCAGTGAGAAAATAATCTTTATGTCATTTTGTGTGTACATGTGTTTATGTGTTTGTGTGAGGATAGGCGTTCCTGAGTGTATGAGTGTGAAAGCATTCATTCATGTGTGAGAGTGCGTTTATAGGCATGTGGGTGTCTTAGTGCACACATTCCAACAGTTGATGATATTTTGCTCTGACAGCTTGCTGGTAATGGCCATCACAGGCTCACTGTTTATGACAACAAGCAGACATGCAGCGGAGTCCCTCCACTCCATCTCTATCTGTTCAATCTCTGTGTGTAGGTGTATCTTTCTCCGGTGGTTGTAAAAAGCCAAAACCCAAGAAGTGCATGGGTATGACACAAAAAGTTTGCTATTGTTTTGTACAGTATATGCGCAGTGGGGACCAAAAATCTGTGGCCACGCTGAAAATCTGCATTTTCTTTTTTCATTTAAACCTGGAAACAAACAAAGTTTTAAAATGTACAACATGTTAAAACAAAGAAATGTTATTGCATAGCTAAGATTCTGCACTATTTCTACAGTATGTAACTAATCATGTAAGCAGATTTGTGACATTGTGCAAATACTAAGAAATTCTGAAAGTTATGTTAATTTTTGTGTGTGGTAACTTTTTTTTCAAATAGCTGATAACCCAATTTGTAATGTGTATTAGAATGTGAATTCTAAATTCAAATGTGTAATACATTTTTTTTTTTTTTTTTTTTAAATGCAAAATTTGTGGTCTCAGATATTTGGACCCCAATGTATAAACATTTGCATGTGTTTGTATGTTGAATGCATGCTTATGTTTATAAATAGATGCTTTTGCTGTATGTGGTATGTGTGCACACATGAATCTATATGCATTCCATTGTGTGTCTTTGTGCATGCATGTATGACAGTCTGTACTCTCCCGCCTCTAAATCGCCTCTTTTCCAATGCTCTGTTTGCTCAGAGGTTCTGCAGGCTGCTGAACTGATCAATATCTCTTTCTGCTAATCAATAATGTTCTCTCCTCTCAAATGGACAAATGCAAGCTCATCATGTGCACTATCTACAGCTGACATCAAGTGAAGATCATTTAAAGCTAGGACATCTTCCATAATCAATACAGAATGGAGTCTGAGAGAGTTCGGCTAAACATTTGGCCCAAAGATTGTCGAGGCAGAGGGTAAAGCTGGAGCGGGAGAGATGGGCAGTGTGGCCCCTTATATGGAAAGCAAGAGCCAGAAATACTCTGAAGCAGACAGCTCAGTTGCTCAGAGGCGGCTGGACCTGAAAACGATCTGAATACTGCCAAAGGCGATATTTCTGTGGGCTTCTAAGCAAAGCAATGCCAAACAAGCTTCTGTCTCTCTCAATGTGCCTCCCACGGCCTGTCTCTCTCTTCCTGTCTCTATTTCAGTATCTCTCACACCCTGTCAAGGGAGATTTAATACTTTACAGAGCTTTAAAGACATTAAGTCTTGCCACTTCTGGCACTTACCTTTTCTAACTTTGCCGGTGCTCTGCACCACACATAATTAAATTCATGTAAAATCTCCAAACTAAATCAACCATCTTTTCTTTTTATATAAGGGTATCATCTCTTGAGTTTTGGTGGAAAGAGACCAATTAAATGTGTTATTTAACCGGGGTAGATTATGTCCTGTCATTTGTATAATGAGCCGTGTTATTTGGAGGAGAAGGGTTGCCTCACACCACTGAAAAGCCCCTGGGTCTTAATGGGAAATGCTACTCTGGATGTTACATCATGGAGGAAAGTGGCTTTTCACAATCAAAAACATGATAGGTGATAAAAAACTTCCTAGTGGGATGCATTATTCTAAAGTTTGCCTTCCATTTGCATTTTTACACTCCTTAAGAAACAGTTCCTCATAGGTCTATAGAACAACCTGAAATATTTTTAGTAATATCTACCCACAATCCACCACTCCATCCAGGGCCGTTTCTAGACATAGGCGAACTAGGCAGTCATCAAGGGTGCCACCAGCTGAGGGGGCGCCAAAGAGGAGGCCACTGCCACACAATCCCCCCCAGACAGGGGTACGAATAGGGATCTTGCCTAGGATGCCAAAATGTTCAGAAATGGTCCTGACTCCAGCCAAATCCTGCACTACAGTCAATGGTCTAGCAGTGATAAGGTCAAGTAGAGTGAATGTTAATTGTGTTCTTACCATACAGAATGTTAATTAGTGAGATAGGCATGACCAAGATTCCCACCAGCATGTCCGCCACCGCAAGCGAGCGCAGGAAGAAGTTTGTTGCATTCTGCAGCTTTTTTTCCAGCGAAACGGCCAAAATAACCAAGATATTCCCTCCAATTGTCAAGAAGATAATCACCAGTATCAATAGGGCTGGCCAGTTCTTTTCCTTTAGCTCCTCCCTTTCCACACCATGAGGCGAGGATGAAGAGGAGGATGATGCGGAGAGATTGAAGCTGTATTCGGTCCCAAAGAAGCTCTGGTTCAAACTCATGGTGGTATTACCAGGCCACACCATCCAGCCAACGATGTCTAGGGAAGATGTTGTAGAACTGAATCCACCCAGAACTGGCCCGCCAGGTGCCCCCATACTCTGTGTGGCTACCTTTCTCTCTTCTCTGTCCCCTTTAGGCACTGTATCAATCTGAACTCTTTCCAATCATGGCCGTTGATTGCCACTTATGGAAAGAGAACTTTGGAAGTTGTGTACAAAAAGGGTGAAGCAATCCACTCAAAATGCTATGTGAAGGAGAAATCTACTGCACTGAGGATATCCATAGTATTTCCTGTTTCTAGTTTGTGCCTCAGGATCTTGTTCACAGAGACCATATCTGAAAAACACAGAAAAAAAAAAAAAAATCACATAGAATAATAATTAATTCAAAAATATTCACTTTGAGGTTAGAGACACACAGAAATGTCACTGTACCACAGACAGTTGCTCAGAAAAAATAATAGTAGGAATCAAAGCCTCACAAAATTCAGGGCTGTGATGAACAGTGTCTTTGCATTAGGTTATGTCTAAAGGGTGACTGACAAGCACTTTCGACTTGGCTTCCAGAATTTATTTTCAGTTGTCACAGTAAGGATATCTTCATCGTTATACTGAAAGAGACACAGACAATCAGTCACGGGAAGATCCATCCATTTCGGAAACCAGTTACCCTGCCCCAGGGTAATTGAGGGTAATTGAGTTCGCAAGTTAAAAAATTATTTGCTACATTCCGGGTCTCCGCTAACCTGTCGCACCTCACTTCAGTGGCCTACTGAGAGCTATAATTTACAGATTCTGAGGTTATTCCTCATTAAATTAGCAGCTATTAATAACTTAAGACACCTATCAAAGGTAATGGGATAAAATGTCATTATTATCATGATGAACAAGTGGGTAATTGTCACTTCGTCCAGCCAGTCACTTTGTGCTTGAACCGAACGGCATGTCTAATTAGCTTCAGTAATTGCAGTGCTCACTCCATTATTTATCCTGTGCATCATAATGGGTGGAGACTGATGGCATGTTACACCCACAGTGCTCTGTGGGACACATCAAACCATACATGCTTTTATTAAGAGAACACAACCAAAAGAGAAAGGCTGAAAATGAGCTACAAGATGAATCTCGTCATAACATGCACCGAGTATGGCTGCAGACGAAGTTTGAAAAATTATGCCTTCACAGGCTGTATATAGAGGTAGAAAGGCACGTCAGAATCCAGTGTTTGTGTCACATAATAAGATGCTTTCATATGGTCAGTTTTCTTAGGCTTAAATGCTTTTCCCAAAATCGTGTGTGTGTGATTCAGTGGTTGGTTGAAAGAATAAAATGTTGTCTGAAGGGAGCGGCTGAAAGCAGTAATTTGTTTCTAATTGTCTTTTTTTTTTCTTCTTTTTTTTAAATGTTTTACTTATGACTCCATTTCTACCAAGAAGTTAACTTTGTAGTAACTAAATATTTGCATGTTTAAGTCTAAGCTCACTTGAAATTGTTTTAGATAATTAGACATGTCATTATAGTGCCCTGAAAGCAGGATTGGGAACAGAGAACCTTATTCTTATTCAGAACTTGTTCCATTTTTAAAAACACACTATAACCTAATGATTTTCAGGACTTTCGGTTCCATAAACGGTTCTTGAACGTGTATTGTTCCGCAGATGCGGACACAACGGCATGCTAAAATACTCTGACAGTGTTTCCTGCACTATCATTCAAAAGCAGTGCTGCCCCGCCACTGAATCTACAGCGTGAAACACAAAGCAAGACGTGTAGTTTGATACTCAAACGAATGACTCTTAAGAGCCAGTTCTTTTGAATCTACAGTGTGCAGCATAACCGGTGTAACCCAATTCCCAAACAAATTACCCTTGAATCCACACTGCAAAACATACAGCGAGGTGAGTGTAAGTGTCAACTGGTTTAACTTACTAAATCGTAAGTCATTCATTCTGATTCTAAATTAACCAAGAACTGTTACTGTGTCGTGTACATAAGGCTTGTGAAATTGAAATCAGAGTAATTACTGGGTGGCTGTTGATATGACTATGTGTAGATAAAGATACACATTTTCAGTTTTGTTGTAATTAATGGTATTTTATAAAAATTAATAAAATATCTTAATTAAAAAGTCTTTGAAAAACACACCTTTTGTAAGAATCTGTTCAGTAGAAATAATAAATCATCTCATCATTTGGGCCGTAAATTAAGGCATTAAATCCAATAAGAACTGCATTTTTTGTTTCCAAATATTTCTTCCTCAATTGTTAAAAATGTAAAAAAAAAATAATAAAAAAAAAATAGTTAATGGAACCGTTAAGGATCAGGAATTGTTAAGAGGAATCAGAATTGGAACTGGAACTGTTAAATTCCTTACGATTCCCATCCTTACTTGGAAGGCTTTCAGAAACCAGCATCCTGACAAGGTGTCTTCATATGCAAATGGTACCTGTGAAGTAACTGACTGACTGTGCAGTGAGGCACCTTAGTTTTCAGACACAGCCTATGTTGCATTAGGTTTTTGAACATTTTATCCACTTCTTCAGTGGTTGCCATCCATCATGACTAACAGGTTAGTGAGGATATAACATAAACGAGTCTATGAGATTATAATTTTTTTTTTCTTCTTAAAATGAAAATATTGATTGGTTGCCTCTTGCAGTTTGTTACAAGTAAACTAAAAAGAAAAACTTAACAAGCAATCTAAGTAAATCAAGGTGACACAAAGCCATTTCTCTCTTTAACTGCAGAGATTGTCCCCTATAAACAGAAAACGTGAGTTACACAGAGAAAAATGACACAACCTGTCCTTGTTTCCCTCTACAAAGCTAATAAATAGGTTTATTCACTGCAGGGGACAGCAGTTTTATGATATACAGACATGTTTCCCAGCATCTGAATAGAGAATAGAATTGCAATATTCTTCAGACGCAGCAGAGTCCTTGGTAGATCACCTCCTCTCTGGAGACCAAAGATAAAGAAGACAACAGCAAAAAGTAAAACGGCCCTACAATAAATAAATCACTATATATTCACTTTCTGTACATTAAACACACACATGCACACACACACGCACGTACGCGCACACACACACACACACACACACACACACACACACACACACACGCAGCCTAACTGAAAGAAAGTGCATAAAAGCCACAAGACTTTAAATGTGGCACCTCAGGTCACATTTTAAAAGATTAGAGGATCTCCTTTGGGAAACATTCTGCTGGGTAAAGAGGAATAATAAACGGTATGGGTTGCATTATGGGTTCAACCGAAGAAGAAACAATGGTCAGTATTAAGGTCCTCTGAAACGGCACAAAAGTAGAAGTATCTGTGTGCAATGTCAGAAACATTCACTAAGCACATTCGTGAACGCAATCACTTCTAACTATGAAAGCTTGGTATGTTGCTGCCTTGCGAAATGTTTCAGAATGCAATTGGTAACAAGTACATTCAATGGAAATATGTGTTGCATTCTCAGCATTGCCACAAGGGGTGCTATAGCAGACCTGGCATTACCTTACACTGTCTTCTTCTATGGCTAGTTTTCTCTTTCCAGTTTGAAGAGAATCCCTGCATCTGAATATACGTACTTCCCTACTATATAGTATGCAACAAGTAGTATGTCAAAGGAGTACTAATGGCCTAATATTTCTGGCGAGATTTGTACTAGTCACCTGTATACCTAAAGAACGTACTTTATTAATTGCAATGAAGGATGTTCTTCATCAAATGCAGTACATAATCTGACAGTACGCAAAATCGGAAGCAGCAAAATTTGCTATTTAAGTCAGATATTATAAACATGTTTACACTCCGTATTGAGTACTTAGGTTTGTTACAGCCAAAGAAATATGCAAGAATGCTAAATATGTACAACAGGACCATGTACTTGCAATGTGTTGGCCAAACATTTATGTCTGTGTTTGTGTACTTGCGTAGAGCATGTTTCTGTCTAGAGGTGATGTGCAATCTGAACTAGAGGTGATGTGCAAAACAAGCAAAAAGCACACAGCTTATTAGAGAGAACATTGAAATATGAACTCAGGTTAATGACGCTGATGATGGCTCCAAATTACACCTGATGAGAATTCTAATCTGGGCTCTGTTTCTCTCTTTCTCTCTCTCTCTCTTTATCTGTATCTCTCTCTCTTTTCCTTCATCTTCCATTAATGAAGTGGATGAGAATGCACTCACTCAAACCAAGTAAGATTCTGCATTCCAATAATGGGTAATTAGCTTGAGCAGAAACCAATCAAGTAACTGTGAATTGGGTTAAGTTAGCATGAAATAGAATGGCTACAGGAAACGGGGACAAATGCACACACACCCCTTTCAGCAATTCAAGTATTTAATCTTGTAACGACCGGTGTTAGACTAAAGGTTGAAGACAGGGTTGGCATTTGGGTTCGAGTAAGGCTGTAGGTTTTACAATATGGTAAAGGCGCGGTCAAACATACCTTTGCACTGTGAAATTCTGTGGGCGAAGATGACGTGGGTGGATGCTAAATGTGTGTGAAATCAGCAAAAAAATAAAAAAATAACTGCCAATCAGCCTCTTTTTAATGCTGCACTTCATAATCTGACAGAGTGAAGTTTAAAAGAAACTCGCCACTAAAATGAAATCCTTGTCCAATGTTATATTCAGTGTAACTGTGTATGAAGCACCACCCACTCAGAGGTCACTGCCAAATCAAGCAGCTTCCTATTGGTCAATGCCACGAAAGTTGCTGCAAAATTAAAAAAAAACTCCAGGTGAAATCTGCAAAGGGAAATTCTTAGCCACTGGAAGTCCATCGGATAAAATTCATGATCATGCAGATTCCCACTGAGATGACCGTATTTCACCAGCAGAATTTTGGCATGCAAAGATATGTGTGACTGCGCCTTAAGGCTTTCATAGTGGGAAAATGCTGCCACAAATTCCCAGGTGAAAATTGCAGACACTTCCTAATGAGTTAACTAGTGCTGTCAGTTTAATCGCGATTAGTCGCATAATTTTTAATTGTTAAACGCAATTAATCACAGATTTTGAAAGTGCTAAATTTGACTCTAAATATATTTATTTTCCTGTCAAAATGCACATATTTCCTTATAAGGAAAGAAAACAAAACAATATGCAAGAATGATGCTTTATTAACATTTTCCAAACAAAGCCTTCCACAGTATAAAGATAGAAATGCACTGAAATGGCACCAATTCAAGTAACATCAAACGTTTCACAAAGTCAAAGTGGGAAGTTGATTATTAAAAGAACTATGCAACCATAGGTTCCAGATTTATTGCAATGGGCATTAAATCTCTTAAACGCTCATCCTCCACTGACTGTGGCTATCTGCTTTGCTACAGCAATCGTGAAGCCACATTCACGATTCATGTCAGGGCGTAAACACCATCGTCAATGACTAAACTGAATATTTTTACTATTTTTACATACACCTACAAGCCACAAATAAACATTCACATTTTCTAATCAAGGAGATTTACAGTCTCTTAATTAATTGAATATAAAAAAAGACAACATAAAAAGCAAAATGAAAGAAAAGACATTCAGCTTCAAAAAAGAGCTTCAGACACTGGTCTAAATGAATATGCCCTTAGAATTGGCTATCTTATTAAATATTTGAATTTGAAAATTAACTGCTGAAATATTTTCATTTAATGGGAATTCTGGGAAGACAACTTTGCTGGATGGGACTGAATTGTTCTTCCACCAAAAAACACCAACACATTTACTTTCTGACAGGAACTGAGCCAAGTCTAAGTTTGAGTGGGTGGGTGTATGTGTGAAATAAGGATAAGAAATAAATGCTGAGTAGTTAATTAGTCTTGGTGCTGTCGACAGAGATCAGCAGAGACAAATGAAGAATAGAGTAAGGCATTGCGGGACAAAGATTAGATTGAGTGACTCTGACAGCAGCACTAAGTAAAGGAATCTTTGTGAATGTTTGTAGAATTATAAGTCTAATATTAAGCCCCCCCCCCCCCCCCGCTTTGTATGGTAATCTAAATCAAATGTACAGTGAGGAAAGCTGGAGCAGTCACATGCGTGTGGTCTGGCACAAATAAGATAGACTTACACAGATCCCCCAAGGACCCCAATAACACAATGGGCAATGACTAAACATATGCATATCCAGATTGCTCTCTGCGCGTACTTGCATAATGGACCCCAATCGTGCTCCCACCGAGAAAAAAATCTCTCACATCTCTTAATTTATTGTTATGTTTAACTCAGTGATGCTTTTCATAGCTGAGGATATCAGTCTTGGCCACAGGGACGAATTGTGGCATATATATTAAGAATGTAACCAGCAGGCTTGAAAAGCTATTTGCTTACAGACGTTCAATGCAGCACTTTAATGGAACAGAAAATAAATTCTAGTCTCAATTTATCTTGGTAGGGAAAAGTGTGGCATAAGAACTGAAAATTCATCTTTATGGAATGCAAGTCACTGGATTCCTTTTTCAAGAGGGCTACATTATGAACTGCATTTCAAAACACTTGAAAATGACAATAAAACAAAATCAAACAAAGAACAGCTGAAGCTAAACTGCTCTACTAACTGTTGCCCTTGGTAGATTCTCTTCATTTTAGCTCGTTGTTATCAGGTGAAATAGTTACACAAGGCTTTTGTGAGAGAATCACTAAAGGCCGTCTGAACACAACAAAAAATATTTTTGCTCTCTCTCTCTCTCTCTATATATATACACATACAGTTGTGCTCAAAAGTTTGCATACCCTGGAAGAAATTTTGAAATTTTGGCATTGATTTTGAAAATATGACTGATCATGCAAAATGTCTTTTATTTAAGGATAGTGATCATATGAAGCCATTTATTATCACATAGTTGTTTGGCTCCTTTTTTAATCATAATGATAACAGAAATCACCCAAATGGCCCTGATCAAAGTTTACATACCCTTGAATGTTTGGCCTTGTTACAGACACACAAGGTGACCCACACAGGTTTAAATGGCAATTAAAGGTTAATTTCCCACACCTGTGGCTTTTTAAATTACAATTAGTGTCTGTGTATAAATAGTCAATGAGTTTGTTAGCTCTCACGTGGATGCACTGAGCAGGATATATACTGAGCCATTGGGAGCAGAAAAGAACTGTCAAAGGACCTGTGTAACAAGGTAATGGAACTTTTTTTAGATGGAAAAGGATATAAAAAGATATCCAAAGCCTTGAAAATGCCAGTCAGTACTGTTCAATCACTTATTAAGTAATGTTTTCGGGGATCTCTTGATACCAAGCCAAGGTCAGGTAGACCAAGAAAGATTTCAGCCACAACTGCCAGAAGAATTGTTCGGGATACAAAGAAAAACCCACAGGTAACCTCAAGAGAAATACAGGATGCTCTGGAAAAAGACGGTGTGGTTGTTTCAAGGAGCACAATATGATGATACTTAAACAAAAATGAGCTGTATGGTCGAGTTGCCAGAAAGAAGCCAATGCCACAAAAAAGCCCGGTTACAATATGCCCGACAACACCTTGACATGCCTCACAGCTTCTGGCACACTGTAATTTGGAGTGACGAGACCAAAATAGAGCTTTATGGTCACAACCATAAGCGCTATGTTTGGAGAGGGGTCAACAAGGCATATAGTGAAAAGAATATCATCCCCACTGTGAAGCATGGTGGTGGTTCACTGATTTTGTGGGGGTGTGTGAGCTCTAAAGTCACGGGGAATATTGTGAAAATTGATGGCAAGATGAATACAGCATGTTATCAGAAAATACTGGCAGACAATTTGCATTCTTCTGCACAAAAGCTGCGCATGGGACGCACTTGGACTTTCCAGCATGACAATGACCCTAAGCACAAGGCCAAGTTGACCCTCCAGTGGTTACAGCAGAAAAAGTTGAAGGTTCTGGAGTGGCCATCACAGTCTCCTGACCTTAATATCATCAAGCCACTCTGGGGAGATCTCAAACATGCGGTTCATGCAAGACAACCAAAGACTTTGCATGACCTGGAGGCATTTTGCCAAGGTGAATGGGCAACTATACCACCTGCAAGAATTTGGGGCATCATAGACAACTATTACAAAAGACTGCATGCTGTCATTGATGCTAAAGGGGGCAATACACAGTATTAAGAACTAAGGGTATGCAGACTTTTGAACAGGGGTCATTTCATTTTTTTCTTTGTTGCCATGTTTTGTTTTATGATTGTGCCATTCTGTTATAACCTACAGTTGAATATGAATCCCATAAGAAATTAAAGAAATGTGTTTTGCCTGCTCACTCATGTGTTCTTTAAAAAATGGTACATATATTACCAATTCTCCAAGGGTATGCAAGCTTTTGAGCACAACTGTCTGTATATATTGTTAAAAATAAGTGTAATCACAGTCAAATTTTGTCTTATTGTAATGATACCATGATTGATTTCTAGCCCTGCTAGTGAAACAGCTTTCAGTATTATAACTAACAGATCTGTCTCTACATCAACAGTCTGCCCTTTCAAGATCAGAAAGCCATTCATATCAGTCCATTTCTCCCTGTTCTTCATACAGGAGAAGGTCAGGCAGCTAATAACTCAGCTAATGTAGGAAGTTTGTTATAGGAGCTGTAGCTTTACAAAATTTGCCATTTACAGAGCCAAACTCCTGCTCCTGCCATATTCCTGGAAGCATCTAATGTAATAAACAAGACAACCTTTGTTTTTCATTATATTATTTTATTTAAAATGTTTAATTCTAATAGGAGCATGCAGCTTCTTTTTCTTGAACCTCAGATGTGTGAATATTATAAACATGGATTGTGTGACAAAGGTCTGAGATTACAGTATGCTAATTAAATGACCATGAGATATTGCTTATAATTTTATATTTTTTGCATCTTTTCTCATCAAATACTAGCTAGACTGGTAATATGCTTTAAAATCGACACCAGTGGAGTCTCTACATTAGAGGCAAGTAAGGCTGAACCCTACCAGATGTGGCGCTGTTGTGCGAAATGTGTTGAATAATCATAAGTTTATTTTCAGAAATAATATATTTTCTGCATCTTAAACATGTTTTTTGTTCATAATACCAGACAACAGTAGATATTCTTTTGAGAAATTCTATAATTATTGAGATCTATTGCATTAAAGTCATTTAATCATTCTCATTTGCTAGATATGGAGAATGTCATACGCATGTGCAACAAGCATTCAATGATAGCATGAGGGGCACGTTTGCCTTTGCCCCCTAGCCAATCAAAAGCTTTGATCAAATGTGTGTCAAGCTGATAGGTCCTCGGAAATGACCGCTCCTGAGTGCAGACCTGCGAAGTGAACTTAATTGGTAAGCTAATTTTATTCTAATGTGCTGCTGGTTGGCTTAGTTAGACTGCACCATTCATCATTTCAACTAATTGTATGCCAAGTGTTGTTGATGCACTGGTTTGTATTAGATTAAAATAACTGCAAAACTTTCACTTTGATTAGTTTTGTTATGAAAGTTAATGAGATAATATGCTTGCACATCTTTTGAGGATTTGCTTACATCTGGCTTGCTTTTATGATCACATGAGTTTTTTGACGTGGATCTGAAAGTTTCATTGTTGTTTTGTGCTCAAATGAAATTACTAGTGATGTTTGTGAGTGGCATCATGTTTTTGAGGTTGTGCTAGAAAAACTCTTTATCTGATTCTCTGATGTACGGAGTTGTAAATTTCAGTCATGATCTATATTTTTCCTTCATACTTCATTTTATAAGTACTAGGGCTACATTCAGGGACATGGCATCCATTTTTTAATTTTTGACTCCTCATGCTTAAGTGTGGTGAAACCAATGCGTTCTAAGGTGAAATTTCTGTCAAAATGACAGACAGCATTTGGAATTATCTGTCAAATTCAACCCTTGAATTCATTTTGGGTTAAGTGATTGTTTGTGCCCCACCAGAAATAATGAGACTGAGGGCATTTTCACACTTGGTCCGTTTCAGGGGTCTGAGCACGGTTCGTGGGATTTGTGGCCCATATGTGAACAATCCAAATGATCTCAGACCCCTTTAAAGTGAACCAAACTGAGACCATCTCGAGAGGTGGTCTGAATACGGTTCACTTGCAGCCTGCAGTTTGGTTCGCTAATAACGTGCATTGTGAACACTAAGCGCTCCAGGCTCACTTGATTTTCCCTTTCGCGTAATACCATACTTGTCTGACCCTTTCAAGTTACTATACACCATTAATGATGACGCACAGAGAAGAGACGCGATGAGCCGCTTATTGTGTTTCTATGGAGATGACAGAGTAAGCTGCTGATGAAAGCTATTTAAACTATCACAAAACAAACTCAAAAATCTTTCTTCAGTGTTCTGTGCAAATGAAGACTCGAGGGTTTTTGTTGGTAATACGACTAATCTACCATAATCCATGATTGATTTTCTTGAATTTTGCCTCTAAATACAGTATTATTAATATAAAATTACTATGCATTCAGTTTAATGCATTGCTTTTTTCCTTTTAATTTATAAAAAACAAGTTATATATTTACACTATGTAATACACAGTGATGGGCAGTAGCTTTGCTACAAATAGCGAAGCTATTAGCTTAACTACATTTCTGAGTAGCAAGACAGTAGCTTTGCTAGTTTTTAAATCAAGTAGCTTTTCAGTAGTGAAGCTGTATTGACTAGGTAGCGGCGTTGAGAAAAGCTACACCACTACATCATGCCTTGTAACCGATGTTTACTGTCGCCAGTGTTGAATCAAAACTAAAGATGTCCAATCACAAATTAATCGCTCATCTGAGTTGGTTCTTTAAAATGAATTGGTCACATGTGATAGGAAAGCAGTCTGAATCGGTTCACGATTCAATCTGAATGCCTTAGAAAGCTTGTGTGCATGCTGCTGAATCATTTGTGCATGCTCTCACTTGCCTATAAGCTCACTGAGTATTTTATAACACGGAAAATAAAGATAATGCTGGTTGCAGCGGATCTACAATCAATGGAAACAAAACCTGCAAATGCGTCCTATCATTTGCCAATGATGAAGAAGGTCTTTATAAAGTTCAACACGTGTGCAGCTTGTAAACGACTTCTGCAGGTAAATAAATTTTCCAACCAAAAGAGTATCAAAACACATATTAGCCTACACGAAAACACATAAAAAAGTACCATGGCATTACCATGTTTTTCGACATGTACCATTACCTGGACGCACTATGTTAATACAATGGCAGGCTATATGAATATTGTAATCATATAGCGAAGAACCATGGTTTTTTAATTACCTTGAAGCACCATGTAAATAAAATAGTATATGAATATGGTAATCATATATTAATTTACCATTGTAGTAACATGGTATTCTTTGAAGTACTTTGAAGCACCATGCAAATATAGAATGGTACATAAATATGGTAATTGTATATCAAAGTACCATGGTATTACCATCTGATTCCACCAGATATCACATTGTTATTGCCCAGATGTGCTCGCTCTCTCTCTCTCTCTCTCTCTCTCTCTCTCTCTCTCTCTCTCTCTCTCTCTCACACACACACACACACAAGAAATTTGGCCTCTGATGATATATCCTATAATTCTGTCTATCTGCTGTATTTCTGTATTATATAGGTGAATATATAAATGAATAGTATACTGTATCTACGCAGAGTTTTTATACAGGAATGTGCAAATGAAATTGTATGGGTATGTGGTTGTAGAGGTAGTAGAATAAATATGAAAAATAAAATGTAAAAATAGTGACATTAAATGGTGAACACATGGGTTTGTATAAGTAGCATGTCTAAATATGAATTTACATGTTTTTACGTATGTGCACGTATGTATTGCACCATACTGTATACTTGTATACTGTATTGCACTAAACTATGATATACTGTACCAAGGCTTTGATAAACATCATGTGAATAAGTCTTTTAGATGCTTTGTCTATGACGGTATGTTCCGTGCATCTGCGGTTGAAAAAAATATGAAATAGATTAAATGTAGCAAGCTACTTTTGGCATGTAGCTTGTAGTGTAACTTGCTACTTTTTCTGAAGTATAGCTTTTAGCTTAGCTTAACTAATTTTTCTGTTGAGTAGTTTGTAGCTTAGCTTGCTAAATTTATTGAGTAGTTTGCCCAACACTGGTAAAACAGTTTATTTATTTATTTATTTATTTTTTATCCAGAAGATTAATAAAATATGTTTTATTGAACAAAGACACCTGTACTAATGCAAATTTTTCATTTTAAGGGTATTAAACATGTTTAATAATCTCATAAGTTAACATGTAGAACTGGGTCCTTTTTCACTTGGTTCACTTTTTGGTCCACTTAAAGGGGTCTGAGTTTGGTTCTTTTAAAGAGGACCCAAGTGTGAAAACACCCTGAGATGCCACTGATCGACACACACACAACTAAACTATCTGGAAGAATGGGAAACCCCTTAAACCATGAAATGGAGCCTTTCATTGGTGGATCAACATATTGTAAGTCACCCTGTGTAGAGCCGAGGAGGGCGGGGCCGGGCTGGAATGAGACACACCCGGTCCCCAATCAGCCTGATGGGGCGCGCGAGGGATAAAGGCGGCCGGGGACGACAGTTCGAGAGAGAGAGAATTACAGACAGCTGTACTGTGTGGTTTTGGTTGTGTGTTTTGTGTTTAAGTTGTTTATTAAATTATTATTTATATTATTAAGCCGGTTCTCGCCGCCTCCTTTCCACTGAACCCCCTTACACTGGTGCCGAAACCCGGGAAGGAGGAGGGATTCCCGTCGCAGGATCCTCGACACTGCCGTCCACCCAGGGGAGCGCCGCTGCCGTCCGACGGGGGACGGAGTAGCCCGACCACCCGGACGCGGGGAGCGGCCGCCATCCGCGAGGCGAGTGGGGACGGGACTCCCCGACCACCTGGAGCGAGGGAGCCGCTGCCAGGGGCGGAGGAGTGCCCTGCCGTCCCCTGGGAACGCGGAGGGGTCGAGAGAAGACTGCCGTCCGCGGGGGGAGGAGGGAAGTGACTCCCCGACTGCCTGGAGTGGTAGGGCCGCTACCAGGGGCGGAGGAGAGTCCCCACGGGACGCCGGGAACGCGGAGGGGCGTTCTGTCCATTGGGGGTTGGAGGTCTGACTCCGGTCCGCCCGGGTAGGAGTGGCCGCAGTCCGCCTGAGAGGGTGGAGTAGTGATCGAGGACCACGCGACGGCGCATCAGAGAACCGGTGAGTTTCTTTTTCTCTCTCTCCTCTCTCTCTCTCTGTCGCTCCGTGTTGGCCTTTCCCTTGCCATTTTGTGTTTGTTTGTTTTTTTTCCCCTCCTGTCTCCTCCCAGGTCGAGGAAGGCGGGGAGGACCCGCCGGCAGTCGGGGCATAAGGCATGCCCCCCCCCCCCGTCATGCCGGGGGCTCCCCGGCCTGAGGCAATGCCGGGAGGAGTGTAGAGCCGAGGAGGGCGGGGCCGGGCTGGAATGAGACACACCCGGTCCCCAATCAGCCTGATGGGGCGCGCGAGGGATAAAGGCGGCTGGGGACGACAGTTCGAGAGAGAGAGAATTACAGACAGCTGTACTGTGTGGTTTTGGTTGTGTGTTTTGTGTTTAAGTTGTTTATTAAATTATTATTTATATTATTAAGCCGGTTCTCGCCGCCTCCTTTCCACTGAACCCCCTTACACCCTGACACTTTTGAGAAACAAAATTTTCAAAATGTCCTCTGTGGCCTTATTACAGAAACATACTGTATTAACCTTAGAATTCTATATTATCTGTAGTAACCTTGGCGAATTCAGTTCGGATGCACATAAGTTCTAATTAAATTATTACTGTAAATCTTAACTTTAGACTTATGATAGTAAGTTTCTGTAATACGGATTGGTTCCTAAACACTACAGTATGATAAAAACACCAGTCCCATTCATTTGATGTCTTGCCTAGATATATGAATGTGAGGACAAGTAATCTTATCAAAGAAACAAGATACCATCAACAACAAACACTTTAGAAACGCAGCTCCTGTTTAGCATCACTGGTGTCATTAATGGAAGTTCTCTTTCATATGCGGATGCCAGACCATCATTCTCTGACTCAAAGTTTAATTTGAGCAAAACCTTACCAAATACCAAACAAAAGTAATCAGATTGCATTCTGGGATTTCTTGTCCTTTTTTGCATTCCATTTCAAACTCTGTATTTTTCTATTTCTTTTGTGGTGAAGTCAAAATGGCCATCAGCATGCTTCTGAGTGGCACATATTTATGCATAAGGGCAGGTTGTATCTCTGACATGAACAATCAGCCACTCGTTATCAGCTTTGAGGGTGAGGTGCAGAGACTAAAACTTCACTTGGAGGAAACAGTTTGTGTGTCTTTTCACAATGTGAAAAGTAAGCTTTTAGTGTTTACATGCCTTTACTTTAGATAAAAAAAAAAAAAAAATTCATTTTGGTTTGTTCTGAGCAGAAACTTTATTTTTTAGTTACAGTTCTGGTGTTCTGCAATTGTGTCCAAATGGTAACCGGTAAAAAAGAAAGAAAAGATCTCAGAAGAGAAACAATCAACTTGGTCTGGAAAAACAACCCCAAAATTTGGGACTTGCCTCACCCAAAATGAGTGGAAATAAGCAATTATATTTTTTCCCATGTGGGGAATTATCAGCATAAAAATCATGAAAAGCATGGTATACAGCAGCCAATATAAAATAACATATTTTCAGTAAACGTATTCTTAGTACGTATTCTTTAATGGGAGACACAATTCTCAAATTAATTAAGAGTCACAACTTCTTTGAGAGCTATTTGAGTGATGATAACTTGCTGTGCTTAACAGTCAGCACCAGTGATGTGCACAGACCTTAGCAGAGACGGGGCAGAAGAATAAAAAAGGGCACTGATTTTTTTTCTTTTCTTTTTTTGAATCAGTAGTATTATATAAATACTTAACTAATTTCTTTGCTTTTTGGTTATTTAACCATTTTCTTGTATATACATTATATACTGTACATCATTTTTTCCATTTTTCCTTTATCACAAATAATAGCCTATTCTGTTATATTTCTCAAAAAAAGCACCATGGTAATACACTTGTTTATTTTATTTTTTTTCAGACATGGTCTGTCATAACCCCATGCTTATGACATGTGTCATAGTAAAACCATGGTATTTTTTAAAGTACCTTGGAGTACCATGACAGTATCATGAAATATGAATTTGATCAATCATTCAGTACCATGGCATTACCCTGGTAATGTGGTGCATGGTGCGATGGCACGATGAGAAAGTGCGAGGCGATCGACTGTGTTCCATGAATGCTAAAGGGTCTGTGAATAACGTATAACATGCGAGTAAGGGCAGCCGGTGGAGTTTCTGGTGCCCCCCTAGGGTATGATGATGCCCCCCTAAGGAGTTGGTGCCCTACGCAGACTGCGTAATATGCATATAGGGAGTGGCGGTACTGTGGAAGCCTAATGGTATTTCCAGTACCCAGTTCAAGGGCTCTGCATTTCGGAGTGAGTACAGGGCATAGGGAGGATCACTTGTGAGGCACCTCCACTTAATTTTCTTTAATACACCCGCGATCTACAAAGAAATCACATAATAACACATTATTACTGTTATTGCGCCCCTGCTGCCCCTGTTCTGTGCACGTCAGTGGTCAGCATGGTAAAACCCTCTGCAAGAAGTTTAGTCTCTTGGTATCACTTTACATTAACATTCCCTTTGTAAAGGGTTTATAAAGGGGTTCATTAATGATTCACAACTCATCTACAAATGCATTATAATCATTTATGTGCAGTTATAACCACATAAATAAAAAGGGAGATTTTCATGCAATACCTGCCAAAGAGTGAGCCAATTTTAACTCTTGTCTTATAAATGCTTAATAAAGGTACTTGTTCATGCTTATTTTAATCAAAATCATGAAATGTCATAATTCATCATTTATGTATTGATACAGCAAAAATAGACTAGTATAGTGATTAAAAGGCATTATTGTAATGCCTATGATTATGACACTTTCCTGGTAATGGTAATGTAAAAAGAATGGTGCTACTCCGAGTGATGTCTTACACAGTCTCTGCAGTGAAGCTCCTGACCCATATCTGCTTGATTTTATACATTACACTGCTGCCACACAATTGGCTGATTAGATAATGGCATGAATAAGTAGGTGTACAGGTGTACCTAATAAAGTGGCTGGTGAGTAAGCGTGTACAGTATATCTGTATACATACACTGTATAATTCAGAAATTTTTTTATTGAGATGCAAGGTTAGGTGAGAGAATTAACATTTAATTTAATGAATTGAATGAAGCCTGGTTGATGGTAATTAACTAAAAGTGAACTTTATGTAAAGCAAATAACAGAACAATTAGTCTTAAACATTTAGAAATCTGCACTTTTACACTATCGTTGGGGGGAAATGAGCACATAAACATTATAATTACTAACATACAAACTCAAACTAGCTTAAACTAGCTATTTTTTTATTAATACATTTTGTACTCCCTTTGAAAACGTCTCAGTTATGTATGTAACCTCGGTTCCCTGAGACGAAGGAACGAGACACTGCATGCTAACGCATATGGGGGAGTTGTCCTTCCACAAGACCTAGTTGAAACCTCTCTACAATAACGCCAATATTCTAATATTGGCTATGGTGTTTGAGCCCAGCCTGGTGCACAAACACCATTCCTCAGAATTTTCTGACTGAGGGACAAGGAGCGCATCGCTCGCACCTCAGAAGAGCTCTGAGTCTTGTAGTGTGGCTAGCATTCGCAATGTCTCGTTCCCTTCGTCTCAGGGAACCAAGGTTACGTACGTAACCAAGACATTCCCTTACAACTCGGTACACTTGACATTGCGTGTTAATGCAAATGGGGAACAGAATGCCATCATGCCGCACTACGCGACATAACCTTCCAGAGAGGAAATATGATGTCGCAGTCCCACGGGACAGCGACCAAAATGAGTATGCCGCAACACAAGACTTTAAACTAAGGCTAATTTTGCATGTGGAAATGAAACCATGTCTAGACTATGGAATGTGAGAGTGACGACTCTTTAAACTCAGCAGAAGTCTACTTACTGTCGCTTTTAAACAGTTAAAACTCAGCTCAGACATCTCCAATATTGCTCTCTTTCTCTTTTCTAGACTTTTTTCAGTTTAGTTCATTATTAATTTTGCTCTAGTCTTGATATCTCTCCGTGAGTCATGAGCCAACTCAACTTTTATTCTTCCTTTTATTTGTAATTCTTAATTTTTGCAGGGCTCAGGGTGATGTTTATTTAGGTATCTAGAGAAACAGCATATTCTTTTCAATCTTTCTTTCTTTCATGCTTTTCAATTTTCAGTCTCTCCTCCACATTTCAGGAACACTTTGTAAAGAGCCTGTCGAGGTGCTTTATGCCCTTGACTGAGCACCATCAAAGTAATTTCAGCCCCATTGCTCTTTTTTTCTCCCCAAGTATCTTTCCCTCACTCTCCCTTCCCTTTTCTCTTTCCATCACAGAGAAACACTTTTTGCTTCTTCTCTCTTTAATCCTTTACTTTTTTCATGATTTTACTCAATTTATGTTTTCAGCCTGTTTATATAACACGTTTTTATCTCAAAATAACACACACACACACACACACACACACACACACACACACACACACACACACACACACACACACACACTGGCATGAACATTATTGGTTGACAGAGTCTTTTAGACTGTGGCTGATTGTTCCTCTCATTTCAGTTTCATTAGCACCTCTTCATCCTGTAATCGTATCTGCATTCCCAGAGTTAGTCTTTTACATCACGCACATACATACACTATATACCCTCCTGAAGCTACTCCGCCTGTCTCTCTGTCCTCATAGACTCCCACTCAATCAACACTTGTGATAATTGCAACACTTGTTTGTGAGTAACATTCGGATAAACAATCATGCATGCCATGATATTGAAGTATTTTGTTCTGGGTGATCTATAATCTGTTTTTAGTGCTTAACGATATCAACACATGATCAAAGACGAATAACATAACAATTTTACTCATCCAATAAATTAGCACTTTCTTCCTCCCTGTGACCAACGGCTCACTGATAAAGTGATGCCTTTGACTATCCCTTGTTGTCTTTTCCGCAAAGCTGATTCAATGACACTTGAGCTGCATGGATATTCAAGGGCAATCAACGAAACATCATCATGCCGAGCACTACAGTGGCCTCTACAGGAAGGTTTAACAGGAGGAGTCATCTGGGTTAATGTTAATGCCACACTTATTGAAGTATCAGTGGTCTTGAGGCAGGCGAAAAACCTCTGAATGGCTTCAGCTTCTGTGTGCACATCTTGGGACTGATTGCTTTCACAACCACCACCTAGCAGCATATTGTGGGCAGCCTTTTGTACTTTATCAAACATAGATCAAAAAGAGACTCTTCAGATACAGCAAAAGAAGTGAGTTGGAGGGAGGGAAGATCTCTGTCTATTGAAATGGATGACATGTTGGAGATCTAACATCTATCTAACTTGCTAATAGACTAAAAAGGTGAGTAAACACATACACAAATGGTATGATGGTAAGACAGTAGAAGTGAATTTGTTTACCCCAAGTACACAACCTGGATGATTTTAAAGATAATTATCTGGGAGAAGATTTAAAGCCAATCTTGGAGAAAAAGATGAATGGGACATGTTTAAAACAAGACATAGGGCTTTTTCTCATGACTTGGATCAATGTTCCCCAATGCATAGAACTCTATGGAGCAATGCGTCAAGCTACAACATTAACTCTGCACAGGTCAAGTGTAGTAAGGTGATGCCCAAACCTATTTGCTGCTGACCTTTCGAAGTGCATCCAATAATTACCTGACAATTGACCTGACATATGATGTGGGCAGTGCTGGTGCGAAAAACAAAACAAGTTAGAAGATAGGCTGATCCTGTGTGTATCTAGATGCATTGAGTTGCAGGACACAACATCAAAGCCACACTATGATGTTCAGAGAAAAAAACGAAGCATGGCAGAAAGTTGTACATGCTAATTTTGTCCCTGCTGAAAAAAAAATGAAAAAAAAAGAAGAAGCTGAAACCAGACTAAATGATTTGCTGGTCTCCCAGCCTAGTCAGGCTGGTCTGGTTTGCTGGCTTTAGAGGGGTTTTGGGCACCTGACCGGGAGACCAGCTAGACTATTAAACTATTAAATCAGAATCAGAATCAGCTTTATTGCCAAGTATGCTTACACATACAAGGAATTTGTCTTGGTGACAGGAGCTTCCAGTGTACAACAATACAAAAACAATACAAAAACAGCAGTAAGACAAAGATTATAATAAAAAATAAAAAATTATTATACACATACGTACATACACACATACACATACGTAGAGCAGATCTAATACAAATCTGTTATCTGTTATGTACAGTGCAAAATACAAATCTGTTATGTACAGTGCAAATATTATTATTATTTTTTTTTATTTTATTTTTTTTTTTATAGTTGGATGTGTTGGATAAATATAAAAAAGACTAAACTGTGTATTGCACATAGTTATTGCTCAATGGGGCAATTTAACTGTTCATGAGATGGATAGCCTGAGGGAAAAAACTGTTCCTGTGCCTGACGGTTCTGGTGCTCAGAGCTCTGAAGCGTCAGCCAGAAGGCAACAGTTCAAAAAGGTAATGGGCAGGGTGGTGGGGTCCAGAGTGATTTTTCCAGCCTTTTTCCTCAATCTGGCAGTGTACAGTTCTTGAAGGGGGGGGGGGGGGGGGGGAGCAACCAATAATCCTCTCAGCAGTCTGAACTGTCCTTTGTAGTCTTCTGATGTCTGATTTCGTAGCTGAACCAAACCAGACAGTTATTGAAGTGCAGAGGACAGACTCAATGACTGCTGAGTAGAACTGTATCAGCAGCGCCTGTGGCAGGTTGAACTTCCTCAGCTGGCGAAGGAAGTTCAACCTCTGCTGGGCCTTTTTCACAGTGGAGTCAATGTGTGTCTCCCACTTCAGGTCCTGTGAGATGGTAGTGCCCAGGAACCTGAATGACTCCACTGCTGCCACAGTGCTGTTTAGAATGGTGAGGGAGGTCAGTGTTGGGGTGTTCCTCCTAAAGTCCACAATCATCTGATTTTACAGGTGCTGGAAGTGAGTGTCTCAAAAGCTGCTGCCTGTCCATCAGAAAGCTGGTAATCCACTGACAGATAGACATGGGAACAGAGAGTTGGTGTAATTTATTCTGGAGTATAGCTGGGATGATGGTGTTGAAAGCTGAACTGAAGTCCATAAAAAGGATCCTTGCATATATCCCTGGTCTGTCCAGATGTTGCAGGACATGATGCAATCCCATGTTGACTGCATCATCCACAGACCTGTTTGCTCGATAAGCAAATTGAAGGGGATCTAGAAAGGGTCCAGTGATGTTCTTCAGGTGGGCCAACACCAGTCTCTCAAATTATTTCATGACCACAGACATCAGGGCGACAGGTCTGTAGTCATTAAGTCCTGTGATTTTTGGTGTCTTTGGGACAGGAATAATGATTGAGCGTTTGAAGCACCATGGGACTTCACACTGCTCCAGTGATCTATTGAAGATCTGTGTGAAGATGGGGGCCAGCTGGTTAACACAGGATCGAAGACATGCTAGTGAGATGCCATCTGGGCCTGAAGCTTTCCTCGTCTTTTGTTTCTGAAAGACCCGGCTCACATCATCTTCACAGATCTTAAGTGCAGGTTGAGTAGCAGGAGGGGGGAGGAGGGGGGTTGCAGGAGGTGTTGGTGTTTGTGTGAAGTGAAGGTCAGAGTGGGTGTGGGGTGTAAGATTGGGCCTTTCAAATCTGCAGTAGAACACATTCAGGTCGTCAGACAGTTGTTGGTCCACCACAGGGTTGGGGGTAGGAGTCCTGTAATTTGTGAGTTGTTTCATGCCACTCCACACTGATGCAGGGTCGTTAGCTGAAAACTTGTTTTTCAGCTTCTCAGAGTATCTTCTTTTAGTCACTCTGATTTCCTTGTTCAGTGTGTTCCAGGCCTGATTGTACAAGACTTTATCCCAACCCCTGTAAGCATCCTCTTTGGCCTGACGAAGCTGCCTGAGCTCTGCTGTAAACCACGGTCCTAGTAGGAATGCACATATCCTCACACAAACTGATATAGTTTGATGTAACAGTATCTGTGAGCTCATCCAGGTCTGTGGCTGCAGCCTCAAAAACACTGCAATCTGTGCAATCGAAGCAGGAATAGTTTACCAAAAAAATATAAAATTCTGTAATTTTCAGTCGTTATATACAATACCAGCTGATAGTGACTCACTTTAAAGATTAAAAAGCAAAACTTAAATATCAGTATATTAATCATACAAAGTGATCATATGCCTTTGAAAGACTTGGAATATGAAGCCAAATGGACTACTTTTAACACAATTTTGGGTGCTTTTTAAGCTTTAAAGTGAATTACTATCAACTGATAGTGTATGGAAATCAGTGATTGCAGCATTCCTTAAAATAACACCTTTTGTGTTCTGCAGAAGAAAGAAAGTCATGTGGGTTTGGAACAACATGAGAGTAAGTAAATAAAGACAGAATTTTAATTTTGGGTGAACTATTCCTTTAATCCAGATAAGACCAGCAAACAATCTTAGGCAGGGTTTGTTTTCTTTCACTATTTTCACTGTTTACTGTATACACTTACCACTTTCTTATGTTGGGCCTCATGTATTCAGATAGAAGACAAAGGCAGGCCTAACACAAGTCATAAAACCTAACTCAGCCCCCACACATTCCATGTCGTAAATTTTACTGATAAAAATCGCGGCAAAATCAAACAAAGGGAGTCCAAAACAGACTACAAATCCATGAAGCCTTGCTCACTAAAGGATTGAATTCTCAACTCCTATTGGATGAGGCACACAACAGAACGTCCCTCAAACATGACATCATCAGGAGTTCAAATAATTCTGAAATGCTTCCAGAATTCACTTCCAGCGACTTCGTTCACCGAATAAAGACATAGCTTTTGCTTCTCTCCGGTGCAACCTCGTGGCACAAGGAAGTAATGTCCGACTTGAAACTGTAGCCATACAATCTCCATCTCGCTGGACGAGTTGAGATTACTCTGTGTTCAACCAAACACTCTAACGGATCCGAAGGAGACCGCCGAGCAATTCGCATCTTCATCCGTTTGCCTACAGAAGTGAAGAGATTAAAGATTTCTCTTCCAACTTCAATCAAGTTGACATTTCTGAGTTCTCTGCCAGCCCGCCGAGAATCAACAGCTTTACCGCCCGCCGACAATCAACAGCCGTACCGCCAGCCGACAGAGCGAGGAAACGGCCTCCCGTCATCACACGAGCCTCAAGGAACCAGGTCAAAGTTAAAGGACGGAGGAAAACACATTCTACCTGTGTCCTCATGCGATTCAAGTAAGAGGTTACGTCTGGGCAGTGATAGAATATTATAGCGTGTTATTCTTGTGTTTCAAGGTTTTTGCTTTACGGACCGCTATGTCCGCTCATTATTAATACTCAGGTTATTAATTATCACAAATTTGTTTTGCTGTATTGTGGTCCAACCAAATTGGATTGTGAAATTTCGCCATCGCGGGTGAAACAGAAACTGAGTTCATCCATTAAAGAGTCAAATAACGCAAGACTTTTACGAGCCCCGCTCGTAAAACCGCGTCTCTGAGTGATGAGCACAGCTGCTTTCTCTCCCGCTATCGCGAAATCAGCTTTCGGGCTGTCACTTAATCATCTCTCTCTCTCTCTCTCTCTCTCTCTCTCACTAACCACACTGACACACACACATACACTGTCACACACACACCTTATGTGTTATAGGATTATTTTTATTTCCATATCTAATCATGTCACTGTTTAGTTTGTAGTTGTAAGTCGGAAGTTTATTGACTGCATTGTATTAATTATTAATTGATATTACTGCATAAATAAACTTTGTTTATATTACAAATAGAAGTGTTTTGGTTTGTTTTGCATACGCCTGTGTCATGCTGACGGGATGTCAGTGCTCGGATTCAAACCTTCATTCATTGTTTTTTTTGCCGAAAATCGATATTCTTCGGATGTCGATTTTCCTAAGAAAACAATCTAATATTGAGACTGTTTTAATATTTGGTTTCTAGTCCCTGATTCCAGGGTGGTGCCCCGTCAATGTTAATCCTTATTAATATTCTATTGATTTTTGATAATTGATAATTATCTTTGATGATTGTTGAATTTGAATGATCAATAAGCTAGTGTTAATTTTAATTAATGTTTCATCGATGTTAACAATTGACGATTATCTTTGATAATTGTTGATTTTAAAGGATTAAAAAAGCTAACATTGATTCTCATCAATGTTCTATTGATTTTAATAATTAGTAATTATCTTTGATAATTATCAATTATTGCTAATAACCAAACTTGCTCCTAAACGTAGCACACTACATTTACTGGAGTCCCATATGAGGTTTTAATGAGTTAGATCCAATTAATTAATTTAAATATTGATTAATAACTACAGAAATAATTATTAATTATTTCTGATAGTAACACTGATCTAAACAACCAGTAAAGCCCTACACTTACTACCTAGCAACCTCATAGAGTCGCCCATCAATGGGGCTATCTGCAACACTATTCATACGGAGGTCAAAGCAGCGCATGACACCTAAGTTGAGAGGTGCATTGAAAGCATCTGCAAGGGCTTTTAGCTGTTTGCCCTAAGGATGTAGAGAGGCCAATCAAACACAGAACACTGAAATATTTTCAAATTTTTGTAGAAATGTCTGCAAGCATTTTCTGAGTGGTGGACCATCATCAAACTACCTCCTCCATCCTAGTCTTTAGCATGTAGTAAAACGCAGGTCGTCTTCACTCATATCTTTCACACTGTCCTTGTGGACAATTCCTTGTATTGTTCTTTCATTAATGTGAGTTAAAGAAGCCTCTAATATGAGCAACAAAAGAGTAGCATATAAGTCCTCATTAGTAAAAAGCCCTTGTCACAGGTCGTCCTCTGCGCCCTCTGCAAACTCCCTTGGCACAACAAAATAGCAATAGGAAAAAGACACCTTGCAGTTCATTAAGGATGCAACCTGTGGCTGTGCCTCAAAGGGGAACATTCAGAAGCCCACATATGGTTACAAAATTATCCTGTGTATTGTATTAAATGTTGAAGGGTATTCTTAGGCATCAATGAAAATCAATGTACTTAACATTACAGAAGGAGTAAAGCAAAAGTGAATGGTTTACAGTGTATGGAGGCCTGGCCATAGGAATCCATTTGTAGAGGCCCAGAGGAGAATTTTATATTATGTTTCCTGTTAAAAGAGTACTGTGGTGGTACCATGGTGCAGTGATGATATCAGATGGTAATTAGGGATCCACTGATCTGATACCTGCATTCATATCAGCACCGACACTGACCTTTTTAGCCTAATCAGGTATTGGTAAGACGAGACTGATCCAAATCCAATACTGTGGTGTGCTGTGTAACATAGATACAGTCGTAATGTCTCATGTACTTGGGGTGTGGTTATATGTGTGGGAAAACAAATATCTGCTATCACAGTTACACATTCATTGCAATGAGGAAAATGGAGAGAAATATCCAATATATTTGGCAAAAAAAATTTTTCGTATGTTTTTTAAATTTTTTATTATTTTTTTTTTTTTTTTTATGATTATTTGCACTCATTTTTAAGTATATATCATTTAAGTAATAATGTGTAGTCAGAGGTTTTTGTTTTTTTAAATGTAAAAAATAAAGCCCCAATCAGTTCCACACAGTGAGTTCAGGGCCACATTAACGCACAAGCTTACCTGGGCTTAAACCCGGGGGCCTGTGGCTGCGGGGGGGGGGGTCCAAGTCACGGCATCTGGCACTCTATTGTACCCCGTCGACATTTGCAGGAGGACATGTTTGTAAACACGGAGATGGTGCAAAACATCGAAACCTGTCCGTGTAGCCCATATGATAACAACATTCCGATGCCACCCCCAAGTCCCCCACCCCCACGACTTGCAGGGCCCAACAAAACAGTAGGCCTGAGGCCAAAGAGTACCTTAATGTGGCCCTTTGTGAAGTATATACTGTACATTAGATATTATAGTTCAAGTATTACAATCGGTATCTGTAAAAAATGAGTAGTTTGGTATATTTGGAATCTGTAAAAAAGTGATATCGGTGCATTCGATATCAGTAAAACAGTGGTACTGGCGTATTCGGTATCTGTAAAAAAAGTGGTATTGGTGCATTAAGTATTGGTAAATAAAAAATAAAAAAGTGGTATTGGTGCATTCACTATTGGTAAATAAATAATAAAAAAAGTGGAATTGGTGCATTATTAATGGTGATACCATGATATTTTGATATGGTACTAAATTATTACCATATTCATGTAACATGGTATTCCAGTGTACTTCAAAGAATACCATAGTACCATGTGCAAAACACATGGCAGTACCATGGCATACGTTTTTTTGGTATTTTTATTAGTATAATAAACTGAAAGATAATAAATTATACTTTATTGTCTGATCTCTCAGACATTTTATACAGTCAGCACCATCAAGCACAACTAGAAGGCAATATATAGCATACTGGACATACCAAACAAAAGCATCCATTAACATGAGAACATATAATAAACATCATACAGTATAAAAACAAACAAACAAACAAACAAGCAAACAAACAAAAACCCTTTCTCATTTCTCAAATGGACTCACATTTGAATTTCTTTTGTCTTTATTGCGACATCCTAAACCTCCTTTCTGTAGAAGTTAGTATTCAAAGTGTAGCACAAGTACTGTAGTCTGTCACCAATGATGTTGTGTGCTGATATCAGAACACTCTGATGATATTCATGCTGAATTATCTCTTGGACTAAGACCCCATACATCTTACAATAGTGACACTGTTGGGAACTGAAAAGTCCACTTGTTCAAAGCCAGAGAGACATTTAGGGAGAGGCTATGTAGTCTATAAATACGCCTATATAATTTCCTTTCAGATGGCCTGCCTTGTATCTCAGTGATCTTTTATTATAAATAGTGGGAGTTAAGTGGTCATCAGAATGGTGTGATTAATGAGGGGAGAAAAAATTAAATGAATCTTTTTGTGAAGAAGGGGAGGAAAAACAATATCTGAAGAGAAATCCATCGATCAGCCAGAATCAGACAGATAGTACAGCTACTGATGACAACTTTCATCTCCCTCTTTGTCTCTCTCACTCTCTCTTTCTTTCTCTGATTTCTAGTGGATGATAATTGTTGTGATAATGCTTCAAGCCTTTGTTTAAGGATGAAAGAGGGAAGGAACAACTCTTATCTAACTCACATATTATTACACACACACATGCTCAAGTGAAACATACGGTCTCAGCCGTTTATTTTTAAGGACAGTGTCTCCATCTAAGAAATGAGGGATAGACATTTGGAGGACAGACACGCTGATTACCACGTCATCAAAACCTTCATGAATCATCCGGGAACTGACAAGTACTGGTATTTTTGACATTCAGGCTGCCTAAAACCATAATTATGCTGCAAGAGTATGAGTTTGCTGTTGAATTAGGATTTGTTGGTTTGTTTGAAAACTTTACTTGCTGACACAAATACAACAGCTTTCATTGCCCACACACAAACCCAGTAAAATAATAAATAAAATAAAAATAAATAAATAAAAAACAAATAAACAAGCAAACAAAAAAATGGAAAAGAAATAGCTGGAAACCTTAAAGCAAAAAAGCCCCTTTGTGTTCTTTTGCTAAACTAGCCACTTGAGAGTACATATAACAACTCATCATCATGAAAGCTTTGACACAGTTTGCGTTCTGCCTCATTCTCCCACATAGCCAAGGCCATTCAGTTTCAGATTCAGTCCAATTCCTACTCCCTTTGACTCAACCATGGTTATTTAGCTCTAAAGAAAACCTTGGATGCTTAGAGCTTAGTTTCTCTTACTCCTTTCACTCAACTGGAAAGAGCTGCTAATTATTTTACAGAATTTACTCACTTCTGAACGACAGGATAAATTACAGTTGTGCCTACTGCCACCAAATTCGACGCTGCTCACCACGATTGAGGTTCTTCACAAACAGGAGAGACTAAGCCCTAATCCTGCTTTCAGTTACACATTCACATCCAACCAGGTGTCAAGGTGTTGTGTGGAATTTGACATTTGTAGAAATAAGCTACTGATAGAGGGCAGTGATCCTTCATTTTTTTTCCCCATCAACTGTCTTATTGCCCTCTAAACAAACACGACAGTAAACAGAGTGGCAAGTCCCCCTTTTTAAACCTCTTTGTTATGGTGTGTCCTTACAGGGTCTCGGAACCAGTTAATGGGGTCTGTGTCCTTCTGTTGTTCTGTTCACCTCACCTTTGAATCTCCCTCAGGGCTTTGCAAGTTTGTTTGCTCTCATGGAACTCCCGGCATCTATTGCACCCAACTTGAGGTGCTCAGGCTTCTGAGCTGTAGTCTCGCCTGGTGCTATTTTTGCATGAAAACTATCAAGGAAGCCACTGGAAATATTGTCATTAGGATGAAAAGAATGTGATAAAAGAAAATTAAAGAATGAAAAATAAATGTAAGTAGGTTTATGCAACAGTCTTTTTCACTGATCTTGCTTATTATTGTTCTACATGCAGCATTCACATACACAATTTCACTTGTTCAGTGTCATTTAGTCACAATGTCAAAACAGTTATGCTAAAGACACTCATTCATTTCATCCATCCATTCACTCACTTTACATGGAGACTCATTTACACAGACTCTACTCATTCTTTCACTTTTCACACACACACACACACACACACACACACACACACACACACACACACACACACACACACACACACACACACACACACAGTGTGTTTTGTTTTATATCATCATGGGGACTATCCATAGACTTCTGTGGATTTTATACAGATCTAACGATAATTTCTATCCCCTACCCCTAAACCTAAACTTTTTGCATTTTTACATTTTCAAAAAAACATAGTTTAGTATGTTTACTAAGCCATTTCCCCATGGGGACCGCTGGCTGGTCCCCACAATGTAGGTGATCTCAGGTTTTACTATCCTTGTGGGGACATTTGGTCCCCACAATGGAGGTTAAACCTGTAAACACACAAACACACACACACACACACACACACACACACACACACACACACATGTTGGTGCAGCTATCATTATGAGGACTGTCCATAGACATAATGATTTTTATACTGTACAAACTATAGATTCTATCCCCTAACCCTTACCCTAACCCTCACAAAAAACTTTCTGCATTTTAACATTTTCAATAAAACATCGTTTAGTATGTTTTTTAAGCAATTTAAATTATGGGGACACTAGAAATGTCCTCATAAACCACATTTATAATATAATACCCTTGTAATTACCAGTTTGTAACCTAAAAAAAAAGTCCTTGTAAACCACTTAAACCTGCCCCCCCCAGCCCCCCCCCACAGTAATTCATTCATTCAGTATTTGTCCATGAATTCTATCTTTGTAATCATTTCATTCATTCATTCATTTGTCCATGAATATTTTTTGTGTTCTTTACATTCATTTATATATTTATTAATTCATGTATTAAATTGTGTATTCTCACTCTTTCTTTCATTTGCTTCATTTATTCATATATTTATACATTCACTGACTTACTGACTTATTAATGCATTTATTCATTCACACACATATTCATTCACTTACACACTTCTTATTCATTCGTGTATTAATTTTTTCATGAATTTATTTATTCATTTTCACACTGACTTATTCATTCACCAACACAATTACTCATTCATTTGTTAGTGGATTCTTTCACTCACTCAGTCTTTTATTAATTTATTCATTCTGCCACTTACACACTTTCTTCACTCACTTTTTTCATTAATTAATCAATAAATACACTCAATCTCTCTTTAAGACTCATTCATTCATTCATTCATTCACACACTCATTAGACTACTTATTAATTCCCTTAGTCATTTATCTATTTATTAACTAAATTAGTCATTTCTTATCCAGTCACTCCCCCATTTACACATTTACTCCCCCACTCTCTGAGTTATTCCCTCAATTGATTATTCACTCACTCATTCTGTCATGCATTACCTCACTCGCACACTCAATCACTCACTCACTTATCCATTCATTCACTCACTGACTTATTCACTCATTCATTCACTCATACTCATTTATTCACTTACACACTTATTCATTCATGTAATTATTCATTTGTGAATTCTCTCACTCCCTCATTCTTTCATTCATTCATTTACTCACTAAATGACTGACTTATGCACTCATTTATTCACTCATCTACTTAAATACATTCATTTATTTCTGTAATAATTTTTGTCTGAAATCTCTCACTCACTCACTCTATCATTCCTTCACTTATTCATTCATTAATAAATTCATTCACTCACTCACTCTTCACTATTAATTTATCTATTCATTCACTTAGTCATTTTCTCACCAACTCACTTCACCATTAACATGTTTACTTACTCACTCACTTACACATTCTCTTAAGAATTCTTATGCTCATTCAGTTACCCCTTCCCTCCATTCATCCTTCAAGGTAATTAGTATGTCACATGACCTGTTCCCACATTGACTCATCCTATTCACCTTTATCCAGAACACGGAAGTGTTCCACTATTCGACTGTTTTTAATTTATGGTCCCCTTTGTTTTCAATCACATTGCCATATATTCTTAGCGGGTAATGTAATGTTTAAGGGATTACATTTGTAAAAATTGTCAAAAAATATGCCAATACTTGACAGAGTCGAGATGACCGTTTTTTATAGACAGTGCCTCACCTGTGTGTACGACATGAATGTGTATGACATGAAATGATGGTCAGAGGTTAGTTACGCAGATATCATGAATTATTCTGAGTTGAGCCTGAAATTCATTTTTAGACCAAGTAACACTTCAGTGGTTGTTGTTCTTCTCTGGATTGCTCGTTTTGGCAGTTTTAACTTTTTGTCTCGGGACTAGAAATACAAAACAGGCAATTAGAATCATCATGGCGCCACCCAGTGGTTGCTCAGGAAAACTGTAGATAATAGGTCATTCCGTGATCAATATTCTGGTCTAGTGATTGGTATTCTTGCAGTAACATCTGTTCCACAGTCTGGGCCTCTCTCCCTGCAGTCTTACAGTCTTCACCTGAGAGCTCCGTCAGCAGGCAGGACTGCAGGCTGAAATATCAAAGGCTTATCCACAGTCAGCTGTCAATCAAAGCTTGCTTCAGAGACTATGAGTTAAGAGCAGCCCACTGAGGGAGACTGACACACTCACACTGATGCTGCTCTGTTCACTCATCACACACTCTCCTCAGTTTTCAGTCTAATCCTGTATAGCGCTGCCCATTACTGACATGCACGCAAACAATGGAGCGACCCCACCCTGCACCAAATATTCATTACATATTTTAATGAAAAGCAAAGCGAGTGTCAAGCGGAAGCAATGGAAGACAAGCAATTAAAAGAAAATGGGAAAGTTGGCGCCACCTTTGCCCCCTTGTAAAAGCCCAGGAGCCAATTGAAATACAAACCATTAAAGGCCAGAAATTATTTGTAAAAAATTAAAAGGAGTACACTCTTTGAAAGCCTGTAATCATTTATCTTTCAGGATGCTTTAACGAGCCTTCAGGGACAACAGCATATGAATATCTACAGTATGTAAATTAGCAGGCCTATGTGAAGCTGAGAAAAGTAGTTGACGAGACAAACTTTTGTGTATTTAGGCAATTAAACTGTGGCTTGATGTTTTTCTTCTACTGAGAATGAGTCCCACTGTTGAGAGTCTAAAAGAGTAAGTCTAACTGAGCGGGTTCAGAGAGAAAATAAAATGTTATTAATGTACTGATTAGAGAAGAAACTAGTTTCTGAATTGCATTCATCTTCCGTTTCCATGCCTGTCTGAGGATAGTTTAGTGGGGAATGGCTTAGCCTCTCTCTCTCTCTCTTTTCCACTGTAACAGCATACCTGTATTTGTTCATCATTTGCTCATCTCCCTCCACAGATCATACAGAGGAACATCAGCTCTAACCACTTCACTGTCATACAATCAACCATGGGAAAAATATATGCACGCACACATACATGCAAAGGTTGGAGCACACATGGCTGAGTCTTTGCTGAGTGTATATAACAGGTGGCTGAAGACAGACATAAGTACAGGTATGTAGGGAAAGTAACTTTTAATATTTTACAAAATTAACTTTTAGCTCAAATGTCATTTGCAGGTGAATTGGGAAAATTTACCTGCCATCATTTTATTTATTTTTTTTGCATTATTTTTATTTAAAAATAAATACAGTATTTTGTCCTTATATTTCAACAGGACGGTTTAGCTATAATTTACCTTGCATATTTGTCATAAATGTCACTGTCACTGATCATTGTGTCTTTGGCAGCAACTCAGTCTCTCCATGAAACTGTACCTGTCATAAAAATATGAAGATTCATCATGATTTTGATCCTCACATTTTCATTTTTATGGCTTAATGCAAGGAATATTCCACACACACACACACACACTGTTGGTGCAGCTATCATTATGAGGACTCTCCGTAGACATAATGATTTTTATACTGTACAAACTATAGATTCTATCCCCCAACGCTACTCCTAAACCTAACCCTCACAAAAAAAAACATTCTGCATTTTTACATTTTCAATAAAACATCGTTTAGTATGTTTTTTTTAAGCAATTTAAATTATGGGGACACTAGAAATGTCCTCATAAACCACATTTATAGAATAATACCCTTGTAATTGCCAGTTTGTAACCTACGTAAACCACTTAACCCCCCCCCCCCCCCAACACACACACAATATGGACAAATGTATTTGGACACCCCTTCTAATTAACAGGTTTGGCTATTCCAGTAATTAATGTTACATGATGCAGTGACATTCTAGAGAATTCTGTTCTTCCAACTTTGTTGTAACAGTATGGGGAGGGCCCTTTTATGTTCTAGTATGACAATGTCCCTGTGCAAAATGCAAGATCCATAAAGAAATGGGTTAATGAGTCTAACATGAAAGAACTTGACTGGCCTGCACAAAGCCAATATCAAAACCCCACTGAACATCTTTGGGATGAATTAGAACAGCAACAATAAGCTAGGCAAAATCACCCTACATCAGCCCCTGACATCCCTTATGATCCCTTTTATAACAAGGCATTCTGGAATATTTCATTCTAATTGGTTAATCACAAAATTGTTTTTTTTATTTTTTATCTTTTATTATGACAGCTAAATACACCATTATGATATGACCATTTTCATTTCAACCAATTTCAAGGCAAGCCAATTTATAATCACATTAGGCTGTATTTTTACTCACATTTTAGGCCCTGTGTGTATGTGTGTGTTTGTGTGTATGAAGGACCAAGGAAAGTAGAACACATTGCTTTAAATACACAAAATTATTTTTATTGAATATATAATATCAGCAGATTTACCATAAGATCCCATAAATTCATGCAATTTTATATCAGATCCCTTGTACTGTGAAAACCAAACATGTCTGCTGCTCAGAGGATCTGAAAGACATGTAATCTGGAAGCTGGTCGTGTCACAGATGTTTTTATGGAGTGTGTGTTGAGTACAGTGAGTTGATTAAAATACCTGCTCTGATATAACAGGTGGATGAAATCTGCCCTGCTAACACACATCCATAAAAAACTTAAACAAGATCCTACAGCTCTGTGGGAGAGTGGTTGCTGTGATCACAGATGTGTGGAAGACACACACAGAGAGAACAAAATTATTTAAGAAAAGCAATAGAAGTGAGAGAGAAAAAGAAATAGAGAGAAAAAGAAAAAGAGAGAAAGAGAGAGAGATACTATGTTTATGTGTGTGCTGTAACAGTGTGTGACTTCAGGAATTTACAACAGACTGAGATTTATAAAACTTTTACACTTTTGGCAATACAAAATAATAAATAAATAAATACCACTGTTTCTCAGAGGGGGGCAACCAATGGGGTTGAGTGTGTGTGAAATCCGAGGGCTTTTCAGATCTCTGCTACAGCAGTGGTTCAGTGAGAGATTAGGCTCTCATTAGCCTGCTCTGTGCTGCGTATCTCAGAAGACATGGGCTACACTGACTCACTGATTAAACTAATTTAACCAAAATCAGCCCTGGGATGGCTAGGAAAATAATCTTAAACATCCTTGATTCACCTTAAATCCTTTTTTACTATAAATCCCCACTTTCACTTTCAGAGTGTGGGTTCACTTTCATGTTTCATGGCTAGGGAGCTGATTGAGATGCACCCATACTGTATATTAGACTATGGAAGAACTGACGGACTGTCCCGCTGAAATTAGAAACATAGTAACTATGTTCTTCTTGAATTCAAGTATACTTCTATGACACAGACTTTATACACATGGAAAAGGTGGTGCTCACTGGGACTAACTGGATGTACAGTAGGCTCTGTTAAATTATTGAGAATGAAAGTATCTTCAGTCATATTGTTCCATAACACAACATCATGTATTAACTGTAATTGTCAGCAACATACTTTTATGTTCCATTGCAATATCAGTAACATGCACTCTGATACAGTAGCACCTGCTGGTGAAATCCCCAGTTTAGACTTTCCGCTGAGAATAGACGTGGTTTTTAGACGTCTTAAGCGCAATGACTTATTTCTCATAAAAATAGCAAATTAGGTTTGCGCAACCATATATTTTGTCCAAGATGGGCCAAGTTGCTGATTACTGAATAAGTGTTGATGTGTAAACATGGGAAGTCATATGATATGTGCTTATGATCATCATAACGTCACAACAGCCTGATCTCATGAAAATAACGTGACTGTGGTGATATTTTTGCAGAATTATGTTACGTGGTTCATTACACAGATCGCGATAGTTTCGAGGTGAAAGGTCCACTGTGTGGTGCTAAAAGCTAGTCAATTTGTAGGGTTTTTATGGAGTCGCTTAGAGGACAGGGCCGGAATTTTATTTATGAAATAGTTTTGCATGCCCTCGTAATAGTTTGCTTTCCCTTAGAATAATTTTTGCATTCCCTTGGAATACGTTTTGCATTCCCTCACATTAATTTGTGTTCCCTCACAATAAGTTTTGCATTCCTCACAATAGTTTGCGTTCGCTCGCAAAACGTTTAACGCGTTAACATATGGGATTAATTGAAAAGGTTTAACACAACATAAACCAGCATAAACACTGGTTAGAAGGGCGGCGTTGATGCCCTCACACTGTAACAAAGCAGATAGCCACAGTCTGCCGGCTGCTTAATATTGTGGAGGATGAGAGTTTACGAGATTTAATGCCCATTGCAATGAATATGCAACCTATGTGGAGACTAGTTCTTTAAGTTATTCAAACTCCTCTTAGACTTTGGGAAACATTTAATGTTACTTGAAATGGTGATATTTTAGTGCATTTCTTTCTTTATACCATGGAAGGCTTTGTTTGAAAATGTAAATTAAGCTTTATATTGTTAAAATGTTTTCTTTCCTTTCCTAAGATGGAAATAAATGCATTTTGACAGGAAAATAATTATTTATAGTGTTACATTTCAGCACTTTAAAAATCTGCAATTAATCATGATTAACTACAAAAATTATGCGATTAATCACAATTAAAAATTGTAATCGACTGACAGCACTAATTTTTTGCATTTTATTTTCTGCAAAATAATTTCTGCCAAAAACTATGGTTACTATAATGTACAATATTACTATAGTAAAACCATAGTACTAATACTACGAGCTTCATGGTTAAAATATGGTTACTGTAGTAAAACCATGGCAAATATATTGTGAGGGAATGCAAAACTATTGTGAGTATAGGCAAAACTTATTGAGAGGGAACACAAAACTATTGCGAGTATAGGAAAAACATATTGCAAGGGAACGCAAACTATTGTGAGGGAACCCAAATCATATTGTGAGGGTACGCAAAACTATTTCAGAAAAAACATAGCCCCCTGTCCCCCTGAGCCCCCTGTCCTCTAAGGGGCTCAGAAGGTGTTTAAGGTTAATGCTCTTATCAAGTTTTAAATCAACAAAACCATCCTCCCTACCCAAAAAACTTAAACCTAAATCTAACTGTGGTAGTGGGGGCGTGGTCGAGCACCGGCTTATGAATGGAGAGCGAAATCAGAAGATGAGAACGGTAAGTGTCATCGCCTGTCAATGATTGTCTCTAACAGCTGTTTGTCATTGCAGTGAGAGAGGAGACAGAGTTAAAAGCGAGCCAGATGCCAGTAGAGGGGAGAGAGAGTGCCCTGCACACGCACCCGCTGAAGCTGCTTGATTGTTAAGCTTAAAAGCTATTTTTTTTTCGTTTGAGTGTGAAAATAAAACTTACCATTTGAGTTTAAGTTTCCGTCCTCCGCTTCCTCCTTGTCAACACATATAGAACCCTGTTACACTAACAGACAGCATTATAAAAGCAAATGTGAGATAAAACAAAATTGCTGAAGCAACCACATCCTCAAATGTTCAGGAAAGTGCAGCAATACGTACAACGAGCCAAATTAAAATCATTTTGTAAAAATATAGGTATAGTAATGTGATTCTATGAGACTTTTTGTTTCCACAAATTGTCTGATTGGACTGCAGAGGGATCTTTGCATTGTGAACATTACAGTATGTTTACATACCACATCAAACTCTTTTATTTTGAAAGAGCAAATAAAATCCACTATATGTTCCTCTTAATGATTTTTATGAAATCCTGCACATGTGTGATTCCAGGCTCACTCTTGTGAGTCTACAGTAAAGTACCAGCTGAAGTAAAGTCTGCTCAAAGCATCTGTTTTGTGACTCTTAGTCTGACCCGGATCCAAATTCCCTGTCGCTCTGTGTGTGTTCTGTTCGCAGAGGTTTCTGGGTTCATTCGAGCTATGCTGGGAGAGAGCACAGTGACCTGTGGTGTTCTTATCTCAAGCTGAGTCCTCTGTTAAGTGTGTGTGTTTCAAGATGAGTCCCTTGTTAATCTAGTACAAGTGTGTGTGATTGTAAGTGAGCCTGCTGTGAATCACAGATGTGACTTTGCATATTTTCCACTCTCTCCCTCACAAACACACGCTCTGTCTGTCCAATCAGCAGTCATGTCAATAGTCATGTGTAAAAGACTGGAGACCTGCTCTCAGTTGTACCCACCTGTCTGCCCCCTGCCTGTGTCTGTGTGTGCTGAAAGAACAAAATGTATGCATCGTTTCACAGAACTTTGTTAAATGTGACAAAACCTTACTTTGTGGGTGTCCTCATTTGAAAAAAGATTCATAAATGAATATAATTAATTATTTTTTTATCCTTAAAATGCTAAATGTTTTCTTTTAGGGTTAGGGATTGGCTTAGTCTATAGTAATTATAGTTAGCATAATATAAAATAATAGAAGTCTATTCTCATTAAAGGGATAGTTCACCCAAAAATGGAAATTATTATAACTGTCATTATTTACACACCCAAATGTGCTCCAAACCCGTATGAATCTCTTTCTTCCGTGGAACACAAAATGAGAAATTTAAAAAAAGTCTTCACAGGGTTTATTATAATGACAGTGAGTAGTCATTTTGGTCTGTCAAGCACCAAAAAACTTGTTTGTGATGAACATAACATAAGTTAAGCCATTATTCACTCTCAAATCCAATGAAATCATTAATAAAGTGCTGAAATAAAAGATGACGGCTATATCGATAACAGTAAACCTAATTTCCACGGCATGATGTCATGACGTTTGGTCACAAGATGTGATGAGAACCAACGATGTTTGGCAAATAAACCTTGTGAAGACTTTTTAAAAATTCACTTCAGTGCTCCATTTAAAAATGAAAGTCATAAAGGTTTCAAGACAATTGAGGGCGAGTAAATAATGTCAAAATGTTAATGTTTGGGTGAACTATTCCTTAACTAAACGTGTGGGAAGAGTGAAGAATAAAAGAGCGATGTGTGTTTGTGGATGCATGACTGTGAAAGTACGTATGTCTTGGTGTACATGTATGTGATTATCTAAAACTTGAATGCCTGTGTATGTGGACAAATGTGTGTATATTTATGTGTTTATGCATCATTATCAGATGAACGCAGTGCTCAGGTCAGTGGGTGAAGACTGCAGAAGCATGGCTATCTGCACACTCTAACGAAAACTTTCTTAACCCTTATGCACTGTTCATCATTAAATCACGTTCCAGCTGTTCCCGGTCAAAAGTAACCGGAAACAGTAAACATGCATTTTGGGTGGGTTTTTAGACGTGGGTGTTAGACCTTTTTTATTTTATTTACTCATTTATTTACCTATATGACCTTGAGCTTTTTTACTTTTATTATGAATATTTTTTCAAATAATGAACCAATCCTCATAAATTGTATACCGTTTGAAAGCTTAAAGTCTCAAGAATCTGACTGTGTCCATTAAAAAAAAACAAAAAACAGATGAACTTTCTGCAGATGTAATTTTTTGTGTTTCCCATTTATTTCCTATGGCGGTCACTTTTCACCGGGAACAGTACAAGTTGAACTTTTTTTTTTCTTCTACCACTTAGACTGATCGAATCAACTCCAATTTATTGGTGTGTGTTCAGATATCAAATGGACGAAAAGTCACCAAGTTTCATCTCTGTGAGATAAAGGAAACTAGATTTATTGAAAAAACAAAATTGATTTCAGTCAAAAATGACCGAACAGTGCATGAGGGTTAATTAGCCCAATTGTTCTTAAATCACTACCGCTACTGTGGCACCGAATTTCTTAATGAACCGTTCCACCCTTCCAACATACTCTGCTAGTCTTTCAATTACTTCTCTATCATTTCAACTTTTCACTCATGTTCTCATCACTGTCTCTTCCCTTTTCATGAAACATGTTGCTCTCTTTGTACCTCCAAATGTTTTATTGAAGAGAATTATGAATAATGAGTGGGGCATATTAAAGATAGAGGCTATAGGTGTGTATGTTGTATGTAGGACAGTTTACCCAACAATTTGCTCAACCTCATGCTGTTCCAATTTTCTTTCTTATGTGGAAAACAAAAGCTTGTTCACAGTTGCTTGCATGTTCAGGTGAGAACTTTGCATTAAACAATGCAAGTTCTCATGTTAATGAGAGTCACCGTGAACTAGCTTCTCTTACTGCGCCCGTGAATGTGCATCAGACCTCAAGATTTTCACTGAAAAATTACATAGATTTCAGGTTGTTTCTCACCACTTGTATAGACAAGATGGACAGAGATATTAATAAAACAAATTCTTTTCTGTATGAGAAGAAAGTCATACAGGTTTGGAATGACATAAGGTGAGTAAAATTGACAAATTTTTCATTTTTGGGTGAACTACTGTATACCTTTAATGGCCAGTGTTTATTGTTTAACATTTATTTTCAGTATTAAGCAACTTGCCCACTTGATGAACAACAGTGTGAACTATGCTGATACTTGAAAGTTAGCCAGTCATGACAGAGGTAAATTACATACAGAAATCTTAAAAGTACAGTAGCAAAATCAGCCTGTTACACAAAAGGTCAGCGAGAGGGTGGAAAATGGTCATGAAAAACTAAATTATGAGTTTGTGGTACAATAAACTTTGACTAACATTATAAGTGAACTTCAGGGGCAAAAATATAATTCTGCAAAACTGTATGTTCCCTTTAAAATACCATATCTATTAAATCAAAAGGAGTCCATATTTTATTGCCCAAATTTACATCTTTTAACAAATACCCTTTATTGACACACACACACACACACACACACACACACACACACATAGAAAAACAAGTTTGTGTGTATTACATTGTGGGGACTCTCCATAGACTTCCATGCATTTTATGGATTTTATACAGATCTAACGATAATTTCTGTCCCCTAACCCTAAACCTACCCCTAAACCTAACCCTCACAGAAAGCTTTTTGCATTTTTACATTTTCAAAAAAAACATAAATAAATAAATATATGTTTACTAAGCCATTTCCCTCGTGGGAACCACTGGCTGGGCCCCACAAGGTAGGTGATCTCAGGTTTTATTATTTGGTCCCCACAATGTAGTATAAACATATACACACACACACACACTTTTTTTCTACACTATCTACTAATGCCTGACTTTGTGCTTTTAGTAAAGTGATTTGTCTTCACTTTTCTGTTGTCTCTGTTGGACACATCCATTTCACATCCTCTCTGGAGTGTTAATGCAGACAGAAGCATCTCTTTACTTCTAAGTGGTTTGTTCTTCTAAGTGATTTGATTTGTTGTTCCATTACTCTCCCCCACTATGTTCGTCTTCAAAACCTTTGTTTCATTCTCTCTCACACATCTATTTATCTTCTCTCTTCGCCACCAGACACTTCCTTTCATCGTCCTAGACAACTTTCCATCCATTTTCTTTGTCTCTGGGGTGCCAACACATCTCCATCTATCCATCCATCCATCCATCCTAAATCTTCTCTCTTCTTCAAGATTACAGTGAACATTTGTGTCAGGTTGGCCGACATGTTTGCATGTGTGTGTTTGTGTTAGTTTTGACAGGTGTAATTTTTGGAGAAATGCTGGGAAGGGGAGCCCCCCAGAGAGACACACAGTATGGTGTTGAATTCCTCTGTCCATCACTCTTTCTTTCTTTTTTTTTAAAAATTTGCATTCGTCATTCAGCTCCGAAAGATTTCTGATATGTCTGTATCAAATTTAGAATGGTGTGCTACAGAACTAAACAGCAGAGAATACAGTGCCATTTTTTTCCCCACAGGTAAAATTGCTCTTTGAAATGGAAATATACAATTCATAGATACAGCAAGTGCAGACACAAGAACATGGGAAAAAAAAAAAAAAAAAAAAAAAAAAAGGAATCCCTATCCCACTAGTATATCAATATACACTACCGGTCATAAGTTTTGAAACACTTACTCATTCTTTATTATAATTTTTTTTTTTACATTTTAGAATAATAGTAAAGTCATCAAAACTATGGAATAACATAAATGGAACTATGGGAATTATGTTGTGACTAAACAAAATCCAAAATAAATCAAAACTGTGTAATATTTTTAGCATCTTCAAAGTACCTTTGCCTAGAATTTGCAGACATGTACTCTTGACATTTCCTCAACCAACTTCTTGAGTTATCACCTTGGGATGCTTTTTAAACAGTATTGAAGGAGTTCCCATCGATGTTGGGCACTTATTGGCTGCTTTTCTTTATTATTTGGTCCAATTCATCAATTTCAAAAACTTTTTTATTTTAAATTAAATGTTAGTTTTATAATGGAATAAATTAACATGGTGGCACAATTATATTTTTGTCTACAAAACAAATTTCAAACATTTAAACATACACCTTCAGATCAAAAGATTTTTAAGATCATGTGAAACATTTCAGTCAAGTGTTTCAAAACTTTTGACCGGTGGTGTACATGCACAGAAGTACAAGCAAAAAAACAAAACAAAAAAAACAAACTAACAAAAAAAGTCATGTTTAAACATTCACTTGACTGGAAATGTAAGTGTAAGCGTAGTTCTAGTGGGAAGACTCGCAGCTGTACATCATCATCACAACACTATCTAGGTAACTCCTAGTCAATCATAAAACAGCCCTTGCTTTAAAAGTCTGCATACAACCTATCACCTTGTTGTTTCAGTGTGCCAACATGGCAACCTCCACCTCCCCACTGCCACCAGTTGAGTCCCGACCTGCACGGGGGTAGGCTCCTTGCCCCCATCTCCTATCTTCTGCAGGATCTGACGGTTCGAGTAGCAATTTCATTGGACCACCAGATGGGGCTTGTGCCAAAAAGAGACATTCAGTTCCTGTGTTTCAATATTATTCATCAAATAACTGTCATGCTAACTTTACTTAAGTCTGCGATTCTTTCTGATAGAACAGTCACGGTTTTGTCCTTGTTTTTGTGGCTATAATCATTGTCATCACAACCCCCACCATCATCATCATTATTTGTGTTTGCTAAGGCAAGCATTTGTACTCCGGACATAAATCACCCCTCAAATTGTGTGGTCCATTGAGAAGAAGTGTGCTTTTAGTTCCCTATCTGTCACTCACTCGACGATGTGTCGATGTAGTGACACTAGGGGTCACTCTTGGGAGCCCCAAACACCTCTGCTTTTTTGAAAAAAGGCCAATGAGAATTGGCGAGTGGAATTTGCATGCCACTCCCCTGGACATACGAGTAAAAAAAGGAGCTGGTATGCAACCACTCATTCAGATTTTCTCTTCGGAGCTGAGCGGTTCTATTCATTGAAGCTGAATTCATCCGCGAAGTTCATTCACCTCATCTGCTGGATTCTACAGCGCATTTCAGCGGCTTCTCCCCCTCTGCACCCGTGGAGTGCAGAGAACACCCCTGGGAGCTTCGGCAGAAACAACTAAAAGAGTATATTCTAAAAAGAATATATTTTTTTTTCTAAAAGAGTGGTACACACACAACTTCTTTTTAAAGATGTCTTTCCGTTTGTGTATTATTCGAAAGCAAGCCACCCCAGCGGCTCCCCGCAGGAACGGTCGCCCAGTCTCACGCCGATGCAGAAAAGACGGACATGCTTTCCCGGGCGGCCACGAACGTCGGGCTAGAGTGGAACCCTCTACTCTCTCCGTACCATCGCGGCTTGACGATTGGTTCCTGAGCACGGGGCGCCACCCGCGGCCACGCCCTGCCACCGTTCCTTTCTTCCTGGAAGTGCATGAGGAGCTGACAAGATCGTGGGAGGCACCTTTTACTGCCCGGTCCCGGTCTTTCAGCTCCCCCGCTCTCACTACCCTCGTTGGTGGAGCGGCCAGGGGGTATTCAGTGATCCCCCAGGTGGATAAGTGCTCACGGTGCACCTGTGTCCGCAGAGCGCCACCACCTGGCATGGGTGCCCGAAGCTCCCGTCCAGAGCCTGTAGGTTTACGTTGTCCCTGATGACTGTGGCCTGCGGTGCCGCTGGACAAGCCACCTCCGCCCTGCACGCCATGGCTCTCCTGCAAGTACACCAAGCCAAGGCGCTAAAAGAATTACACGAGGGTAGTTCTGATCCGGTATTGATGCAGGAACTGTGCTCGGTGACCAACATCTCTCTCCGGGCGATGAAGGTCACGGCGCGGTCTCTCGGGCAGGCGATGTCCACTTTGGTGGTCCAGGAGCGCCACCTTTGGCTCAACTTGGTCGAGATGGGAGAGGCGGACAAGGCACGGTTCCTTGACGCACCCATTTCCCAGGTTGGCCTGTTTGGTGACGCCATCGAGGACTTTGCCCAGCAGTTCTCTGCAGTGAAGAAGCAGACGGAGGCCTTACAACATATCCTGCCCCAGCATGGCTTAAGACCCCGCACCCTGTCTGCTCGTCGCCAAGGGCGTCCTCCTGCAGCAACAACACCGGCTCCACCGCAGCCCACCCCCTCCGGCATGGAGCCCTCCGCAGGAAGCAGATGCTACCTGTCTCACGGCCGGCCGCTAAGAACCCGAGGAAGGCTTCGAAGTGCCCCTGAGATGGGTGACCCAGGGGCAAGGAGACCCACTTCTCTGGGGCCGGTCGACAGACCACTCTATCCCCCGGTGGAGGGCCGGGAGAAGAATCTTTTGTCGCCGCATGCCCAGGAAGCTGCGGCACCCAAAAGCCTGAAAAAAGAATGGTTCCCTTGTCTCCTGAGTCACATATCCGGTGCGCATAGCTGTTGTCACGACCACCAACCACCGTCCCATTTTGGCATGTATGGCGCTCCAGCGGCGGACCCCCCGCCCCTGTGCATCCAGCTTTGGCACAAACACGCCCACACGGGATTGGTTCCAGTGGACTACGGGGACGAGGTTCCTCCTCCCCCCTCCTTGGCCAATCTTATGGTGGTCGGCAGGAGCCAGGTAAGTGCTTCGATGTCCCTGGACTCAGCATGGCCACGGGGCTCGAGTCCCCTCGACGTGGCACCTCAAGCTCTGCCCCACCGTGAGGCCCCACCCGCCGGTACGTCCGACATGATCCTTCCTTTGGTCCCCCTCGCCCGGAGTTTGGGCGCATGGCTCGCGCTTTCCAACCCGTCACGATGGCTGACCCGGACTGTCCAACTCGGCTACCCGATTCAGTTTGCCAGGCATCTGCCCAGGTTCAGCGGCATCCGCTTCACCTCGGTGAAGGGCGAGAATGCCGCTACCTTGCGTGTGGAGATCGCTACCCTTCTGCACAAGGGTGCGATAGAGCCTGTACCTCCAGCTGAGATGAAGAAAGGGTTCTACAGCCCTTACTTCGTACCGAAGAAAGGCGGTGGGTTGTGACCCAATCCTGGACCTGCGAGTACTGAACCGGGCTTTGCACAGACTCCCGTTCAAGATGCTGACGCAAAAACGCATTCTAGTGAGCATCCGGTATCGAGATTGGTTCACGGCGGTAGACCTGAAGGACTTGTACTTTCACATCTTGGTCTTACCTCGACACAGACTCTTCCTGCGGTTTGCCTTCGACGGCCAGTTATACCAGTACAAGGTCCTCTCCTTCGCGTCTTCACAAAGGTCGCAGAGGCTGCCCTTGCCCCGCTAAGGAAAGTTGAGGATGCGGATGCCGACTATCTCGACGACTGGTTAATCCTAGCTCACTCTCGAGAGTTGCTGTGTGCACACAGGGACCTCATGCTCCGGCACCTGAGCTGACTGGGGCTTCGGGTCAACTGGAAAAAGAGCAAGCTCTCCCAGGTTCAGAGCATATCTTTTCTCGGTTTGGAATTGGACTCAGTCTCGCCTCACGAACGAGTGTGCACAGTCGGTGCTGAACTGTCTGAAGGTGTTCAGACGGAGAAGAGCAGTTCCACTGAAACTTTTTCAGAGGCCCCTGGGGCATATGGCATCCTCAGCAGCGGTCACACCACTCGGGTTGATGTATTTGAGACCGTTTCAGCACTAGCTTCAGACTCGAGTCCCGAGATGGGCATGGCGCCGCAGGACACATCACGTGGCCATCACGCCGATCTGTCACCACCTCTTCAGCCCTTGGACCGACCTTGCATTTCTACGGGCAGGGGTTCCCCTAGAGCAGGTCTCCAGGCACGTCGTGGTTACAACAGACGCCTTCAAGACAGGCTGGGGCGCCGTATGCAATGGGCACACAGCCGCCGGCTCCTGGACTGGCCCACGGCTGCGTTGGCACATCAACTGCCTAGAGTTGTTGGCAGTACTGCTCGCCCTGTGGAGGTTTCGGCCATTGATCCAGGGCAAGCATGTGTTGGTCCGGACGGACACAGCATCGGTAGCGTACATCAACTGCCAAGGCGGTCTATGCTCCCATTGCATGTCACAACTTGCCCGCCCACCTCAAGTCGCTACGAGCCACTCACATCCCGGGTGACCTCAACACCGCAGCGGACGCGCTGTCACGTCAGGTTACCCTCAGGGGAGAGTGGAGACTCCACCCTCAGGTGGTCCAGTTGATTTGGAGTCAATTTGGTTGAGCACAGGTAGACCTGTTTGCTTCCCAGGAATCCTCCCCCGTGTCACTACATCGACACAACTTCTCGTTCCCTTCATCAGGGAATGGAGGTTACGAAAGTAATCAGGACGTTTTCCTAGCAATCAGACTTATGATTTAACCTAGCAAATGCTAAAACAGGTGAAAACAAATCCCATAGACTTTCTTTGAAGGAGGACCTCGGCCATATTCAGGGACAAGAATCTTTTGACTTGGGCCTGTATGCATCCACACACCAATGCTCTAAAAACCACTCATTAAATCCTAGCATCATGGTGATGAATTTTGCTTGGAAAAGCACCACTCACATTTTCTTCACATTACCATCATCATCACCATTTACAAATAATTCTCTCCAGTCTTCAAGACCAGTCTCTCTCTCTGAAACTCTCCACCTTCTAATATTAAACACTTTTCTGTTACAACTGTCTTTCATGTGCAATCAATCAGTCTCTTGTCTCCTCCTCCTCACTTTTTCCATGGCTCTTTTTATACATGGACAGTCCTTTGAGCTCAGTCAAATGTCTCTTCTCAGTTAATGAAACTTTCTTTTGCTATCCACTTCCTCAATCTCTCTAGGTGAAGAGCACCACTTCTCTTCCATCGACCGCCATCCCAAATTTGCAATCAGCCTCAGATAATTTGAGTGTGTGGCTTTACCTCAGATTTCTGTGTATATGTGTAATGTAGGGTCTCTGTGAGAGCAAAGGTAGCTTGCTTCTTAATGCAGCTTTACGCTTACTTAAGACTACAAGACAGTGAACAAAAAAGAAAACTATGAACACATACCCTAACCACTGAATCCTACTGGAAGAAAAAAGCTGACAAAGGCAAATATGAGCATATGTACTGTATACTCAGGGTTACTTTTAAAATGTACAGTATTACACTACAGATTAAAGAATAGATGCTGTAAAATGTAATTTGTTACCTATTCAATTAGATTACTGAAGGTCAGTAAAGTGAAATACTTATTGATTACTTCTTAGCACATTTTTTTAACATTTTTATTTTTTAAGTTAATAACAAACAGTGTTTGAAATTTACACCTGCCAACCTGCTAAATGCGGGTAACATTCAGCAGTGGCGGATAACTCCATCACTCTTATTAGCCATTTTGTTGGGTGACGTTTTCTGGAATTTTCTTGCATTGAAAATTCTGTGAATATTCAAATATATTTGTATTCATTTCATGTTCAGGGCTTTATAAGCACTAAATATGCCTCTCATGACTTACAAGAGCATCTGTGTGGGGCGAATGAAGCATGCTCCAGAGATAAAATCACCACAGCTCTGGCACAGCGCAGAGTGAAACTTGCATGATTCAGTCAGGCTTCACTCGATATTGTGGCGACCGGTGGAAACCACAAAACGTCCTGGTTACTTGCGTAACCTCCACTCCCTGATGGAGGGAACGAGATGTTGTGTGGATGTAGTGACACTAGGGGTCACTCTTGGGAGCCCAAGACACCTCTGGTCTTTGATAAAAGGCCAATGAAAATTGCATACCACTGCCCCTGACATATGGGTATAAAAGGAGATGGTATGCAACCACTCATTCAGGTTTTGTGCTGAGGAGCCGAGACAAGGTCCTGGCCATTTCAGCGGGTAGTTCAGCATTGTGGCAGGAGGGACACAACGTCTCATTCCCTCCATAAGGGAACGGAGGTTACAGAAGTAACCAGGACATTCCCTATCTGTCACTCACTCGACGTTGTGTCGATGTAGCGACACTAGGGGTCCCTATACAAAACGCAGCAACTGGCTGAAATGTGTTACGTGAACTGGCGGTGTGTGACGGGCAGACCACTGTGTGCCTCGTAGCCAGCGCACCAGGCTGACATGTAACACTATTATGAGTGTTGAACGGCCCTTTGGGGACAAGTCGACTACCCAAAAGATAGAGATGGTCTAGCCAAGTTGTGGCCTCTTATCCTCTTTTTTTTTACTCTCCCCAAAAAAAGGGAATTCACCAACTGGGGCCACCAGGTCTTGTTGGGGGGGGGGGGGTGTCCCTCCCAAGGGGAAGACACCGTGGAGACCACACCCCGCCTGGGGGCTCTCTGTAGACCCTGAAGTACTACAGAGAGGTCCCATGAGGGAACAAGGCATGGTCTGAAGGGATTCAACCTCCTGGTGCCTCTCAGGAACCTGATGATCAGGTTGTGCTTCCCTAAGGACTTACCGTCCACTGTGTCGTGGTGTGCTGCTATAGCAGCTACATACACCTTCAAGGTGGAGGCCACCCTTCCAATCTCTCCTGCAGGAAGGAAAACAAAGATCCAACTGCACATCTCTAGGGGTCTTCGCGTCAGGAAGAACACCACTTAGCGAACAGATGCCACTTAAAAGGCATACAGGCACCTCATAGAGGGGGCCCTAGCCTGAGTGATCAGGTCTACCACCACAGGTGGTGAAGTCTTCCGCAGTCCGTCCAGGGGCCAGACATGGAGATTCCAGAGGTCTTGTCGCGGGTGCCAGATGGTGCCCCGTCCCTGAGAAAGAAGGTCCTTCCTCAGGGGAATTTGCCGGGGGGGGGGGGGGTTCTGACGCAAGGAGCGTGAGGTCCAAGAACCATGTCTACGTGGGCCAGTAGGGTGCTACCAGGATGACCTGCTCCTTATCCTCCCTGACCTTGTACAGGGCCTGTGCAAGTAGGCTCACTGGGGGAAATGCATATTTGCGAAGTCCAGGGGGCCAGCTGTGTGCCAGCGAATATATACTGAGAGGTGCCTTGGGCAGGGCGTTCCAAAGCGGGCAGTGGGAGGATTCTTGAGAGGCGAACAGGTCTACCTGTGCCTGTCCGAATCGACTCCAAATCAGCTGGACCACCTGAGGATGGAGTCTCCACTCTCCCCTGAGGGTAACCTGCTGTGACAGCGCGTCTGCTGCAGTGTTGAGGTCTCCCGGGATGTGAGTGGCTCGCAGTGACTTGAGGTGCTGCTGACTCAAGAGGAGAAGACGGTGGGTGTGTTGTGACATACAACAGGAGCGTAGACCACCTTGACGGTTGACATATGCTACCATTGCCGTGTTGTCTGTCCGAACTAACATGTGCTTGCCCTGGATCAATGGCCAGAACCTCCGCAGGGCAAGCAGAATTGCCAGCAACTCGAGGCAGTTGATGTGCCAACGCAGCTGTGGGCCCATCCATAATCCAGTGGCCGCGTGCCCATTGCATACAGTGCCCCAGCCCGTTTTGGAAGCATCTGTCATAACCACAATGTGCCTGGAGGCCTGCTCTAGGGGAACACCTGCCCGTTGAAACGTGAGGTCGGTCCAAGGACTGAAGAGGCGGTGACAGATCGGCATGATGGCCAAGCGATGTGTCCCACGGCGCCATGCCCATCTCGGGACTCGAGTCTGAAGCCAGTGCTGAAGCGGTCTCATATGCATCAACCCGAGCGGAGTGGCCACTGCTGAGGATGCCATATGCCCCAGGAACCTCTGAAAGTTTCAGTGGAACCGCTGTTTTCTGTCTGAACACCTTTAAACAGGTCAGCACCAACTGTGCGCACTCGTTCGTGAGGAGCGCCGTGAACGAGACTGAGTCCAACTCCAAACCAAGAAAAGAGATGCTCTGAACCGGGAGGAGCTTGCTCTTTTCCCAGTTGACCCAAAGCCCTAATCGGCTGAGGTGCGAGAGCAGCAGGTCCCTGTGTGCACACAACACATCCCGAGAGTGAGCTAGGATTAGTCAGTCATTGAGATAGTTGAGGATGCGAATGCCCACTTCCCTTAGCGGGGCAAGGGCTGCCTCTGCAACCTTCATGAAGACACAAGGGGACAAGGACAGACCAAAAGGGAGGACCTTGTACTGATACGCCCGACCCTCGAATGCAAACCGCAGGAAGGGTCTGTGTCGAGGTAGAATCGAGACGTGGAAGTACGCGTCCTTCAGGTCTACCGCCGCGAACCAATCTTGATGCCGGACGCTCACTAGAGTGTGTCTTTACGTCGGCATCTTGAAAGGGAGTCTGTGTAAAGCCCTGTTCAGTACTCGCAGGTCCAAGATTGGCCGCAACCCACCGCCTTTTTTCAGTACAACGAAGTAGGGGCTGTAAAACCCCTTCTTCATCTCAGCTGGAGGGACAATCTCGTTGGACTTACCGGCGGGTGGGGCCTCACGGTGGGGTGGAGCCTGCGGTGCCACACAGTGTCGTGGCCTGGCTGAGTTCAAAGACATCGAAGTACTTAACTGGCTCCTTGTGACCACCCCTGGAACAGCCTGGGGCGGGGAAGAAAGAGGCCTGTCCTCGTGACCTGTGGAGACCGTCACATCGGGGGCGAATTTGTGCCACAGCTGGGCGCTCAGGGGTGGGGAGACCGCCGCTGGAGCGCCAAACTTGCCAAAATGGAGTGGTGGACAGTGGTCATGATGATGGCCGTGCACATTGGGTATGTGACCCAGGGAACAAGGAAACCGCTCTTGCTGAACTCTTGGGTTCCACAGCCACCTGGGCATGCGGCGCAATTAAATGCAAAGGTAACAAAAGATTCTCCTCCCAGCCCTCCACCGGGGGATGGAGAGGTCTGCTTACCAGCTCCGTCGTCCCTGGGTCGCCCATCAAAGGGGTGCTTTGAAACATTTTGCGGGTTCTTGGCGGCCACGAGACGGTGGCGTCTGCTTCCTGTGGTGGGCTCCACGCCGGGGCCAGGCCGCAGGGGCGGGCTGCGGTGGAGCCGGTGCATTCACCGCAGGGGGATGCCCTTGGTGATGAGCAGACGGGGTGCGGGATCTTGAGCTGTGCCGGGGCAGGATGTGCTGGATAACCTCCGTCTGCTGCTTCACCGCTGAGAACTGCTGGGCAAAGTCCTTGACGGTGTTGCTGGACTGGCCAACCTGGGAAATGGGAAGCAAGGAACCGTGCCTTGTCGGCCTCTCCCATCTCGACCAGGTTGAGCCATAGGTGGCGCTCCTGGATCACCAAGGTGGACATCGCCCGCCCGAGGACCGGGCAGTAAAAGGTGCCTCCCATGACCTTGTCAGCTCTTCATGCACTTCCAGGAAAAAAGGAACGGGGGCCCAGGAACCAATCATCGAGCCGCGAGGGTTCAGGGGAGAGCGGAGGGTTCCACTCTAGCCCGACGCTCGTGGCTGCCTGGAAAAACATGTCATCATCTCCGTGTCAGCCTGTGACTGGGTGACCACACCCGAAGGGAGGAGCCCAGCTGAGGCTTCCGTGTCTGACTGGACGAGCCCGCTCTCTGATGCTGTGCTCGCGAGCTCATCACCTTCGTGGGCTCCGAGAGGTCGAACTCGCCGTGAGACGAGCCGGCGGACTCATCTGGAAGCCCGATTGGGGCAGACCAGCCTGCTGGGGAATGGGAGGTCCTTGGGGGGATACCCGGTGGAGGTGGTCCCATTGGGGTCCCCAAATTGCCCCCAGTGCTAGCCGCGCTGGCCTCATACCCGTGGGTAGAAGGACTGAGGCGGGGAGCCTCTGGGGTGGCTTGCTTTCTTACGAAGGTAAGCCACGACCGCATCGTTGCCATGGACATGTTCTCGCAATGAGTACATGACCCATCCACGAATGCTGTCTCCACGTGAGCAGCGCCCAGACACGAAAGACAGCGATTGTGGCCGTCAGAGTGCGAGAGATAACGAGCACAACCAGGAATAACACACAAACGGTTATCTTTAAAAAGACACGTCTTTAAAAAGACGTTCCGTGTGTGCCGCTCTTTTAGAGAAATATGCTCTTTTAGAGAAATATACTCTTTTATTTCTGCCGAAGCTCCCAGGGGCATTCTCTGCAGTGCACCAGTGCAGAGGGGGGAGAAGCCGCTGAAATGCGCCATCAGATCCAGCAGAGGTGAATGAACAGCCATGGGAATTCAGCTCAGTGAGCATCAACCGTTCGGCTCCGAAGAGAAAATCTGAATGAATGGTTGCATACCAGCTCCTTTTATACCCGTATGTCCAGGGGAGTGGTATGCAAATACCACTCGTCAATTTTCATTGGCCTTTTATCAAAGACCAGAGGTGTCTTGGGCTCCCAAGAGTGACCCCTAGTGTCACTACATCGACACAATGTTGAGTGAGTGACAGATATGGAACTTGTGACATATTTGAATTCTACAGAGAACATTCTAGTATAAAGCTCTTTATGGAGGAAGTCAAACCTCTCAAACTGCTAGACAGCCCCTTCATTATAAACATTACTGATGAGATAAAGAAATGACAAATACACATCACCAGTTTATAAAATACACATAATCATCCAGGGGCAAACTACAGGGAGGGCAGGGTGGGCACCACCCTAGCGCCCGGGATGAGAGGGGGCCCACAACAGTTGAAAATGGCTGCGGGCCCAACGGGGGACGATAAACGACCCAAACACCCCAAGGAGTTGGCCCGACAGGATCTTTGCACTGGGGCCCGTAAGATCCAAGTTACGCCACTGTCATCATGCTTACCAAAATGTTTTTTGTTTTTGTTTTACTGCTGTAACACTAATTGGTAACTTGCATATACTGTATTCATTTTAAATCTATCAGGGAAAATCTATTAGACCTTATTTTTATTTGAGCTGTAAAAGTTGAGGTTGAAGGTTTTTAAATGTTTTTAGGCTATCAACATTAATCTAACCACAGTAATGTGAAGCCATCCATGGTCTTACCTGTGGTAATGGCCTTATCATTACAAATGCCACTGTTAAACAATGGTAGAAATGTGACTTAAATCATTAGGCTTGTGTCCTGCTAAACTAACATTATTCTCGTTCAAATAAAATATCTAAACAAATGCATGCAGCTACAGTCTCCAGTTATTTTTATCACTTTTTTCGAGGTGGGGGTTTTTGGCTAGTGAAAATGCTGAGTGACTAGTGATCTTGGAATACTACTAGCCACAGTGGCCGGTTGTTACAGGAAAACAATACAAAAATTCTCATCAAAAATAAGATTTTTTTTGCAGTACATCTTTGCCCTAATATCAAAGTCTTACACCTCCATGAAGATGGCACCCCATATAATTAAATAATCTCAAAAACTATCCCATTAGTTTGTGCTAATTTGTGCAGCTAAAACGAGTGTTTGTGCTGGTTTGGTGTTTGTGATATTAAACATACTTTTTTTGGCTGTGTGACGTCACTCTCCACCCCATGTGGTCTAAATCACTTCAAACCGGTGTTGTTCGTTTGTGCTCGATTTGTGCTGGTTTGTGCCATTAAAATGAACTTTGTACCTATTTCCCTTTCTTAGATATAACAAGAAACCTTTCGGGAACAATGACGTCACGTGGACTACGTCAGTTACTCGTTGAGCTCACGCAGTGTCCATTACATTTGCTTTATTTTTTCTTTTGATATGGGCATTTTTATTATTGGCATTGACTTGCAAGCTCCAAATTCAACACAAGGTATGTATTTGTGGCACAGATGGTCATTTATATAGCTGTTTGTGGAATTTGCTGAACAAGAAATCTTAATGGCCCACCACAATATAATTATCAAGAAGTTAATTCATTCATAAGCCATCACAAATTGTGTGTGCGTTTATAGTTTGTCAGAAACCGTCGCGGCCTGGTTTGGTTGATGGGTTTTTTAAGGTTTTTGTATTTGTATTTTAAAGATGTACACTGTTCTCTAATATGAGTCTAATCAATATGAGGCGTGCACTGATCAGATCAGGTGCACATGCATCACTTGTTTGTAAATTCAGCTCTTGTGTATTGCAATGTTTGAAAACTTTGTGAGCATGTTGGAACATAATGCTACTTTTGTTCATCGCTGAATGAGGTTCTCGTTTAAGACCGTAATGTTTAGGATTTTATTCAAAGCAATGAGTAACCTAACGAGTGTATAATTTAGACTACTGAATTAAATGTTTGTTCATTTTATCTTCAAATTTCTGCCTGTTTTATACTAGATTTCTCTGAGAAAGGTAAGAACAGCTAAGGTGTATAGTTCCTTTTTGTTTAAAGTATTTATTAAAGCAGTGAGTCAAACCTTTTAGTTACCTGCCAACATCAATAATTAGTGTGTCTAAAAACATCTTAAACCACCCTAAGTGGATTTGCTGGTCTTTGCTGTTTTAACTTGGTCTCCTAAAAAGACAAGTGTTAAATAGTGCACAAAACCTCTGTAAAGCCAGAAAAATCAGGTTAACTAGGCTGGCAGATTAGTTTTTTTTAACCACCAAAAAAAAAAAAAAAAAAAAAGAAAAAAAGCTTATGCTGGTTTTAGCTTTTTTTGTTGTTGTTGTTTGTTTGTTTTTAAACATGAGATAATGTTGCCGAGTTATGTCAAAGTCTTTCTAGCAAGTCAGTCCACTTTGGAAAGCTCTCGGGAGACTATTTCCAGTTATGCCAGTATAGCTCCTGTCTACTTGAATGGAGAAAGACCATCATCTAAAAAATGTTTGGTCAAGATTACGATCAAACAACATATTTCAAATCAGCAATAAAATCTGACAATACAGGTATCATAAATTGTGATTCTTTACATATTACCCTAAAAAATGCAATTTTCCTGGTTTTTATAGCTGATGAAGTGTTGATAGAGTTGATTGACAGGTGATGTCTGTATCTAGAAGGTGATTGGCTCTTTTAACTGTAAGACAGGACTTCCTATCTACATCCGTTGGGCGCTCAGAGCTTCTTGGTTGAGCGTTCCAATTTCTCCCATTCATTTTTAATAGAAGTGGCCCGTCTCTGCTAAATAATCTCTAGTTATGTATCTTTATATTCTAACATGTGAACAATATTGAAGATTAAGATATCAAGCAGAATGCAGCCCACTACATTGCCCTTTAAACATCAAACAAAGAACAGACAACAAAGTCTTGTATCATTTCAAATGGAAAATTGATCTAGTTTAAAGATGGAAAATATACAAATAACAGAACAAATAATCTGAAGAAAATAAGTATCATCGTTCAAAGAACCATGGATCAACTGAAAAACATTTTCTATTGACAGTTCCTGTTAGAGAAGTGTAAAAAGAGGTCTGTGTTCGAAATAACAGAACAATAAAAAAAGCATTGAATTTCTCTTAAAAACATTGAAAAAACAAACTAGGAACTGTTTAAACAGATGTTATAATGGAAATTGACTGGTAAAGAAAATGTATTGACTATTTCTGTTATTAACTTTACTCATTTTTGCAGAGGCCAATAGAAGATATTCATAACAAAACATTTTAGTCCTCCTTGGAGAACAATATGACATGGGGTTGCATCTTCGTTTTTGCTGAGATTGTCGTATTTCTCCCAGCCAACAGAGGTTCTCCTCCAGTGAGCCATGAAATGTCCAATAGAATCCCATGTAGGTCCTAGAATTAATGCAACAACCCCTCACCAAGTGAAGATATGACTGTCCAGGTCCATGTTCACAGGGATTTCAGATTTGTATCAGCATTTATTTAAATGCAAAGTAGTTGTCCAGTGATGCAGCTGTGTGTGACTGAGCCATTGCAGAGGATTTTCTTTGCTGAGCCACCCATTATCTTCCAGCTTTCTGGGCAGTCATCAGGTGACTTCAGTGGCTTCAGACACTTGGACCTATTGAGGTGTAGTCCATCTTCCAGTGCTTCTTGGAGTTTGTTCATTCCCTGACTTTGTAGCATATCTACACTGACTGGTAGGAGAGGGATTGTCCTTGATGAACTTGTACATGGAGAAGAGCACTCAGTCAAAATTTTTGCACTTGGTACTTGCTTCATTGTTGATGTTATGTTTGCAACATTGCAATTTGCATCTACCTGCCTAACACATTGAAACATTTCGAACAGCATTTTTGCCCTCTTTGCATACACCTCTTTTCCGACTCCTTTTGTGACAATGGTCTTGACCAAATCAAACATTTCTTGTTTTGGATGCTCCTTTTTGAGATTATTGCAAAATGATCCACTGTCACAGAAAGGAGAGCAAAGGCACTGGCAAAATGAATCAAAAGCACAGGTATTAATGACACTTCTGAGCATTGTGCCAACTCTAATAGGTGCATTAGCCTGGTAATTGCCATTTTTAATGAGATTAATTTTGGTCTGTTTTCTTTTCAGGTTTGTGTCTGTATGCAGCCACTCTGTGTAAGGGGTCAGATAGGACAGTTGCTTTTTGGGAGGAACACTGAGGCCTTTCCAGTTTTCAACAGGGTCGTCTTCCACTATTTGTGGTGTAACCTCTGAATCCTGCTCACTATGGTCAGTGTTTGTCTCAGTCTTTTGATTCTTTGTCTCAGTGTGCTCCGTTGTCTTCAAGGGGTAGAGGAGAGCCTCATGTTGCCCTCAAGGAATTCAAGGTGACGAATGACAAAGCGGTCCATTCGGATAGGGAGGCTTTCATGTTTGAAGAGACCGTGTTTTACGTTTTTCAATTCAGCCTCAACATTTGCAGAGCTTGCTGTATTATGCACACTTTTGAAGTATGGAACCACCACGGCTGTCCAAAGAGGCAGATAGGATGCCATTCTTATGATATTTGGGACAAGATCTGGAAGGAAATGCAAGTTGTCCCTGTCACCATTATGTGCTGCAAGCATCTGACTCTCTGCACAGATTTCTGTCACTCATGTTTTTAGATCTGTGTGGAGTGTCTCCTCATGTTCTGTCTCCTCATTTCCCATCTCCTCATGTCCTGTCACGTCTAAGTTGTCATCTTCAGTGACACATGGCAAGACACACCCCTCTGCAATTCGTCTCTTCAGTTGTGCTTTGCATGTTTCAGAGACAACAGGTATGCCTTTGTTGTCATTCCCTGCTGATTCACTGAAGGAATCACTGAACTGCCACTGAATGAATGAGCTCCCTTGCATCTTCGAGTGAATTAGTTTGTAAAAGTTGTGCCACTGCTCTGAGAATTCTCTAACTCCGTTTCCTCTTTGTCTTAGGCATTCCCATTAGCTAATGAGCTTGATGCAGTGTGCAATGTCCACTCTGATGAAGCAAGGTAGGAGCCTTGAGACATTCCTTGTCAACACTCCAAAGCACTCACTGACATACGATTTCAAGTTAGGGTAAGGAGTAAAGGCCTTAACTAATGCTCCAAGAAAAGCTAAGGAGAAATCACAGACCGCCTCTTTGGGCACAGAAGCACCTGCTCATTGCCATTCTGTGAGCCAGTATGCAATAGAATTGATGGTGTGGTTCTCAGAGAGCATTTGCTCCTTGGTACAGAAAGACATGTCCAGAGGGTCTTAGTTTCTTCACAACTGGACCGGTGGCATCAAAACTCACAATGGAGCCTGAATACTTGGACTTCATTTGATAAACTTGCATCTAGGTTGGTGTCTAGTAATGGCAAAAAAAACTTAGCAAGGCCAGTGTCATGAATGCTTTCATTGTGGGGAACATTGTATTTTAGCAGATGTAGTGACATGATTGGGTCCCTGTCTCCAAGCTCTTTGTCACGCATCTCTTGTTTAGTTTTTTGTAATGTTGCCAGATTTGGTAGGTGGCCTGGCTCTGGGTCACCATCATCCATCAGTTTGCAAGCCTCCGCTGCTCACCATATGTGCTGGTTTTCATCCCTCCCAGAGGTCTTTAGACACTTGTGTTCTCAGATCTCCTGATAATTGGTCCTTTGCTTTCCCAGTGTGGAGACTTTCATCAACATTCTGGAACATGCACTTAAGCACAACTGGTTTGTCAGCCACTGGCATATTCTCAACCGTTATATACATTTGTGCATCACACTCAGTGCAGAGCCAAATTATATCTATATAGTGAGATGCAACATTTGGATAAACATTTGCTCTCCTGAATCTCAGAGTGCATGAGGACTTGATGCTTTTCATGCAAGATATGAGTCCATGCTCCACGTTTCATGATGGAGTATTCCCTTTTGCATGTGTCGTGTGATTTTTCATTGTAAACAACTTTCTCAGGCCAGATTTGTAGCCATCTCTTATAAGAGAGACTGATCTCAAACCGGATGTCATAGCATTGATTTGTGACTGATTTGACACTCGTGAATGCATGTCATCTGGTTGTATTCTGAGCCATCACTGTTGGGATGTTTGTCTTGGACTTTTGTGTCATTATTGCATAGGCCAAGGACTTGCCATATATTGTGCCTGTTTGTCTTGGCAAAAGTATAAAGGTTCTTTGGTGAAACTTTGTTGTCGAGTTGTTGACTTAAATTTACCCACACCAGCTATGTTCCGTCCTGCAATAATCTATTTCTTTGCAGCGCTGATGACTTTGATGTCATCACTTCCACAAGCTGACCTCCTTGGCATCTAATCAAAACACTTAAATTTTTATGTAATTCCTAGGCTAAGGGACTGACTCATTTATCATTCACTTATCACGAGATGAGGTTACTTGCTTATTCTTAAAGGGGTAATAGACAAAAAAAAATTATATATTTTCAAACATTTCTACTTTCTTCCTTGGACGCAAAGGAGATGCTATGCAGAATGTTAGGCAGTGACAGCCTCAGTCTTTTCACTTACATTACATCTTTTCCAAAATCGATGTAACTGAATGGGGGCTATAATTGCATAAAGTATATGGTTTTCTTGTCCTTTACACCAGCAAAGAATGTGAAAATGTGGTTATCTGATGAACTTTTTCCTTGCTAAAGGCCTCTAGTTTTGTGAGATTCTTGGGCCATCTTGCATGCACTGCTCTTTTGAGGTCTATCCACAGATTTTTGGTGATGTTTAGGTTGGGGGAATGTGAGGACCATGGCAAAACCTTCAGCTTGCACCTCTTGAGGTAGTCCATTTTGGACTTTGAGGAGTGTTTAGGATCATTATCCTGTTTTAGAAGCCATCCTTATTTCATCTTCAGCTTTTTTAGAGACAGTGGGATGTTTGCTTCCAGAATTTGCTGGTTTTTAATTGAATCCATTCTTCCCCCTACCAGTGAAATGTTCCCCATGCCACTGGCTGCAACACAAGCCCAAAGCATGATCGATCCACCCCCATGCTTAACAGGTGGAGAGGTGTTCTTTTCTTGAAATTCTGCACCCTTTTTTCCCCCAAACATACCTTTGCTAATTGTGGCCAAAAACGTGTATTTTAACTTCATTAGTCCACAGGACTTGTTTCCCAAATACATCAGTCTTGTTTAGATGTTCATTTGCAAACTCCTGACAATGAATTTTGTGGTGAGGATGCAGGAAGGTTTTCTTCATGACTCTTCCATGAAGGTCATATTTGTGCAGCTGTTGCTGCACAGTAGAACAGTGAATCACTACTCCAGAGTCTACTAAATCTTCCAGAAGGCCTTTTGCAGTCAAACGGGGTTTTTGATTTGTCTTTCTAGCAATCATACGAGCAATTCTCTCAGAAAGTTTTCTTGGTCTTCCAGACCTCAACTTGACCTCCACCGTTCCTGTTAACTGTCATTTCTTAATTACATTACGAACTGAGGAAACGCTACCTGAAAATACTTTGCAATCTCCTTATAGCCTTCTCTTGCTTTGTGGGCATCAATTATTTTAATTTTCAGAGTGCTAGGCAGCTGCTTAGAGGAGCCCATGGCTGCTGATTGTTGGGACAAGGTTTGAGGAGTGAGAGTATTTATAAAGCTTTGAAATATGCATCACCTAACCTTTCCAAATGATGATTGTGAACATGCTGTAGATCTAACAAGCTAATTACGGTCCGAGACCTTGGTAAAAGTTATCTGAGAGCTCAAATCTCTTGGGGTGCCCAAACTTTTGCATGGTGCTCCTTTAGTTTTTTCACTTTAAAATTGTACACAATAAAAATAATACACTAATCTTGCTTAAAATCTTGAAAAGAAGGTTTCATCTTTAACTTTATGCCTTTTGGAGATCAGTTCATCTTCCACTCACTTAACTATTCACAGTAACAGAAAGTTTGACCAGGGGTGCCCAAATTTTTGCATGCCACTGTATGTCTGCAGTACATTTTAATTTCACTCCCCTGAAATGTGTATTGTTTTGCACATCATAACTTACTGTTTTATGGCATGGCACAAAGATGTCTTAGAAATATTGATGTGACCCACGCAGGATAAGTGGGTTAATTGACGTTGAGTTTTTATTTAAAGGTGCGATATGTAACAATTTTCATATAATATTTGCCTTTTTTTTTGCCAATGTGTGAACGGCTTGTAATGCAACTTAAAAAATGAGCCCTTCCCGGACTTCCTAGGATGCCTATTAAAGCCTGTAGGCTGATTTACATGCAAAGGGAGCAGGTTGTTTTTGCCGGGAAAATCCAAAGGATGTGACGTTTACGCGCGCTCCCGAGAGCCTTGCCTCAGACAGTAATAGCTTCTCTTCCGCTATTCAACAGCGACAACAAACTACAACACTAGATAACGTTATCTTAGAGATGGAATCCAGCAAACGTCCGGCTCCCAGCACAACACTGACTCCTACACAAACTCAGAGTAAGCCAAAAAACAAAAAAACATTTATCTACTGAATCCAGTCTGGCTAAGCGGAAACGTGATCTTGGTCGAGCAAAAACTAGAGTGAACATCGGCAGGACATTTGATTCCCGGAGGGACATTCGTTCGGTTTTGGGGATCAAAACTGACCCTGAATTGGCGTTCTTCTTATTGGACAGGTAAGCTTACATAACTGAAAGCATGTGAAATATAGTGCCATAAGGATTGATCTGTGTAATTTTAGCTAACTTGATCTTGCCTGCACAGTAACTGTCATAAACAATGTTCATCTGTAATTATTCAGCAAGGTAATGTGTCGGCATGCATTTAAGAAAGAGCATTTTTGTGTATTACTACGTTTGTAAGTGTGTGTGCGGTTTCCTCCACACCTACAGTATGTCTGTAGTCACAGCATGCTTCTGTAATTACTAAGTGTCTGAGACTCAACTTAAGCTCAATTTCTTTTTTCTCCAGAACGTACAAAAGCTAGACAGACGGAAAGACACACACACACACACACACACTAAATAAACCCACACAGTCTGTCGATACGAAACCATATACATCATCAGGGCCGGTCATATTTACAGATATCACACTCCATCACACAAACCACAAACACAACTGAAATGATTAAAAAAAAAAACAGAAGAAATTGAATAGGCAGCAAGGCTCTGCAATCACAGAGTGCACGGTAAAGAAAATCAGCAGCCGGGGGCCCAGCTGTGTGAGATACAACTCAATATTGATCTGTGCTATCACCTGCTTTAAGCCAGTAACAGCCACTGAAAAAAAAAAAAAAAAAAAACATTTTCCTGCTCTTCTCCTAACTTCCTAAATTTGCCTTAAATATTATCAAGTCAAGTCATTTTTATTTGTATAGCGCTTTTCACAACAAACATGGGCCTCATTTCCCAAAAGCATCGTAAGCCTAAGTAGATCGTAGAATCCATCTTACAATTCATCTTAGTTTTGCGGCCTGTTTCCCAAAAGCATTGTAACTTAAGTTGTACATGAAAATGCTTGTAGATTAACGAGTGCTGAGTAATGGTACAGCGCAAAGAACATCATCAGGACACAGACTGATGCAGACACCTACAGGACAATCACAAAATTACACTTTATACAATTTAAATACCTATAGCTACACTTTATTTAATATCAGTATACATACGTTTTATTATATTATTTTTAAACGACAAGGCTAATAATAATAACAATAATAAATGCAGAAAATGGTTTGTCAATATTGGATGAACAGATAAATTAATAACTAAAAGTTATTTGTGGACTAGTTGGTAACAACAAAGTGGTGGCATGATTGTTGCAGAGAACTGTAAAAATTACAATCAGAGAGAGAAGGAAAAAAGTCAAAAACTTGATGCCATGCATGAAAATCGTCCGTACAATATATTAGCTCCTCATCCTCGTCTCCTCTTCCTTTCTGACACCCAAGGGTGCTCTCGCCCACACCATGAGTTGTGCAGTACCGCACATGTTGTTTAGCATTGCTGTTACTCATCACTTTTGGGAGTAAAGAGCAGATCTCCCTTTGATTGGTGAATGACCCCTCTGGCTCAACAGCATGAATATAATGCCAGTATTAATTATTTATGTGTAATACAAGTTATGGTTTAAAGTTAGTAAACTAAGAAAGTGTTAGGGGGCAATGTTTAAACAAAAAGATTTTGTATGAACTGTAAGATTAATATCTAAAGTCTTTGAAGTCCATCCTGAATTAACTGCGGAAGTGCACACAGATGTATTGTCCTTTGTCATTTGGCTGATGAAGGCTTTAGTTGGCAAATAATTTATTAATATGGTAGCTATGAGTAAGTAGTTAAACACTATATAAACAAGGCCAATTAATCAGCCAATGTGTGGCATTTTTTAATTATTGGCTTTGGCTGATTAGACAACCACTAGTCTGAACATCATGGACATATGGAGTAGCTTTAGCACATGCACACAACCTTATTCATGAATTCAATTCCCAGGTCTTTTGGAGACAAATCACAGAAAAAAAAAAACCACCACCACAAATGTCTTTGATAAGACATTGAAGGCTTTAAAAGCTTTACTGCTGATAATGTAAGGTTTTAACATAAGGGTCCACAGTTAAAACTCGGCAAGCTTCAAATGCGAGTGAAATTAAAGGAATATTCTGGGTTCAATACAACTCAAGCTCAATTGCAACATAATGTATGGTTTAAACTGTAATATAAGTTGGAACAATAGTTCTTCTTTTCCTCTCACATCATATTAAAAAGGTAAAGAGATACACCTCAGTTTACAGTGAACTGAACTTTGCAGTTAGGAACCTATGAAGCCAAAAATGTTGTGTCTTCACAACTCTGTTTGCCGATACATCCCTGGCATAGAGCCAACAAAAAAAATATTACAAAATAAAATCACAAACTGTCTTTTTACTGACAGTTGCAGTTTCACCGAGAATGGCTTAAATATGATGCTGCAAGTGCCACAGTCATCTGCTCTGTTTGATGCAAATGTGCTACAGAAAATAGCTAAACTCTTTTGCCACTGGGACAAAAGCATTTTAATGAAATAAAAGGTGCAAAACAGTTACAAGAAATTTAAATTCATCAGCCATTCGCAGGAAAGGCAAAAATATAACTTTTTTGTACATAGCTTATATGTACAGTATATTGCAGGACATTCGTCAATAACAAATCACTAGCAGTGCAGGACTGTAACAACAGTGATTTATTAGCAGTTTTAGGCATAATCCCTCTCCACAACAGCCTGGCATTGAAGCCACAACCTTTCGACTGACAGTTTATTCACTACACTGTTACTCCTTACTGTTCTAATATACTCATCAACAACTGCAAGGTTGAAAGTCAGACTGTATGGTGTTCTGAAGAAGACCGCATGTGATGAAGAGTAATTGGGAGCTGATTTAGATTACACCTGTGATTCTTGTAGGGATGAAAACAACAGTAATTTTGGATCAGTTCCATGCCCTGTTTAGTAATAAAAGACCAGCATTACATTTTCCTGTCTCATTTCATCTCATTGATAATAATGGCTCTGTCCCAAAACCTAGTGCTCTGCCTCTTTCCCTACTGCCTACATAGGCAGCTACCCTCTAGCAGAGTACCTTAACCTTCATGAAACCTTATAAGTGACTGATTTGAAACGCTCTACATACTGTAGACAGCAGGTCTGTTAATGGTCACTCACGCGTGACAAACACTTGCAGAACTTGTTTTGAGTTTGGCCAAAACAAGGTCTCTTAGAAAGCAGCATCACACTAAAATGATGTTAACATGTAAACTGTTTACGTCTTATGACTATACTTTTGAAACAGTGTGTATTTTAATGTTTATGGACTGGCCACATTCACTTCCATTGCAAATGCATCACTGTAACCGCAATTTTTGCTTTTTTTTTTTTTTTTTTTTTTAATAATAAACAAGGAATGAGTAAATTATTTTCTGTCATAACCAACATAATGCAACAAATGTTTTTGATTTATCTTAACTTGTTTTGAACCTGAAACATTCCTTTAAGTAAATAAAACTTGTATGTATATAGCACCTTTTATAGTTAGTGTTTACAAAGTGCTTTACAGAAAACATACAGTATTAAAAAAACATGTCACATATTTAGACTAAAATAAACAGTAAAATAAAATGTCAATAAAATTAAATAAATTGCATAAAACATAGAATAGTAATAATAACAAATAATTAAGGAGAGATGAAAAATGTAATTGTTGGATGAAAGGCCCTAACGTACCAGTGTGATTTGAGGTACTATATAAAGTGCTAATTGAATCAACCGCTTAGAGGCTATCAGGGAGAGAGAGTACTGTAACTTAGTGACTAAAGGCTGTAGTGACTTAAAACTATAGTGCCTTAAGACTGACTCCCAGCTTTAAACTTTGTCTAGGTAGGCAGCTCTCTAGGTTTCCGAACACAACTAGTAGGACTGGATTTTATTCAGTTTGGGTTACACACTGAATCGGTCTCACTCAGTCAGTCAAGCGGAGTATGAGCACATACTCTCTGTCCAGAAAACAGTCAAAGTGACTTCCAGTTCTCAGGGTCATGAAATGACAGAGGCCCTACTGGCTGGTCACACTAACTGAGCTCTGGTTACACAATGCTGTTCAGTGCTAAAGAGAACATTTCAACTCCTGACTCTATGCTATGAATTACTCAGACTGGTGGTTTGTGTATGAACGCCAGGAAAAGTGAATACTGGCACCAGCCGTCCTCAGTCTTAAAGCACCCCAGAGCCCTCAATATGCCCAGGATCCCTGACAGCTCCCTCCCTCTCTCTGTGAGGGTATGGAGTCTATCAGTAAACACTTCTACTTTCCACTGCAGTGGGTGAAAGATGAAGAGATGGAGGCAGAAAGAGCCATTTTTATGCCGTTTATTTGTCTTTTTTTTTTTTTTAGAGTGACAGCCCCAGTTCCCATTCACTTTTGTTGTATGGAAAAGTGCAGCCAGGTCATTGTTCTTAGCATCTAATTGTCTGTTCCACGTAACAAAAAGTACATACGGATTTTAAACCGCATGAGGAATACATACTGAAAGAATTTACATTTTTGGTTTAACTATCCCTTTAAGAAGGTATTTTGCTCCAAGATGCATATCACTTCAGTGCAGCGTTTGGCAAGAACAGATGATAGAATCTGTGATCAAATATCGACAGAGAGATTTGCTTGGTTCAATGGTTATGTAAACTCCTGACATTCTGCAACTGAAAAAAATGAAAAAATGCTATCTATCTATCTGTCTGTCTGTACTATAGTTAGTTCCAGTCTGATTGGATGAGAGGCATCCCAAGAGTGCTGATAGCTCAGACCATCAGTACTGGGACGCTTTACTGTTCGTATCACTCCACTTGTGTTTATGTAGTTCCAAACTAACGTGTAAAGGCCTTTGCTCACCAATGGCGACGCGGTAATGAGAGACGAATCACTGATGAATGGCCGATGCAAAATGTTTGCCGTTGGCACATTCATGTCTTTACAATAGGTGGCTCTAAATGACAAGCTATTTTACCCAGGTATGATAGGTTACTGAATGCACCTTCGAGCTGGTCCGCCCTCCGCCCATCACTGGCGAGAAGAATTAACCACTTGACAAGTTTGCAAAACAAACAAGACAAGCAAGTGGGTTCACTAGCAAACAGATAAAAAATAAAATAAACTGATTTCTCAAGCTGCAGTGATTACGAGTCTGATGTTGATTTGCTTATTGAAAAAAAAAAAAAAACTTGTGTTAAGTATTAAGTTTAAAATCACTGCATTTTGCACAATCATAAAGACTGTTAGAACAAATGTTTAAAACAAATGATTGAATCTTATTGCCATGTAAATCTACTTGTATATTTTCTCAAAACCCTGCATGTTACGAATTAAACATGACGAAATGTAAATGCTCCAAGAGTCTTTATAATGCAAGCAATAAAACAGTTCTCACCCAACAAAAACCATCTTTAGTTTGAACAATTATTAGATATTTTAATGCTGCTATGACAGACTGTTGACGACTATTAAAAATAGCACAGCAATAACGATTTTGTGGAGACACCACCACATTTTTGGTATACAAAGGCATTTTGAATACAAATGACATACTGTATATACACTGCAGTGCACTGTAAGTCACAGCAATTAAGAATTATTGAAGATTACAATAAAGACAACGTTTTGAGCCAGCAGGTGGCGACAAATGACTGTCTTGTGTGTGCTATGAGCGAGTTAAGCTGACGATGACAAACTGTGTTGTCAGTCAGTGCGTGAGTTTCTTTGAAGTCATCCGGAATTGTCTCTAACTCCATGATCGCTTGGATTACCACTACACTATAGCTGAGAAATAGAGTTAAACTAACAGCTTCAGCATTAATGCCGATCACAACTGAGAGTCGCGACAGATGGAGTAATCAAACAGCTTTCTGTGTCAGTGTCAAAACGAGTTCTCCACGAGATTTTTTTAAATGAAATTAGCGTCCTTTATGTTTTCTCTCCAACATCAAAACACAATGTGAGTAGAATACTCATTGGATATTTCTGATAGTATGGCAGCATCACTCCACGATTGGAGCGGATTACTACCACACTACAGCTGAGGAATAGAGCTAATCAAACAGCTGCAACATTACTTTATCACTGTAACAGACACAGGTAATCACATGCTCAGTTGCTCTCTCTCATACACACACACACAAACACACATGTCCTTGTTTCTCCAATTACTTGTAAGAAACAGCCCAAGCTGTCTTTACTAGTTCTAAAGTGTTATTTTCAAATTAGTAATGGATACTTGGGTGCATCTTTCGAACTAGCAACGGCAGATTCTGAATCCGTGGTGTAAGAAAGTAGTTGGAAGAAAGAGTGAGAGTTGATTTGACGTGAGCATGGCCAGACCTTGGAGAATGAGAAACAAAGAAAAGAGCAGATTGAGAAAGGAGGAGTGAAAGAGCAGGATTTTTTGTGTGCAGGTAATGAAGTCTGTCTGCAGCTTGCTGACTCTCTGGTGTAAAGATCTTGATGCAGCTGAACAGGTGTGATGGACTAAATTTGTCACCATTCATGCTGGTTCCCTGGACAAAGATTAAACCAAGACCAAAAGCAAAGAAAGAACTCCCAATGGGAAATCAGCGCTAACCAGGCAGTTTAATGATGACCAGAGCTGACATGATTCTTCTCTATTATGTACACATTACTCTCTCTCTTTCACCTCTTTTTCTCATAAACCCTCCTCACAAATCTCTCGGTCCCTTATGAACACATAACTTATAGAGGGCTCTGTGGTGCCTACAATGTAAGGTTCTTAATTGTTCTCACAAGTGTTCCCTTTGGCTTTCATTTCATTGTGGGGAAAAAGGGCTGATGTGTCAGCCATGGAAGGGAGAGAGAGAGAGAGAGAGAGAGAGAGAGAAAGAAAGAAATGAAGTGCATGTTATGTTGTCACATCCAAAGTGTTACCTCTAGGGACAGGGTACGATGATGTGTACTGGCTTTACCATCAAGTGGAAGACTTTTCAAATGCCCTGAGCCAAAGTTTTCAAGCGGATACGCCAACCAACACATACTCGGACACACACATTCATTCTGAGTCGCCCATATCAAACAGGAGGTAAAACTATGAGTCATCCCAATGTGTGCTTGAGCCAGCCTCACGCCCAGAACCTGTTATTACAAACTAGAATTGATCCTGTCAAACTGAGACTAGAGAGAAAATTACAGTCTTTCCCTTTGTCCGTCTATCTCTTTTTCTCTCTCGGTGGAGAATGATGCAGATTACTGCTGTATTACAGCAATAGGATTCAATATTGAAGCGGTTTTCATAAACACAGTCATTAGTGACTCTAGTCTGACAGGATGGCCCTGACATTACCATTTTCTGGCTGAACAACACACTTATTTAATCACTTCATTACCCAACATGCATTTTTTAAACATATATTTCCCATTTGGTCATCTCATTTTTGCATTTAATACATACTGTTTGTTTTTTCGTCAATAGATGGTTATATAGTTACACAGCAATTGTATTTGCATACATATAACAGTACTTCCAAAATTAGCTCTCTGCCTCCCTTCCTGCTGTCATAGATGTCTTTGCTGCCACCTCTGCATGCAAAATTGGCTCTGCAACAGAGAAACACCCTTAATTGCAATATCATAAAATTGCTCCAGCAATAGCCTTTACATAGTCTACTTGATATGGCTATCTACCTATTTTATGCATTCTGCATTTAATTTTCCTCTTCCTCTCGGTTTCCTTCAATCTCCCTTTGACATTAACCCTGCTAAAATCCAGCAAGGACAACACGCTTGATCACCTACACACATTTTAGATCTTGTTAGGCAATCGGTGTCTGATTAACATTAAATGTAACAATCTGATTCTAAAACAGCAAGATAGTTGAGGTCTATCTCTGGGGAGAGATGAGATATTTACAACCCGCCCCCCCTTTCTTAAATCCTTTGATAACTAGTGCACATACACAACAGAAGATGATAATCATTTATGTAAGATTAACATGCCATGTGTAGCTCTACCTGACTGGAATATTTCAGGGACCTTTATCTGACAATGTATTTTTCGTTCAACAAATGTTATGTAAAGTCAAAATTCAACAGCCGACTCTCATTTTAATGACCAAGTTCAGGCATGAAACGCTGAATGGCGCAAGCTAATAGGTTCTTTGATGTGTAATCGGGTAGCCAATCATGTTGCTTACTCTATCACTGACTAACATTTATATTTGCTCAGTGTGCAAGTAATGAAAAGTAAGCTGGTTCACTGCCGCGTGCTGCAAGAGTTTTCATTGAAACCCTCCACCTCCCCAGTGCCATGTATCACAAAAAAAGCTGCACAAATTCTGGATTCCAGGATTGATTTTAGTTTGACAAAACTTACCAAATCCAATCAGGTGTCATTAGGGTTAAGTGGTATCAAGACACTCATTACCAACTTTATCATTTCAGAGTTTGACCCCGAGATTATTAGTTCACGTTGCGTTCACATGAATGAAGCGAACAGCCAATCACATCTCGTGAGAAAGCGAGATTTACTTCTCCACTGAAGATGTTTATGAAAATTATGATAACTTATAAGAATTTAAACAGTTATTACACAGCACAAGAGGACGTTAAAAAAAAACATGATAAATCAAATCACATTTAAACAACACGAATAAACACTATGAAATCAAGAATAATTATTATACATTCACACAGCACAGAGGATCACTAGTAAATGATAAAGAATTCAAAAGGCATTTACACAGTAAGAAGAAACATTGCTGCTGCTTCTGCTAGAGCACAAACAAATTCTGAATGGGATGAAAATAGATAATATATTGATGTGAAAGTAACTTTATATAGGTCCACAACAAGAACATTCAGGCTTGTAATTTAAAAAGTTTCATATCTTGATTTGAAATGTAAAAAACTGAAATAAGCTTTAGTATTAATTTAAATTACTTAATATCATTTAATACTATTAGACATTCATACACTATCAAATAATAAAAGTGTGAGAAATTGGAAAATGAGTAGATGTATGCACTAATAAACACTTATTTGATCTTTCTAGCTGCATAAGACACAATAAAAGACATTTGGTGTGCTAGTGTGCTTTTATTGAACTTCAAGTGGAATACTGTATGTTCATGGCATCTCTGCCAGCAAATCCTAATAAGAAGGGGTTTGGGTGGCATTCAAACTTTTCTGATACATCTACAGTATATTGTGGGGTTTTTATATTTTAAAGTCATTCGATCATTATTGATATTGTATTAATATCTTACTTGAAATTATATAATTATTATTTTAGGCTTATTTATTCATACATATTTTATGGCCAGTGTGGGAAAATTATTGGGAACAAATGAAAGTGTCTTTAAACAAATGCAAGACTGCCAAAAATATATTTCTTGCAATAAATAATGATCATAAATAGATTCTTTTGTAAATTTATAAAATTGTCTCATTGAAGTGCACTTTAAATCTGAGTGAGAGATACTGGGGGGAGTGACTATCACTTTGCTCACAGCTGATTTGGTCCAGTATCTGGATGAGATCTCTGATCGGGAACATAACCTGCCCTGGAGCAGGTTAGCCGATTAGCGTATGTTACTATGGCGAGGAACCCAGATGAAAGCCAATCCACTTTACTGGTACCGCGAATTCAGAGTTTGCTTAAACTAAGTTTAAACTTATCTAGCTAGCTGCGTAATCCTGCTTTGTGGCATAAGCCACAGTTGCACATTTTAGATCTGCCACATGGGGATTGTATTTTTGTATAATTGTGTAGCAGCATGTCATACATGCTTGATGCAGCATGTCTTGTGCTTCTCTAATTGTGCAGCAGCAGCAGCATGTCCACATGCTATACTCAGTATGCCTGTGTATATGTTCTAGCAGTATCAAGTCTTAGTACTTGCTATGCTGCAGAAGCAACAGCAGCAGCAGCATAGCAGATCTAGTCTGCCAAGACCAACTTCCTATTAATATGACATACCCATATTTACATGGCAAATCTTTACGACAGTCAACAGCATTTGTGGCATAATGTTGATTACCATAAAAATTTATTTCGACTTTTCTTTAAAAAAAAAAAAAGCTTTTTACAGGCATTTACAGAGGAAGTGAATGGGGCCAATCAGTAAATGTATAGATACTCACTGATTCACAAGTACAGCCACAGGACTTAAACAATATGTGTGTTAACATCCCTTTCTAACCTTTTCTGTGTAAAGTTATATCCATTTTTACAATTTTGTTGCCATGACGATGTGAACGCGTAAACAATATATGCCCATTAAACGTCATGGTTACTTGTGTAACCTCCATTCCCTGATGGAGGGAACGAGACATTGTGTCGATGTAGTGACACTAGGGGGTCACTCTTGGGAGCCTGAGACACCTCTGGTCTTTGATAAAAGGCCAATGAAAACTGGCGAGTGGTATTTGCATGCCACTCCCCCGGACATACGGGTATAAAAGGATGCAACCACTCATTCAGGTTTTATGCCGAGGAGCCGAGACAAGGTCCCGGCCATTTCAGCAGGTAGTTCAGCGTTGAGGCAGGAGGGACACAACGTCTCGTTCCCTCCATCAGGGAACGGAGGTTACACAAGTAACCATGACATTCCCTATCTGTCACTCACTCGACGTTGTGTCGATATAGGGACCCCTAGTGTCACTACACAAAACGCTGCAACTGGCTGAACTGTGTTACGTGAACTGGAGGTGTATGACGGGCAGACAACTGTGTGCCTCAAAGCCAGCAGACCAGGCCATCACGTAACCTTCCCCAACATAGTTATAAGTGTCGAACGGCCCTTTGGGGACAAGTCGACTACCCAAAAGATAGAGACAGGCTAGCCCAGTCGTGACCTCTTTTCCCCTTTTTTTTTTTCCACTCCCCAAAAATAAGGGGGAATATCCGACTGGGCTGACCAGGTCTAGTTGGGGGGTGTCCCTCCCAAGGGGAGGACACCATGGAGACCACACCTTGCCCAGAGTGAGGGGGGATATTTAAGTGGAAAATACGTCACATGGTCTTGCTGAGCTATGTCGGAACTATGTCACGTGGGAAAGTCTCATGGTAAGTCCTACCCAACAGGGGAGGAGTTACTACAAACATGGAGACCGTGGCAGAGGGGCCTCTGCCCAAGGAAGACTCAGTTTGCCAACAGGGAAACGAATTAACGGAAGATATACGTCGCATGGGGTTACCTTACAAGGAACCGCCACATGCGGAGCACCTACCCCAGAACAGGGCTTTTAGTTAGCACGTGTACTGGGCCGGCAGCAAGTCTCTCTGAAAACTCGACTGCCACAGGGCCCGGAGGAAGTCAACCAGGGACATAGTTTGTGAACACTACTGGGAGTTAATGGCACACGTCTTCAGCTCAGAGGAGGTGAAAGGCGCTATGTGCAAGTGATACACCTGGCCAGCTATCCTGGGCTTACCCGATTGTATTGCGTGCCACTACCCGGGACGAAACTGGTTCCACCCGGAGGTTGTAGAACCTCGCAAAGGTGTTGGGTGTTGCCCAGCCTGCTGCCCTGCAAATGTCTGTTTGAGAGGCACCCCTGGCCAGGGCCTAGGAGGCCGCTTCATCCCTGGTAGAATGGGCTCATAGCCCTACCGGGGGCGACACGTCCCTGGCATGATATGCCATAGCTATGGTGTCAATGAGCCAGTGGGTGATCCTCTGCTTGGAGACAGCGCTTCCTTTCCTCTGTGTGCCAAAGCAGACAAAGAGCTGCTCAGAGATCCTAAAGCTCTGCGTGCGATCCAAATAGATGCGTAAAGCGCACACCGGACAAAGCAAATACAGGGCTGGGTCTGCACTTCCCCAGGAGGAGGCTCGCAGGTTCACCACCTGGTCCCTAAAAGGGGTCGTGGGAACCTTGGGCACATAGCCCGGTTGGGGTCTGAAGATCACGTGAGAGTAGCCCGGACCAAACTCCAACCACGTTTCGCTGACATAGAACGCTTGCAGGTCTCCTACCCTCTTGATGGAAGTGAGTGCAGTCAGGAAGGCAGTCTTCAAGGAGAGTGCCTTAAGCTCAGCTGACTGCAAAGGCTCAAAAAGGAGCGTGAGGTATGAGAACCACGTCTGAGTGGGCCAGTAGGGTGCTACCAGGATGACCTGCTTCTCGTCCTCCCTGACCTTGCACAGGGTCTGTGCAAGTCGGCTCACTGGGGGAAACGCATATTTGCGCAGTCCAGCTATGTGCCAGTGCATCTATTACCGAGAGGTGCCTCGGTCAGGGTGTACCAGAGCGGGCAGTGGGAGGATTCCTGGGAGGCAAACAGGTCTACCTGTGCCTGTTCGAATCGACTCCAGATCAGCTGGACCACCTGAGGGTGGAGTCTCCACTCTCCCCTGAGGGTAACCTGCCGTGACAGCGCATCCGCTGCAGTGTTGAGGTCGCCTGGGATGTGAGTGGCTCGCAGTGACTTAAGGTGCTACTGACTCCAGAGGAGATGGCAGGCGAGCACAGACCACCTTGATGGTTAACATATGCTACCGTTGCTGCGTTGTCTGTCCGAGCTAACACGTGCTTGCCCTGGATCAATGGCCGGAACCTCCACTGTGCGAGCAGAATTGCCAGCAACTCGAGGCAGTTAATGTGCCAACGCAGCCGCAGGCCCGTCCATAAGCCGGCGGCTGCGTGCCCCTTGCAAACGGTGCCCCAGCCCATTTTGGAGGCATCTGTCATAACCACGACGTGCCTGGAGACCTGCTCTAGGGGAACGTCTGCCCATAGAAACGAGAGGTTGGTCCAAGGGCTGAAGAGACAGTGACAGATCGGCGTGATGGCAACGCAATGTGTCCCACGGTGCCATGCCCATCTCGGGACTCGAGTCTGAAGCCAGTGCTGAAGCGGTCTCATATGCATCAACCCGAGCGGAGTGGCCACCGCTGAGGATGCCATATGCCCCAGGAGCCTCTGAAAAAATTTCAGAGGAACCGCTGTTTTCTGTTTGAACACCTTCAAACAGGTCAGCACTGACTGTGCACGCTCGTTCGTGAGGTGCGCCGTCAACGAGACAGAGTCCAACTCCAATCCGAGAAAAGAGATGCTCTGAACCGAGAGGAGCTTGCTCTTTTCCCAGTTGACCCGAAGCCCTAGTTGGCTGAGGTGCGAGTGCACCAGGTCCCTGTGCGCACACGACACATCCCGAGAGCGAGCTAGGATTAGCCAACCGTCGGGATAGTTGAGGATGTGAATGCCCACTTCCCTTAGCGGTGCAAGGGCTGCCTCTGCAACCTTCGTGAAGACGCAAGGGAACAAGGATAGACCGAAAGGGAGGACCTTGTACTGATACACCCGACCCTTGAATGCAAACCGCAGGAAGGGTGTGTGTCGAGGTAGAATCGAGACGTGGAAGTACGCATCCTTCAGGTCTACCGCCACGAACCAATCTTGATGCCGGACACTCGCTAGAGTGTGTCTTTGCATCAGCATCTAGGACGGGAGTCTGTGTAAAGCCCGGTTCAGTACTCGCAGGTCCAAGATTGGCCGCAACCCACCGCCTTTTTTCGGTACAATGAAGTATGGGCTGTAAAACCCTTTCTACATCTCGGCTAGAGGGACAATCTCGTCAGACGTACTGGCGGGTGGGGCCTTGCGGAGGGGCGAAGCCTGAGGTGACACACCATGTCGTGGCTGTGCTGAGTTCAAGGACATCGAAGTACTTACCTGGCTCCTTGTGACCACCCCCGGAACAGCCTGGGATGGGGGAGGAAGAGGCCTGTCCTCATGACCCGTGGAGACTGTAACATCGGGGGCGGATTTGTGCAACAGCTGGGCACTCAGGGGCGGAGAGACTGCCGCTGGAGCGCCAAACCTGCCAAATAGAGTGGTGGACGGTGGTCATGATGATGGCCGTGCACACCGGATGTGTGACCCAGGGAAACCGCTCTTGCTGAACTCTTGGGTACTGCCGCCACTTGGGCATGCTGAAATCCTAAAATTGGCCCCATTCACTTCCATTTTTGTTTTTTTTTAAATGAAAGAAGAAATGAGGTGAAATAATTTTTGTGATATTTAACATTATGCTAAAAATGCTTTTGATTGAGCTTAACTTGTATTGAACCCAGAATATGCCTTTGGTAATGTGACGTATTTCTGAATTAAACTGGATATTCAATAAGAAAAGAAGGGCTGGACTTTGTGGGTGGCTGTGGCTCAGGTGGTAGAGCGTGTTGGCCATTAATTGCAGGGTTAGTGGTTCGATCCCAGCCCATATGACTCCACATGCCAAAGTGTCCTTGGGCAAGACACTGAACCCCAAGTAGCTCCCAATGAACCCAGAATATGCCTTTGGTAATGTGACGTATTTCTGAATTGGCAGGCTTGTGCCTTGCATGGCAGCTCTGCTGTCATTTGTGTGTGTGTGTGTGGATGGATGAATGAGTCAGTGTAAAGTGCTTTGGAATCACTAAGGTCACCCACCAGTAGAAACATAAATCAGTGCCGATGCATGTGATGAATATTACAAACCATACTGGAGTTTACATGAACCGTACCCCAGACCACCTTTTCAAGCAGACTTGGGTGCGGTTCACAGGTGCACACCCGAGTTCAGAAAACTGCATTCACATCAACCAAACGAACCGAACTTTGACATCATTCAAAATCGGAAATGCATGAAAAGTTTTAGTCTGAAAGCACCCTAACAATGTCAGTACAGTAGAAAAACAAAAAAAACTCCATGAAGGATCACCACTTATAACCCACATGAACTAAATTAAAAAAAACTCCTGCTCAAGAACTGGAACGTCTGCATTAGACACTTCAGACAAAAGCCATTTCAAAAGATGTGGGGACAAAACTGGCAAGGCAAAAAATGGTATGGACATGTCCTACCCGTCCCACCTGTAAATGATGTCTTTGACCTAAATAGCTATCTGACTAATGGTTAATATTAACCAATAACCTGTGCAACTTAGGGAAGTCATTTCAGAAGCTGAGAAAGTTATTCAATTTTGATGAAAGATTACGAAGACAAATTTTTTTTTAAATGGATAAAGACTAGAAATGTGTATCAAGAAAGTAAACAGGGTCACTTGTTTATTTCACTTTCTGAATTTAAGCTTCAAACAAAGATTTACCTTTACTACAAATATTACCTCACAAAAATAAGGATAAGACAATACAAGACCACACACAATCTAACTGTTCACAATAATCTTAGACATAGCACAAATGGTGTGGGACACGATTGTGTGCCGAAGTGCTTGTGCGATATTGCTAATATACAACAGTTCTATAAACAAAACGTTAATACTTAGGGTTAGGGGTTTTCAGTGGCATCTCTAGCACTTTATTACTGGTGTGGCACAATCACTTAATTCCACAATCCAATAGTTATCTATAAATGCCAGAACCACATGTGTGGGCAGTTAAAAACTGCTAAAGAGTGTCAAATAAGGTTAAATAAATCCCTAAATATAAGATCATAACATGCAATTATCAAAAGTGAAGTCAGAGACTAAAGCACATACTGTCTTCATCTGCTGAGAAACTGAAGTGCAGAAAAGAACAGCATTCAGTGTTATTACTGTACATTGAATGTCAAAATAGGTTGACTCCCTTACTGGATGATTAAGTGTAATACTAGATATCTATACCAAGCACCTACTAGAAAAGCAGGAGAGGTGATTGCGAGGCTCGTGCTTTGGATTGTTTAGTTCTGGAAAATCACCAAATAGATTTGAATAGCAGAGAAATGCACACTTTTGTCACAGCTCTTTTCCAAAGTTTTTATCCTGTGCTTCCTCTGGTGACTGAACACATGGCCAAGTCCAAAAATCTTTTAAATTGATGTTTTGTAATGGACTGACTGTAGAGCAATTGCCTTTTCTCAGGCCAATATTTCAGCTCCAATACATCAATTCTTTGTTGAGGAAGTGATTGCCTCTGCTGGCGTACCTCCAGATGCTCCTGGAGATGTGGATGTGTGTGTGTGTGTGTGTGTGTGAATAGCTCCAGAGGCTTCGAAGAAAGGTAGTAAATATCCTAGCCTGACCTTCTTAATTAGTGGTGCTTGCTAAGGTAAGCATCATTGTTACTATTGCTCATACTTTGCCATATGGATTTTATCAATTACTGACAAGTGCCATCCCCTATCAGACATTTTTGAATAATTTCAACTGAGATTACCTTTCCCTCTAGTGCTACTGCTCAACCTCCGAGACGTGATTTCTCGTCTCATGGAAACCAGAAGTAATTGTGTTCACAAACAATGGTGAGCATGATTCGGAGGCTGCATTTTTAATAAAATTAAATTTTTACTCCACTGATGTTTAGGTTTAGAGTTAATAAAATATGCATTTTCTGACTGTATTACAACAAATACAACTTTTGGCGCCACCCTGTAGACATTTCACCCTGTAACTGGAGCTCACACATGTTCAACAACACTTATAGCTTCTGCCACACTTCAAAATGCATTTTAAGCAGTGCTTTGAATTTTGGTAAGCACAGACCAATTTCAGCAGCAGAATTTTCAGCAGAACCTCCTGTTGCCAAATTCTGTGTGATTAGTCTGTTTATATACACACCTGACTGTTCTGTAAGACATTTACTTCATAGAGTTGCCAGCTATTTGAATAGTTCTATATACATGGTACAGTACAGGTCAAGATAAATCACAAAATAAGATGTGCCCCTGTGGCTAATAAAGTCTTCAAGCTCTTAATTTTTTTTCTTCTAAAAACAAGAAAAAAGAATGCCCATTGAGTATTTAAACTTGAGCTCTTCATGTTGCGAAGTTCACACCAGCAAGAAGCCATATTAAGTAATTCTACTCTTTTATATTTAGCCTATTGCTAAATATTAATTCACTTTATCCTTAATTCTTAATTTTAAGTTGATCATTTATTTTATATTTGTTTTAGATTATTTTTAGCAAGGTAGAAAAGGCATACATTGTATTTATTTGAAAATGTTTGGTGTATTTTTAGGGTCTACAAAAGCTGTGAATTGCCTGTCCTTCAGCTAAAATTAATAACTTTACTGTAAGCAAGACAACCAATTTCAGAGAAAAGTTAAATTTGGGGGAAAAGGGAATTATTGTCCAAAGGCCACCCAAAATATGCTTCAAATTTTGTTTGTGGCCTCAAAATGTGGCCACTCAAAGCAGACTCTGTTCATGTCCTTACAGGTAGCAGAGGATGAAGGAAGAATTGGGAAAGGCCAGTAACATTTTTAAATATTAGACTATTATGATGCTTTTGTCTGTCTGTATATACATTTGTTCAATTCTTTTAGTTTATAAATGAAAAATCCTTGCTCCAAAAATGTGTGCTTGACACTGATCAAATATGAGCAAATTCGCATTCATATCATAATATTATTATGCATGTAAACATGGTCAAATTGAAGCAATTGAAAAGGGTTAAAACTTTAGACCCTTTATAGGTGTTACGAGACTGGGAAGGACGAGACGAGAGAATGGGGATCCAACTGCAGAACTCTTTATTACGGAACTCAGAAGATGAAGGGAGCAAAGATGAAACGAAAACACTGGAGCAAAAAGGGAACTCAAACATAACAGCAGTTTGCTGGCTAATGAGGTAACATCATAAACTACGTGCTAACAAACTATCAAGAACCGACCAAGACTAAAGCGAACATGAGGGCTATATATACACACATGGGTAATGACAAAACATGGAACACCTGGGCACAAAGGTGGGGAACAGATGAGTGTGATAAACAAGGTGCAGCATGGGAAGTGTAGTCTAACAGTCCAAACATAATGGGAAGGTGATGGGATAAACACAAGGGAGTTCGTTGCAATAGGGGTTTTAAATGAAAATCAATTAATTAATGGACTGTATGATCTCGATAGGTGAGGTTTGCACTTCTGTGAAATGAAATAAAAAAGATCATTATGCATCATTTCTTTTCTTCTTTTTTCTCCCCTTTTCTCCCCAATTTGGAATGCCCAATTCCCAATGTGCTCTAGATCCTCATGGTGGCGTAGTGACTCGCCTCAATCCAGGTGGTGGAGGACGAATCTCAGTTGCCTTTGCTTCTGAGACCATCAATCTTTGCATCTTATCACGTGGCATGTTGAGCGCATTACTGCAGGACATAGCATGTGTGGAGGCTTCACGCTATTCTCCGTGGCATCCACGCACGACTCCCCACGTGCCCCACCGAGAGCAAGAACCACAATATAGCGACCACGAGGAGGTTTCCACATGTCACTCTACCCTCCCTAGCATCCGGGCCAATTTGGTTGCTTAGGAGACCTGGCTGGAGTCATTCAGCACACCCTGGATTCGAACTCCAGGGGTGGTAGTCAGCATCTTTACTCGCTGAGCTACCCAGGCCCCCGTGCATCATTTCTTTTCAAATGAACTTCACTGGAAAGCCAAGCCGAATTAATTCGAATGCACTGTTGATTTGCTGTGTGTGCACCGATCATATTACTGAACTGAAGGATATTGCTTTTGAGACGTTGATGATTTGACCTGACGACAAGTGGACAAGCAAGTTTTCAATGCATACTTGCTTGATATAAAAGGGACATTTCTGTAAGCCTTTATTGAGGGTTTGGCAGCTAAGTGATTGTGCCTCACCAGTAATAAAGAGCAAGAGATACCACTGAAAACCCCTAACCCCAAGTATTAACTTTTTGTTTATAGAACTGTTGTATTTTAGCAATATCACACAAGCACTTTGGCACGCTACTGTGCGATACAGATTTTGTAGCTTGTTGAGGAGACATATACTATTACTTTTCTAATTTCAGACTTATGAATTTCATGAATTCATGAATCTGGCAAAAAAAAAAAAAAAAAAAAAAAAAACACATAGATTTACATTGAAGAAGGGACACAAGCCATATTTAGAGACAAGAATATCAAAGAGACTTGGGGGTGAGTCCAAGACATATTTCCCTATATGGGACAATTAGGTATATTCAATTCAATCTCTTTTGACTTGGGCCAGTAAGCAACCACCTAGCAACCACAGAGCAATGGCCTGGCAACAACCCACAACACCTTTGCATCATAGCATCAAATGCCTCACATTTTCTTCACTACCCCTTTAAGTAGGAATGGTAAGGAGTTGAAATTTGATTTTTTTTTGTTTAATCAAGCTAAATTTGTATGTTCATGCTCAAATGGTAAATTTGGCTTGTCATTTAAAAACAAGGGTGAGGTGTGTGTTTTGTTTGCAGCTTTGGATTGCATATGATGTGGTACAGATGGAGAATGTAGTCCCAGAACAGATCCCTGAGGCACACAGGTGACAAAGGTCTGGAGAGGGAACCTTTCCCACTGACTAGGTATGATCTGTCATTCAAGTACAATCAAACCATGAATGTGCAGTTGTGGGGTTACCAATCTCTGGCAGCATGGGGATCAGCAGATTGTGCTTGACAGTGTGAAAAGCAGAGAACTGATCCAGGAGAATCAGAACAGAGTCGGTGAAGACACCTTACTTGACATAAAAGCTGCTGTCACACACATATACACCCAGTAGAATTATCACTCACACCTCTTCCCCTCTCCTCAGGTGCATTGATTTGAGTCTCTGTGAGCAGCTTATCTGACAGTGTCAATCTCACAACATGTGCTCTCACCTGCTCCCACAAAAAACAGATTGAGGGAGACTGCAGCTAACACAAAGCATGATTCCAGAGCGGGCTTGGGGGCTCGGGAAGACTGGACAAGACTGAATTTGTTACTTGATCACTTTAACAGAAGCCTTTATATAATTTAGATAAATTACTTTTAGAAGACTGAAGGCCTCTGCATACTTCCTACTGTACGAAATCGAAGAACGAACGGGTGTGACATCATTAAGGAGAAAATTTGGCCAAAAAGAAGGTGTTTGAGTTTGTTTTGGTGGTTCGCACCAGCTCGACCTAGCAAACTTTTAGGAAAACTTCTTACCGGCTGCTAAACATCTTCTTACTCCCATTGGTCCATGTCATTGGTAGGTGTGACCTGGAGCTCCATATACCTTGAGGCCGACAGCTAATTCCTGTTCACAGCATTCAGTCAGTCAAGATCAGTCAACATTAACACATTGGTGTTCAGAGTTAATAGTGAGCTGATGAAAATGTACATACATCTGTACTATAGTTCGACAATGGTATATTTCCCAAGAACATGTCATGCATTTTTTTGTTTTTTTGTTTACTTAATCCACAAAAGGAATCAACTGTACTCAACTACTTTTAAGTGCCCATTCACTCTGTTATTTTATATGCTGCTTCACTCATGTGCCTTCTGCAGTGAAAACAATACGCCCAAATTAAAATATCCCTCATCATTCTTTTGTCTGTATTCTGCCCATTAACACTATTTTATACACCCATATTTGCAGTGGTATCAGTGTCATCATAAATTACAATAACAGAGTGTAACCGGAGCATGTTTTGGCCGCTTTTTGCATGTTAGCGCATTAGCGTAATGAATTAAGAAGGTAAACAAGACAAATTGCGCATTTTCTGCATGTTACTTTAAATCATCATCAAGAGGTTAAAAAAAGCATCTTTTACTGATCTCATGTCATATTAGTTGATGCTTTACATGTAGTCTTGAGCATCCTCATATTCAAATGTACCTCTAAACACCTCCCACAGTGGTGGATGTCTGAATGTTCAGAAATAGTATGTCATTGCTCAGCTGTTTCAAATCTTTTTGGCACTGAGCGAAGAATGAAGAAGCACTTCTTCATGAGTACGCTGGGGACTTAACTGCAGGAACATTCCTCATAATCAAGCCCAGATGGAATCTGCTGTCTTTTTCTGCACTATCTGCACTGATTTTGGGGAAGAATCTGCAGAATTCTGCAAAATGGATTTAAACATAGTTAAATGGAGCTGAGAGTACTACACTCCTGTTGATAGCTTATTGGTGCACTTTCCTAAATCTATATGTAATACATCTAGAGAAGTGCATGTTGTGAATTAAACTATCACCCCTTATTCCCAAATGAGCATGTTTAACATCAGTAACTGTAATTAGCTTTTTCCTGCAGTCTCCAGAGTTTAATCACTTACTATATAATTTAATAAGTAATTTTAAGATAAATGGCAGATGGAAATGCTTTGAAATGTCATTACTGGCCTTCATTCCAGTCCACATAAGAATATACATAAGGCTTTACCATTGAATTTTTACCACTTCATGAGCTCATTTTACTGAAAATTAGAAAATCTCTAAATCAGAATATTCTGTGATGGATGTAAAAGTTTCAGTCAACGTGAAATCTAAATTGACCCTATTTACTAAGGCTGTGTCAATACAATCAATTATCGATATATCGCAATAATTTTTCTCGTGATATTGTATCGATACTTTTATTCTTTCACCAGTGCGTGAAAACATGGACGATTTGTGTATTCATGTCCAGCATTTTAATAAAGAAGCAGCAGGTCATCTAAATAAGTGCAAGCTCTGAAAGCAGTTTTTCTTAGTGCAGTAAGAGATGCATTTACGAGGAGCGAGTGAGACTGAAACGGAGTCCGTTTCTCTCACGGACCTGCTGGAACTCTCTCATGCGTTTGGCTGTAGGGCCAAGCAAAATGATAGATTTTCCGCTCAATCGTGATCTTCATTTGAAAGACCCTGATGTCAATGCTTAAAATCTCAAGATCGCTCTTTCTATCTGCAACCAACCTAAATCACTTGCATATGTGACTAAAAATTTCTGTAATTAGCCACTGGCTGGTAATTTCATGATTTCACTGACCAGTGTTTGAGTAGTGAGGTGCCGAAGAAGTTCAGCACTGAGATCCTTGCACTGTGCTGAGAGTAATCCTTGCCCCCTTTCCCTGACACAAAATACAGGCCATGGAGCCCTCTACTAATGAGTTGAATCAGGTGTGTTAGATAATAACACGCCTACTATAATAAGCACCAAAAACACATAGCACACACTTACATTAGAAGAAATTTGCTAATGAATTTATAATCAGATCACATTTTTTTCTAATTGATATTTTTCAGTACTGAATAAAATAATCAATATACCTTGTGGAGCAGGACGTAGTCATGTGTCTGTCACTGGGGAGAGAGGAAGTGGTAAGGGCCATCACCTGGTGATTGTTAACACTAAACACCTGTGTCATGTTCCAGTGACGATGGAGACAGGCTTGAAAAGGCTGCCGAGAACGCCGGAGAGACAGAGAGAGTCAGGGACAAAGAAACCTGAAGTTGTGAAGCTGAAAAGCCGAAGACTGTGCTAGACTGATAAACCATTAAATCTTGACTTACCTGGACTGCCACCCGCTTCCTTCCTTATCATTGGAACTTCTACATACCTCTTTGTTCCTCCCAACATAATGGATATATTTATTATTATTATTATTATTTACTGCCCTTACAAAAAATGTGTGGTATGTACCATGATTCAGTGGGGGCAGAGCTTAGCAAAATGTCTATTTTAAATATATAAGGTTACATATTTGTTTTGTACTTTTCTTGCTTTCATCTTTTTATTCTCACCATTGTGTTAACAGTAGCTCCTTCTCATTGTCCTGACACACAATCTTTTCTTTTAAATGCACATCAAAAATAAGAGCAAATAACAACTGCAATGGAAAATAAATTGTAAATACACCTCTCACACCTTTGTGACTTTGGTCCTTCTGTACTTTCTCTCAAGAGGGAAAAATAATGGGAAATGGTTGAGGAAGGACATATTTGAACTGGTGCTTCAAACAAACTACCTCAATTAATCATTCCAGCTGGAACACATCGCTTCCAATCAAGGCTGAGGCTTGAGTTCTATTACGTTTAAAAGCAATTTGACCCTCAATAAAGAGCATGAGGGCTCTGTGAAAAATAACCAATGTGAAAGGGATAGGGTTTATTTCTTTTATTATATCTAAAAGGGTAGCAAGTTTGGCTCTGATTTTTTTTTTTTAAAGAAATGGTGGCCTTTAACATAGCATTTTTGGGAGAAAGCTTTAGAGCATTGAGCAATAATTTTTTACATTTTAGTGGAAAATAGCATCGTTCCCCGTTTCTGATCTTTATCAGAGTGTGGGCGTCTTGTTTCTGGATGTCTCACCAAGCACTTTTTTTGTGGTCATTTAATCTATTTTATATTATTTATGTTTTTCCTGAGGCCCTCTTATAATTTTAGTTATAATTACTGTCATATTTATGTTTTTCATGTCCATTTTCCACCCTCTTTTTAGCCCTTACAATTAAACAGTCCACTTTTTGCTTCTGCATAAGTTCTCCCTTTGCATAAGAAATTAGCAGCAGTGCTAATGCTGCATTCCATTGAACTCAGAAAGCTGGATTTTCAAACAACTTCTAGGAAAAGTGCAATGGAACGCCACTTGAAGTCAGAATTTTAACTTAAAAACGTATGCGGAAATTTTTAACTTCGATTTCGCTGAGATGCAGGTGCGTGATGTCACAAACATGTTGACACCCAGGGAGATATACAGTACAAAGTAAGTGATAAACATTGCAGTTTTGATTCCTTACACGTCATCTTTAGAGCATCTGGCAATGGAATGCCTTTATGGTAGTAGATCGGAGATATCAGCTTGGAATATCCCGCAGCATCAGTGCTGTGCTCTGGTTCTCAGTCTGCTAATTCACTGGCTGCGAGTTTGCTGACAGGTCCAATGTAATTATATTAATACATTTCACCCTTCTTAAATAACAGCCTCTTTTCAAAACCTGCATTACATTGTGACAGTTTCATAAAATAGGCCTAATTCATGGTGAAATGTGGTGCACATACTGTTAAGGTCAGACTGAAATGATCAGGGACCTTGTTAAAAACAAACTTAAGACACTTGTTTCTAAAATTGGGATCCTTCAGAATATTACAGTACAGCCAAGGAATATCAATATTCCTTGGCTGTACACAGCCAGGAATAGCACAAGGTTTGATAAATATTCCCACATACAGTATTATTGTAAGTTCTTCTGGTGTTTAGGAATCATAGCATCTATCCAGCTTTCCTCTCATTACCTCACCATGACTGGGCGGGCCAAGTTTCTGATCACCCAGTAGGTATTATTGATGTTTTAATGCATTCATCCACATGACATCATAAACTTGGTTTTATTAAATTTTATTTTTGGATTAGAAAGGAAGTTCTAAATTTTGAAAGTTACAGTATGTTTTATATCAAAAGATCAAGGAAAATTGTATTCCTTATAACATGACCTCCTTTAATAAACTTCTTCGCAAAAAGTTTGGAGGAGGATTAGGTATTTAAAAAGATCTTTCAGTGCTTTAATTAAACATTTTAGAAAATGTACATTCTTGCTTTGAGACATCTTTTGATTAAACAGATAGTGACTCTGTTGTAACAGTTTAAAAGCTTAAAAGATTTTATTATACCAAATTTCTTCCATTCAGTCATTGTAATGAAATTGCGTACAAGAAAGCAGGCGTTTGAAAACATCACTTCACTTTAACTGAAATACAGACAGCACTTTCTTTGTACACTGATAATTAGGTTCAAACCAATTTTCATCTGAAGCTGCCTAGGTGATCTGTGTGGCTGACTGACACAGACCACATGCATAAAAGATGAAAATGTTTCTAACATTGCGTCCAAACATTAATGAGGGCAGGGTTTTGCATAAATGTAATTAGCTGGAGTTTTCCCAAGCCACATTAAGGCCAATGTAAAATACAATGGATACGGTTGACCTTATCAGCTGTTGTGTTGAGGTTGTTGTGTTTGTGGTTGTGGTTGTTAATTTGTTGTCTTTGAGTCCCCTGGCCTCCACATTGCAGGCGCTGTGAGGACCCATGAAGACACACAGCATGCACAATGAGGAGACCAGAAAACACCCAATTGGCAGCTTGGCACATAAAGTGATAGCTATTAGGTTAATTACTGTGGCAAATTACACTCACTGAGCACTTTATTAGGAACACTATCATCCTAATAAAGTGCCAGATGTTGTTGCCCATCTGCCTCAAGGCTCAACGTGGTGTGCATTGTGAGATGCTATTCAGCTCACCACAGTTGTACAGAGTGGTTATCTGAGTTACCGTAGACTTTCTGCCAGCTCGAACCAGTCTGGCCGTTCTCCTTTGACCTCTCTAATCATCAAGGCGTTTCCGTCCACAGAACTGCCATTCACTGGATGTTTTTTTGTTTTTGGCACTATTCTGAATAAACACTAGAGACTATTGTGCGTGAAAATCCCAGGAGATCAGCAGTTACAGAAATATTCAAACCAGCCGGTCTGGCACCAACAATCAAAATCTCCAATATCGCATTTTTTCCCCATTCTTATGGTTGATGTGCACTTTAACTGAAGCTCCTGACCCATATCTGCTTGATTTTATGCATTGCACTGTTGCCACCCATTTGGCTGATTAGATAAATGCATGAGTAGGTCTACAGGAGATCCTAAGAAAGTTCTCAGTGAGTGTAATTGCATAATGCTTTTAATGACAATGCATACTGCCAAATGTGTCTTTTGTAAAAAAAAAAAAAATATATATATATATATATATATATATATATATATATATATATATATATATATATATATATATATATAGTATGTATATAGGGATTGTTGTTGTAGTGTTGCTTTATGTGATTGAATAAATATTAGCCAGACTGTGTTAAAGTACCATGGAAAGATTAATATTTTAAATGAATATAAATTTCTGTTTAAATAATTATTTAGATGAATAGCAACAGTCATGTGATGGTTCAAAATGTAAATCCTGGAAATCAATAAATAGTCGGCCAAAACTCCATCTTCATTTAATTAATATTGTCCTGAACAACATTTGAGAAATTAACCCTCATAAAAATGTATTAATATAAAGGTCAAACAGTCAAACCTATAGTATGATCAAGGTTTTAAATAGTCATTTTAAATGACCTTCAAAAACCCTTTGATTGGACTTTAATATCCATTAATATTTTTGCACCAGCATAAACTACAAACACACATAAAGGTCTCAAGCATTCAACAGAGAAAATACCCCAAAGGTATGATAATGATGGCCATCATTATCTGAAAACACACCTTCGACCTCAGATCAGTGGTACGGTCCAGTTAACTGTCTCAAATGGATCATGAATTAATTAAAACATGCTTGTTTAACCCTGTGTTCCATTAGGCCCATAGTCAATGAATTAATATTGTGCTCAAGTTTCAAAGATCCTGGCACTGAATATAGTAGACTGAATTTAAATTTAAAATGTTTTATTTTTCTAAAAATTTGCTTTTGAACAGACACAGGTCGAAACAGACTAAATTTCACAGCCTGTTTTCTTTCATGACCTCAGGGTATTGCTTGACATGACATTTAATGAAATTGTACTTTTTAATTGGAGGCCAGTGTCACTCTAGTCATGGCTGACCTGTTATTACTGTAGAAACAGAAATATACCCACCCCCCTTTTCCCTCTGAGTGAGCAGTTAACACTAGAGAAACAGAGTGTTGATTCATTCAAGTGTGTTTGGTCCATCTACAGCAACACTGGGTTACTGTAGGGTCTCTTGATAAAAAATGCTCCGTTGACCTGTTCGGTCAGTTCGGTCAGTACATAAAAGCGAAGCGTGTCTGCATGGTTGATCAGTCATTGGAGGAAAGTGAAGAAGAAAGCAATTACAGTTTAATGGTAATACTTACCCCAGCATTAGTCAGCAAACACATTTTCAACCATCTTTAACATGATCAAACAAGTGTTGAGAAAAAGAAATTGCTCCTTATTAAAACATAAGCTAAAGTTGACCCATGACAACTGTGGAAAGGAATAACTAAGATGACATTTCTGTGAGTCAACCCCAACACCTAGAATCTTGTAGAGCCTTTTCTGACCTTCTGGAACTTTCTGCCAACTTCTAGAGCTTTCCAGACAGACATCAAGCCAATCAGTGTGCACTCTGTCTCAAACGAGACTGACACCAGAGTCAGCACTCAGCAGGGAGAAACAAGTCAACCAAATATTACAAAATTAGACAAAGATCTGTGCTTCAGCTTTGGCTGCAAAGTCACCTTCTTGTGTGCCTTTTTATTATTTCTTTTTTAGCCTGCTATCAAACACTTCAGAATGGAGACAGCTCTAACACCTACTCAGTCCATGGCCGGCTTCACTCTGTCACTCAAACAACAACTAATGAAAGCAAACAGCTAGCTGTCTTTGCTGATAACTGATGAGCCGAAGGGGGCACAGACTGAACAGGCTGAGGAAAGATCCACGGGAGACGGTATGTACTTATAAATGTATGTGTTCCCAGCAAAACACAATCAAAATTCCCTTAAAAGAGGAACTTCATTGACTAATTTAAGAGATGATGTTTTGTGTGGAAAATGAAAAAGCCAAAGTAACTTATGGAGTCAACAAACTTCAAATGATTTACTCAAATTAAGTCATACAGTATATCTATGCAAAACAAACCACACAGAGACATATTAAAACAGCAATTGTTGTAATGATACATTATGCATTTTTATAGACAAGTGCATGCCTAGTTCTTGGCCAAAAACCATTTGTTTTTCTGCAAAAAACAATAATGATAATAAATAAATAAATAAAAGACATTACTGCAAGCTGGCACAAGTTTGTTTTGTTTTTTGAAGCATGGACAATTTAAGAACAACATAGTTTTCACACCAATGCATTATTTAAAATATTTATAATGTTTTTTTAACTGTTCTTTTGCACTGTACAGTTGTTGTTGTTCTTGTGACTACAACCAAGCTAAATTACTGTATACTGTATTCTAAATAACAATAACATTTATATTACTTACACTTATTTTTAATCTTAGATGTTAGTATTGCATTAGTATGATCGGTAGAATTGTACACAGTAAAAAATGTGTGTCAGCTTCATGTGGTAACATCTATATTAACTGGTTTTATTCAAGTAAGAAAAGTTATTTAATCTGACTATATCAACATGAAAAATTAAGTTACAACAACAAAACACATTTTATGGGTTAGATCAGACTGAAATAGATGCTTGAGGTAACATATGAATGTTACCACATGTTTTAAGTGAAGCACTAAAATATGCTTCATGTGGTAATATCTACATTAACTGATTTTCTTCAAGTCAGAAATGTTATTTAATCTGACTAAATCAACATTAAAAATTAAGTTACACCAACAAAACAATTTTTGGGGGTTTGGGTTGAAATAAATGCTTGAGGTAACAAATGAAGGTTGTTGTGCTTCATGTTCATCTAAATTAAATGACTAAAGTTCAGGCATTAAACTCTAAAAAGTTATTTAAACTTGTTATCTGTTAGTCAGTCGGCTCACTCACATGTGATTTGTCAAGCCAGTCTGCTCACATGGTGTAAACTGATAGGTCCTTTGATGTGTAATCAGGTAGCCATTCAACTGTATATTCTCTCTTTGTCTAACATTTAAATTGCTCAGTTCTGCAGATAAGCTGGTTTTACTGCAGCGTGCTGTCAGAGATATGTTACATGGGGATTGTATGAATGCCTAATTGTACAGCAGCATATCCTACATACTCAGTGTAACTCAGCATGTCTGTGTATGTTTTAGCAGTAGCAAGTCTTCATACATGCTCTTCAGCAGCAGCAGCAGCAGCACTGCAGATCTAGTCCGCCAAGACCAAAATCATATACACTACCGTTCAAAAGTTTGGGGTCACTTGCCTGAAATGTTTCTCGTGATCTTTAAAACCTCTTGATCTGAAGGCGTATGCTTAAATGTTTGAAATTAGTTTTGTAGACAAAAATATAATTGTGCCAACATATAAATGTATTTAATTAAAAAAATAATAATAATAATAATAAACAAAATTTTTTTTTAAATGGATGACTTGGACCGAATAATAAAAAGAAAAGCAGCCACTAAGTGCCCAACATAGATGGGAACTCCTTCAATACTGTTTAAAAAGCATCCCAGGGTGATACCTCAAGAAGTTGGTTGAGAAAATGTCAAGAGTACATGTCTGCAAAATCTAGGCAAAAGTGTGGCCACTTTGAAGATGCTAAAATATTACATAGTTTTGATTTATTGTTGATTTTTTTTAGTTACAACATAATTCCCATAGTTCCATTTATGTTATTCCATAGTTTTGAAGACTTTACTATTATTCTAAAATGTGAAGAAAATCTTTCAGAGAGTTGTAATGACTGAACTGGTTTTGTTCAAGACAAAAATAATATTTAACATTACTGAATCAACCTGAATCCTTAGGTGACACCAACAAAACTTTTTCAAGGGTTAGATCAAGTAGATATAGCTCATTACGGTAACAATTGCAGTTACCACTTTGATAGTCAGCATGTGAGTTATTAGACAGTAACTAAGTGAGTGTTACGGCCAATAAAACAGTGTTACGACCAGTACTTAAATTACCAATAAAATCTGCTGACTACTCATAGTGCTGGAAGTCAGTAAAAAAAAAAAAAATGGTCTATTTTTGACAACATTTCCTATATTCTGAAAAATCAACAGAGAAACGTACAGATGTAGAAATTAAGGTGATTAAGGTGAATATTCCAGGGGGAATTCCCTACAGTTCCTTGTCTCAGAAGAAAAAAATTCTTCTTAAATTCATTATGATTCCTGAAATCCTTTAATTGAACTGATGGTACAAATTCTGCTACCAACAGAAAGCATATGTTGGATCATGACTGTAGAACTGATATATCCAAGGTTTGAAATGAACTTTTTGGCTTACCGGCCACTGTGGCTAGTAGTGTTACCAGGTCACTAGCCACTCATAATTTTCACTAGCCAAAATCCCCCACCTCCCAAAAAGTGATAAAGGTAACTGGAGACTGTAACTGCATACTTGCATATTTGTTTGGACATTTTATTTGAACAAGAATTATATGAGTTTAGCAGGACACAAGCCTAATGATTTAAGTCACCTTTAGAATATCTGAAGGCAAACATGGTCAGTTATAACAGGAGTATGATAAAACAGGAGGAAAGTGTGTCCATAATTTGTCTATAATTCATGGAAGTTTTAACCCCTTCATTCTAAATTGTACTTGCCTATGTGAAAGATAACATAGTTCTACTATTGTTTAAAAGTGGCATTTCTAATGATAAAGCCATTGCCACAGGTACAGTAAGACACTGGACAGCTCCACCTAACTGTGGTTAGGTTACTGTTGATGGTCTTTAAAAAAACTATAGTATTTGTTATGAGAAAAAAAAAAAAACAAACAAAAAAACTGACAGCCCAAACACATTTAAACCTTTAACTATAACTTTCACAGTGGCAATAAAAATACATTCTAATAGACTCACCCTAATAGATTTAATATGGTAATAAGTTACCAGTTAGTGTTACTGCAGTAAAAACAGCAACAACAACAACAACAACAACAACAAAAACATTTTAGCTAGGATGATTGTGTATTTGCCTCCTCTTTACATCGTCAGTTCTGTTTATAATGTAGGGGCTGTCTAGCATTTTGAGAGGTTTGACTTTTTCATATAGTGCTTTATACTACAACGTTCTTTGCAGAATTCAAATGGATCACATCCATTTTGTGGTCTCCACCAGCCATCCCTATATTGAGTGAAGCCCGACTGAATGATGCAAGTTTCGCTCTGCGCTGCTCTGGCAATCTTATCTCTGTATCACACTGGTGTGGTGTGCTGTGGCGGATTGCGCGAAAGAACGCTTATAAAGCACTGAACGCCAGCTGAATACAATTACATCTGCAGCAGCCTGAGGTGCCCGACATTCACAGAATGGAGTTAACTAACAGAGGTTCGGGAGGAGCATGTTAATTTTAATCTGACTAATCACAGCCCACGAGCAGGAGTATATAAGCCACTGCTTACCTGCTTCCTGTGACAACTCTCCTGACATGAGAGTCTTTCCGGCATTCGGCCACACCCATTTCCCACGAACAGACCCAGGCAGACGGATCATCGGATACAACTTCCCTGCAAAGCATTCGGCTCCACCAGAACAGCTCTTCCATCCAAACAGTCTCATTATTCAACAGAAGCTACAATAGCAGCTCTTTGTTTTTTAGCAGTATTGACGGCTACCACGTTTAGTGTTTTTATATATATATATTATAAAGATATATTTTTACCCTGTCTGTCTTTCTATGCTCCATTCGACAAAGCAGTTTATAGCGCTAAGTTGCTGCCACAAACTAGCTGCTCCTGCACTTTAAAAATGTGAAACTGCTCATGTGTTCTCTTATCTAAACTTTCCACACGGAAAGCAGTGCCAACTGCCTCCGCGAACAGGCGCCGTTCCGGCTTCATGCCATTAGAATTAAATTTTATTTGAAAGTGAAAGAAACAAAGATTAACTATTCAATCCAACCACCATTTCAACCCCCAGCATTTTTAATCAGGTTCTGCCACACAGGTAATGCCTGTCAGCCTCATTACCATGCCACAGCTTGTTTAGAGGGCATGCTCTATTCAGCGATTGTTCGTCATCTTCTAACATGAATATCACAATTGTTTCTCCCTCCAAAGTGCCCTTAAGAGCATGATTTATTTCATTCTGAAGACAGGGGCATCATGCAACACAGAACTCCCTTCAATCGACCGATCATCTAATGACAAATTATTTTCAAACCAACGCAGACATTTTAACGCAACTTTGCTGCCGCGCATCGATCTGACCATTGCACAGCACACTGCAGTGATACACAGCCTCTGTCCGAACAGACATGAGCCGAATTCAGCTCCGCAAGAGGCGGATCATGCGCCGTGTTCCAACTCATTCATAATCATTCTGCAACATGTCTCGCTTCCTCTCAGCGTTATTGACATATATTGACGTATATTGTACAGCAGGGGGCAGTCATACTCCTCAGGAGCGAATGACCACAAGTGTATCCTTCAGTAATGATTGCAAGTCCATTTCTTCTGCATATCTGCATGCAGTACAGAGCCAAAGCTCTTATTTCTCAGATTATTTTATGCTGTTTTTCACATTGTTTATTAAGATGTACTGTATTTTCCAGCACATATCTCCTGCATTTCTGTATGCAGTGCAGAGCTGCAACTCAATGCATTCCTAGATAATTCACACCTATTGCTATGCGATGCATTTCCTATGCAAGAAGTATATTGTACTACAAGTGAGTTATACTCCTAAAGAGCGAATGGCCTAAAGTGAATCCTTCAATGATGATTGCAAGTCCATGCTTATCTGTATGCAGTACAGAGCCAAAGCTCTTATTTCTCAGATCATTTTATGCTATTTTTTCACATTGTTTATGAAGATGTACTATATTCCCTAGCACATGTTTTCTAAAGTTTCACCTAAATATGATTATTTTGTAATTTCTACAGCAACGCCTGAAATTGCGCCTTCCGAAGGGTCTCACCAATATTACTTCCAGCATGTCTCTGCGAGAGCCCATTTAAATACCTGTCACTGGATTGTATGCAGGTTTACCTCTCACTTTCTCTATCTAGGTGTCTTTCCAAGCCTTCACCATTACCTACCGAGGAGCCAAAGATGGCAACCATTTTAGTTAAGAAAGCACAACTGCTGTGCTTCTGCCTTCGGCTCCAAAAAAACCCCAAAAAAACACATCCCTAAGCAGCACAAATGTGCTGTCAACGTGCCACAACTGTGCCGTCTTTTGGGTCATGCAACAAACCCCCATGACACCACAAAGCAGCGCAAACGTGCTCTACAGGTGCCGCAACTGCGGTGTCCTTCGACCATGCGACAAATTCCCACCACACCGCAAAGCAAGCATGGATCATGGTGTGTCAAACACCACAGAACAGATGGTGCACAAATTGGATCTATGTATATAACAGCAAAGTGTTGTGTTTGAATGTTCACTTAAAGAGAATCATACAGTCATGGTCTGATCTGTCAAACACAGACATACTTTCTGTGTGCCTCACAGATCCCGTGACATGGATATCAGTTACATCTCGACCATGCTGGATCTGCACATAAACACCCTCCAATATCGACCTGCTCTATTTTTCTTCTATATATTACAATAAAATTAAATATCCTGAAGTTCACCAAAGCAGTCACCCCTTCAGCCGCCATCGACCAGCCGCACAATATCAGGAGATTTGTGAAGTACCGTTAGAGCTACGGTACATATCGACAATCCTGGATTGAATGATAAAGATTAGCACATCACTTATCATGTTATTGATTAAAAATGTTGACTCAATTTGGGGCAAAGATGAAGCTTGTGGATGGAGAGAAAACGAGCAAACAATCCATTCTATTCCCCAGACTGCTTGTGCTGAACCTGATGTGCCTGTGGGATGCAAGTCATTCATCTCCTTGTGGAACCACAGAAAATCATTAATAGTGAAGTCTGTCCTGCTCCTTTAAGCGAATCGTTTAATCACTGAGCGGAACTGTGGGCAGGCAGAATAAATGGATGGATAAAAGAGTGATTCATATGTTCTGTTTGGGAACCAGCAGGATGAAAGGTCAAATCAAGCTATTTACAAAGGAATGCAACACTGATAATTCAGGAAAACAGACAGATGGATGGATGGATGGATGGATGGATGGATGGAGGGATGGATGGATGGAGGGATGGAAGGATGGATGGATGGATTGACAGACGGACAGATGGGCAGACGGAGGGATGGATGGATGGATGGTAGAAATTGTGGAAAAATCGATATGTTCAATTATTGCAATGTTTCATCTCAAAATACTGTATTGATATTCTCAGAGCAATAATCAATATTTTTGTAACATTTCTTTAACATAAATATATTGACATTTTGGGGAAAAGGACATTAAGCAACAGTCAGAGTAAATGTGTGACAAGATAAAATATAATTTATTGTTAGGGCAAAGCACAATAAATTATTGTTTGACCAAAATTCAGATTCAGAAAGAACTAAGAATATAATTGTGCAGACAGACAGAGAGACAGACAGACAGATAGATAGATAGTAGGGGTGTAACGATCCATCAATCTGGATCCATGCATCCAGCCAATCACCAACAATCCAATGTTATCAATACAACGTTTAAATATCGATATAGACATTTTTTTTTAAGATGTACCTTTATTTTAATACTCTCATGTCAGCCACATCCATACGCATTTCCATCAACCGATGAAGCAAACTTATTACATTCATTTGACTTTGAGTGCTAAATATGCTTTTCGCGTGGGACACGGATGTGCGCGGGGTCTTTGAAGCCAAATTGTGCTCTGCTATCCGTGCGGTGTGCGCACATGTCACCCGGGCTTCCCGTGAAATGCGAGTTCCATTGACAGGATCCATGCGAGCGCATCAACCGGGCACTCCTTAAAATGTGAGTTCTCTTGACAAATGCAGAGTGGCTCACATGCACAGTTAATTCAGGCTTCCATCAATATTGTTGCGCATGAAACCCCTTTGAATTTTACATGAGAATTTGCTATTTTAAAGTACCATGGAGAAGTTGAAACATCTTGACAATGCTGACATTCTGAACAGCACTAACGAGGGAAAGAGAAACACCTGCTCAACTCCAGCATCAGTAATATGACTTTACTCATCTACACATCAACACACTTACTAACATTTATCCCAGTTAACTGTAACAGAATTTTTCATTACAACTGTGGAAGTTGTAGCCAAGAAAACCACGGATAGAACGGATAGTTGGAAACAAGTCATGGGTATGTAAGTATTTTGAATTGGACTAAACTGAAACTTTAGCTGTCATAAAATGAGTGATGATCACTTGTGTGTGACTTTATTTTTTACATTATTTATCTGTATAATTTTTTTCAACATCTAAAGTACCTTATTTTGTTGTGGATGTACCAATGTGTATACAGAGAGCTGAATAAAATAATCAATAATTTTGGTTGCATTTGAGGGCAAAAAAAAAAAAAAAAATGTAATTGATTGTGTAAAATAGGCACATAATATCAGAATATTGATCGCAGGCCCCTGATTCTAATCGTATCGCAGCAAACTTTGAAGTATTGGATCACAGGTCAAGAGAATCTATTCAAGATTATGTCCAATTTACACCCCTAATAGATAGATAGATAGATAGATAGATAGATAGATAGATAGATTGATTAGGTGATTAGTTTCACCAGGGATGAACTGCTGAATATTTGAATGCTGAATGATAATTTTTTGCCGGAGTTTGATTATTCTGACATTTTATTGGACTTCTTAGTTGGAGGCGCAGCAGTGCTCGTGGACACGAGTCAGCACGCTTGTGAAGCTTCATCAACGCAGCTTTAGGACTCCCCTGACGAGTATTCATCTGGCGAATGTTCGCTTCCCCGCCAACAAAAGAGACGAACTGCTTCTACTCACTCAAACAAATAAGGACTTTTCTAACTCCGCTGCTTTGTGTTTCATGGAAACCTGGCTGAATGAAGCCATCCCAGACAGTGTGTTTCATCGGGCTTCCAGCTGTTCAGAGCGGATCGCATTGCAGAATCATCAGGGAAAACGAGAGGCGGTGGAACATGTTTTTACATCAACGAAAGTTGGTATACAGATGTAATAGCATTGAAGAAGATGTGCTGTCCTAATTTAGCAGCGCTCTTCATCAACTGTAAGCCTTTCTACTCACCGCAGGAGTTTTCCTCATTCATTCTGTTGAGTGTTTATATCCTGCCACAAGCATGTGTGAACGCAGCGTGGCAACAGCTGGCTGATTACATCACAGACATGGAGCAACAACAGCTGGACTCACTTATTATTATTCTAGGAGATTTTAATAAAGCTAACCTCACCTGTGAACTGCCAAAATACAAACAACACATCACATGCCCCACCAGAGACAGAAATATACTGGACCACTGCTACACCACTGTAAAGGATACTTCTCGCTCTGTCCCACGAGCAGCTTTAGGTCTCTCTGATCACTGTCTGGTTCATCTTCTTCCTTTCCAACAAGCAGAAACTAAAATCAGCTAAGCCTGTAGAAAGGACTGTAAAGAGATGGACTAATGAAACAGAGCTGGAACTACAAGCCTGGTTTGACTGCACTGATTGGAATGTTTTTGAAGCTGCAGCCACAGACCTGGACGAGCTCACAGATACTGTGACATCATATATCAATTTCTGTGAGGATATATGCATCCCTACTAGGATATTTTTATCATTCAATAATGATAAACCATGGTTTGCTGGAAAACTCAGACAGCTTCATCATGCCAAAGAGGATTTTTACAGAAGTGGGGATAAAATATTGTACAACCAGGCCAGAAACCCACTGAATAAGGAAATCAGAGTAGCTAAAAGAAGCTACTCTAAAAAACTGAAAAACCAGTTTTCAGCCAGTGATCCTGCATCTGTGTGGAAAGGCCCGAAAAACATCAAGTACAAAACACCTCTTCCTCGCTCTGTAGAGAGTCAACTAATGGCTGATGAACTGAAAGTGTTTTACTGCAGGTTTGAAAAGCCCAGTCTCACACCCATCCCCTGCTCTGATCTGATCTTCACACACACACACACACACACACACACACCAACACCTCCTGGAAGCGCTTTACAGATCAAACAAACAAAATATATAAAAACAGACTGATTTAAAGTTAAATATAAAACATAATAAAATAAATAAAAACATTTAAATACAACATCACGTATTAATCCACTTCAACCTATTCAATGATCTATACAAAAGCCACAGAATAAAAATATGTTGCCTATCTGTCACTCACTTGACGTTGTGTCGATGTAGTGACACTAGGGGTCACTCTTGGGAGCCCGAGACACCTCTGGTCTTTGATAAAAGGCCAATGAAAATTGACGAGTGGTATTTGCATGCCACTCCCCCGGACATACGGGTATAAAAGGAGCTGGTATGCAACCACTCATTCAGATTTTCTCTTCGGAGCCGAACGGTCACGCTCACTGAGCTGAATACTACTGTTCATTCACCTCTGCTGGATCTGACGGTGCATTTCAGCGGCTTTTCCCCCCTCTGCACTGGTGCACTGCAGATAATGCCCCTGGGCGCTTCGGCAGAAATAAAAGAGTATATTTCTCTAAAAGAGTATATTTCTCTAAAAGAGCGGCACACATGGAGCGTCTTTTTAAAGACTCGTCTTTCTAAAGATGCTTTTCCGATTGTGTGTTATTCCTGGTTGTGCTCGTAATCTCTCGCATTCTGACGGTCACGATCACTGTCTTTCGTGTCTGGGCACTGCTCACGCGGAGACAGTGTTTGTGGATGGTCAAGTTCTTATTGCGAGGATATGTCCATGGCAACGTTGTGGTCACGGCTTGCCTTCAGCAAGCCACCCCAGAGGCTCCCCGCCTCGGTCCTTTTACCCATGGGTATGAGGCCAGCGCGGCTAGCACTGGGGGTGATTTGGGGACCCCAATGGGACCGCCTCTGCCGGGTATCCCCCCGCGGACCTCCCATTCCCCAGCACGCTCGTCTGCCCCAATCGGGCTTCCGGATGAGTCTGCCGGCTCGTCTCATGGCAAGTTCGACGTCTTATTCAGAGCCCGCGAAAGTGATGAGCTCTCGAGCGCAGCATCGGAGAGCGGGCTTGTCCAGTCGGAAGCTTCAGCTGGGCTCCTCCCTTCGGGGATGATTGCCCAGTCACAGGCTGATGCGGAGATGACGACATGCTTTCCAGGGCAGCCGCGAGCGTCAGCTAGAGTGGAACCCTCTGCTCTTCCCTGAACGCTCGCGGCTCAGTGATTGGTTACTGGGCTCACGGCGCCACTCAAAGCCACGCCCCACCCCCATTCCTTTCTTCTCGGAAGTGCATGAATAGCTGACAAGGTCGCGGGAGGCACTTTTACTGCCTGGTCCCGATCTATTCAGCTTCCCCGCCCTCACTACCCTCAATGGTGGGGCAGCCAAGGGCTATTCGCCAATCCCCCGGTGGATAAAGGCGCTCTCGGTGCACCTATGCCCACAGAGCGCCGCCACCTGTTGCGGGTGCCCAAAGCTCCCGTCCAAGGCCTGTAGTTTTACGTTGTCTCTGACGGCCAAGGCCTACGGTGCCGCTGGACAAGCCGCCTCCACCCTGCACGCCATGGCTCTCCTGCAAGTCCGCCAAGGCTCTAAAGGAACTGCACGAGGGTAGTTCCGCACCGGGATTGAGGCAGGAACTGCGCTCGGCAACCGACCTCGCTCTCCGAGCGACGGAGGTCACGGCGCGGTCACACTAGTGGTCCAGGAGCGCCACATTTGGCTCAACCTTGTCGAGATGGGCGAGGCCGACAAGACACGTTTCCTTGCTGCCCCCATTTCCCAGATGGGCCTATTCGGCGACACCGTCGAGGACTTTGCCCAGCAGTTCTCGATGGTGGAGCAGTAGACAGATGCTAGTCGGCATATCCTGCCCCTGCACGGCTCAAGATCCCTCACCCCATCTACTCATCGCCAAGGGTGTCCCCCTGCGGTGACTGCACTGGCCCCGCCGCAGCCCGCCCCTTCGGCCCAGCCCCGGCGTGGAGCCCACCACAGGAAGCAGACGCCACCCGTCTCGCGGCCACCCAGAACCCGTGAAAGGCTTCAAAGCACCCTTGAGACGGGCGACTCAGGGACAACGAAACCCGCTGCTCTGGAGTTGGTAAGCAGATTTCTCCATCTTGTCGTTACCTTTTGCATTTAATTGCACTGCATGCCCAAGTGGCTGCAGTACTCAAGAGCTCAGCAAGAGTGGTTTCCTTGTCCCTGGGTCACATATCTGGTGTGCAAGGCTGTCATCACGACCACCGTCCACCACTCTATTTGGCAGGTTTGGTGCTCCAGCGGCGGTCTCCCGCCCCTGATCACCCAACTGTGGCACAAATCTGCCCCCGATGTGACAGTCTCCACGGGTCACGAGGACAGGCCTCTTCCTCCCCCATCCCAGGCTGTTCCGGGGTGGTCACAAGGAGCAAGGTAAGTGCTTCGATGTCCTTAGACTCAACACGGCCACAACGTGGTGTGGCACCTCGAGCTCTGCCCCGCCGCAAGACCCCACCTGCCGGTATGTCTGATGATGTTGTCCCTTTGGGCCCTCTTGCGCGGAACTTGGACGCATGGCTTGTGCTTTCCAATCCGTCGCGAGGGCTGGTCCAGACCGTCTGACTTGGCTACGAGATTCACTTCGCTGGGCATCCGCCCAGGTTCAGTGGTGTCCACTTCACCTTGGTGAAGGACGAAAATGCTGCTACCTTGCATGGAGATCGCTACCCTCCTACGGAAGGGCACGATAGAACCTGTCCCTCCAGCTGAGATGAAGGGGTTTTTCAGCCCCTACCTCATTGTACCGAAAAAAGGGCGGTGGGTTGTGGCCAATCTTGGACCTGTGAGTACTGAACTAGGCTTTACACAGACTCCTGTTCAAGATGCTGACGCAAAAACGCATTCTGGCGAGTGTCTGGCATCAAGATTGGTTCGCGGTGGTAGACCTGAAGGATGCGTACTTCCACATCTCAATCCTTCCTCGACACAGACCCTTCCTGCGGTTCACGTTTGAGGGTCAGGCGTATCAGTACAAAGTCCTCCCTTTCGGCCTGTCCCTGTCTCCTCGCATCTTTACAAAGATCACAGAGGCTGCCCTTGCCCCGTTAAGGGAGTTGGGCATTCGCATTCTCAACTATCTCGACAACTGGCTAATCCTAGCTCACTCTCGAGACATGTTGTGCGCACACAGGGACCTGGTGCTCTCACACCTCAGCTGACTAGGGCTTCGGGTCATCTGGGAAAAGAGCAAGCTCCTCCCAGTTCAGAGCATCTCTTTTCTCGGTTGGACTCAATCTCCTTGACGGCGCCTTACGAACGAGCGCGCCCAGTCAGTGCTGGCCTGTTTGAAGGCGTTCAAACAGAGAACAGCGGTTCCACTGAAACTTTTTCAGAGGCTTCTGGGGCATATGGTGTCCTCGGCGGTGGCCACCCTGCACGGGTTGATGCATATGAGGCCGCTTCAGCACTGGCTCCAGACTCGAGTCCCGAGATGGGCATGGCGCCACAGGACACATCGCGTGGCCATCACGCCGGTCTGTCACCGTCTTTTCAGCCCTTGGACCGACCTCTCGTTTCTACGAGCAGGTGTTCCTTTAGAACTGGTCTCCAGGCGTGTCGTGGTCACGACGTGGTCGTGGTTGCAACAGGCACGCAGCCGGCGGCCTCTGGACAGGTCCACGACTGCATTGGCACATGAACTGCCTTGAGCTGTTGGCAATTCTGCTCGCCCTGCGGAGGTTTCGGCTGTTGATCCAGGGCAAGCACGTGTTAGTTCAGACAGACAACACGACGACGGTAGCATATGTCAACTGCCAAGGCGGTCTGCGCTCTCATTGTATGTCACAACTCGCCCGCCGTCTCCTCCTCTGGAGTCAGCAGCTATTCAAGTTGCTGCAAGCCACTCACATCCCAGGCAACCTCAACACTACAGCGGATGCGCTGTCATGACAGGTTACCCTCAGGGGAGAGTGGAGACTCCACCCTCAGGTGGTCCAGCTGATTTGGAGTCGATTCAACAGGCACAGGTGCACCTGTTTGCCTCCCAAGGATCCTCCCCACTGCCCACTCTGGTACGCCCTGACCAAGGCCCCCCTCGGCATAGATGCGCTGGCACACAGCTGGCCCCCTGGCATGCGCAAATATGCATTTCCCCCAGTGAGCCTGATTGCACAGACTCTGTGCAAGGTCAGGGAGGATGAGGAGCAGGTCATCCTGGTAGCACCCTACTGGCCCACCCAGACGTGGTGCTCGGACCTTACGCTCTTCGCGACAGCTCCCCCCTGGCAGATTCCCCTGAGGAAGGACCTTCTTTCACAGGGACGGGGCACTATCTGGCACCCGCGCCCAGACCTCTGGAATCTCCATGTATGGCCCCTGGACGGGACGTGGAAGACCTAAGCGGTCTACCACCTGCCGTGGTAGACACAATCACTCAGGCTAGGGCCCCCTCTACGAGGTGCCTGTATGCCTTTAAGTGGTGTCTGTTCGCTAAATGGTGTTCTTCCCGTCGGGAAGACCCCCAGAGATGCGCAGTCGGATGAGTGCTTTCCTTCCTGCAGGAGAGGTTGGAAGAGAGGCTGTCTACTTCCACCTTGAAGGTGTACGTTGCCGCCATAGCAGCACACCATGACGCAGTCGACGGTAAGTCCTTAGGGAAGCACGATCTGACCATCAGGTTCCTAAGAGGCGCCAGGAGGCTGAATCTCTCCAGACCGCACCTCGTTCCCTCATCGGACCTCTCTGTAGTTCTTCAGGGTCTACAGAGAGCCCCCTTTGAGCCTTTGCAGTCAGCCGAGCTTCAGGCACTCTCCTTGAAGACTGCCCTCCTGACTGCGCTCACTTCCATCAAGAGGGTAGGTGACATGCAAGCGTTCTTTGTCAGCAAAACGTGCCTGGAGTTCGGTCCAGGTTACTCTCACGTGATCCTGAGACCCTGACCGGGCTATGTGCCCAAGGTTCCCACCACCCCTTTAGGGACCAGGTGGTGAACCTGCAAGCGCTGCCCAAGGAGGAGGCAGACCCAGCCCTGTCGTCGCAGTGTCCAGTGCACACTTTATGCATCTATTTGGATTGCACACAGAGCTTTAGAATCTCTGAGCAGCTCTTTGTCTACTTTGGTGCACAGCGGAAAGGAAGCGCTGTCTCCAAGCAAAGGATCGCCCACTGGCTCATTGACGCCATAACTATGGCATATGTCGCCTAGGACATGCCGCCCCCGGTAGGGCTACGAGCCCATTCTACCAGGGGTGTAGCGGCTCCCTGGGCCCTGGCCAGGGGTGCCTCTCTAACAGACATTTGCAGAGCAGCGGGCTGGGCAACACCCAACACCTGTGCAAGGTTCTACAACCTCCGGGTGGAACCGGTTTCGTCCCAGGTAGTGGCACACAACACAAGCGGATAAGCCCGGGATAGCTGGCCGGGTGTATCACTTGCACATAGCACTTTCCACCTCCCTTGGAGCTGAAGACGTGCGCCATTAATTCCCAGTAGTGTTCACAAACTTTGTTCCCTGGTTGACTTCCTCCGAGCCCTGTGGCAGTCGACTATTCGGAGAGACTCGCTGCCGGCCCAGTACACGCGCTAACTAAGAGCCCTGTTCTGGGGTAGGTGCTCCGCATGTGGCAGTTCCCTGTAAGGCTAACCCCATGCGATTTATATATCTTCTGCTAATTTGTTTCCCTGTTGGCAAACTGCATCTTCCTTGGGCAGAGCTCCTCTGCCCCAGTCTCCATGTTTGTAGTAACTCCTCCCCCATTGGGCAGGATCTACCTTGAAGACTCCCCATATGGTTGGAAAGACTATATGGCTTATTTTTCCATTTAAATATCCCCCCCTCACTTTGGGTGAGGTGTGGTCTCCGCGGTGTCTTCCCCTTGGAAGGGACACCCCCTGACTAGACCTGGCGGCCCAGTTGGATAATCCCCCTTCTTTTTTAGGGAGTGGAAAAAAGAAGGGGAAAAGAGGCCACGACTGGGTTAAGTCTGTCTCTATCTCTTGGGTAGTCGACTTGTCCCCAAAAAGGGCCGTTCGGCACTCATAAATATGTTGGGGTAGGTTACGTGTCGACCTGGTGTGCTGGCTATGAGGCACACAGTAGTCTGCCCACCACACACCGCCAGTTCACGTAACACAGTTCAGCCAATTTTGGCATTTTGTATAGGGACCCCTAGTGTCACTACATCGACATAACGTCGAGTGAGTGACAGATAGGGAATGTCATGGTTACTTGTGTAACCTCCGTTCCCTGATGGAGGGAACGAGACGTTGTGTCCCTCCTGCCACAATGTTGAACTACCCGCTAAAATGGCCGGACCTTATATCGGCTCCTCAGCATAAAACCTGAATGAGTGGTAGCATACCAGCTCCTTTTATACCCGTATGTCCAGGGGAGTGGTATGCAAATACCATTCGCCAATTTTCATTGGCCTTTTATCAAAGACCAGAGGTGTCTCGGGCTCCCAAGAGTGACCCCTAGTGTCACTATATCGACACAACGTCGAGTGAGTGACAGATAGGGAACCCACCTTTCAAATTCAGATGAACAATCCCTCACATCTCCACATTTCACAAAAACAATCTCTTCAACCTTTAATACAAGGCAAAGAGGATTATCTGTTTTATTCTATTAGAGACTCTCTTTAACTCTTAACAACACAATAACAGACTCTGAAGGAAGGTACATCAAAAGCCTTTTAACCATTAACGATAAACCATTTACTGTGGTTAATTTATATGGTCCTAACAATGATGATCCATCATTTTTCCACTCACTTTTCTCACAAATATCCAGTTTATCCACCATCTCAACAGTAATAATTGGAGAAGATTTTAATACAGTTTTGGATCCGAGTTTAGGCTGATCTAGTAAATTAGGAAATTTAAGACAATCTCAATTATCAAGAATAATAATAGAATATATGGAAGATTTAGGTTTTGAAGACAGCTGGAGAGTTAATAATATGACAGCTAGAGAATACTCTTTTTGCTCACCTCTGCAGCAATCATTTTCATGAACTGATTTTTTTTTTGTCTAATAAATCTAGTATTCAAAATATCATTAACACTAAAATACACCCTATAATTAGTGATCATGCACCAATATCACTACATTTTCAAATTGACTCTCTTTCTTTTAAATCTACATGACGCTTCAACACTTCAGTGCTGTATTTGTAATATATGCAAATAACCCGGAGCAGAACACATGGAAGTGCTAACAAAAATATAAATTTCAGCATGACAACATTATTTAAAAAAAAAATAATAATAATCCTTGCTCAACAACTTAAGTATAATGAGTTTGAATATAATAACAAATCAGCACTTTAGCACAAAAAAGAAAAATCAATATGACAACCATCAGGGATTCCGCAGGGAATTTCACACAATCACCAGATGAAATAAACCAGATTTTTCTTATTTTTTACAGCCACTTATACTATATAATAATCCGGATCCAACAGACATTAAATCTTTTTTGGATAATTTAACTTTGCTTAATTTATTCAAAAGAACAAGCAGACCTCTTAGATTCTCCTTTAACAAGCTCTGAATTACATAATGCATTAAATCAGATGCCTAATAATAAAGCACCAGAACCAGATGGATTCCCTGCGGAATTCCTGAAACATTTCTGGCATATGTTTGACCCATTATTTTTTGCAATGTTACAGAAATAAATACCAAAGGCCAGATCCCAGCTCAAATTAATACAGCATAATTTAAACTATTATTAAAACCAGATAAAGATCCGACTCTTCCCTCTATTTATCATCCCTTATCACTAATAAATTCCGATATATAATCTCTAAAGCGCTCTCATCTCGCTTAGAGACAATAATTCCATCAATTATCCATAATGACCAAACCGGTTTCATCAAGGGTCGACATTCTTCTAGTAATGTAAGAAGGCTACTCAGTCTTATTAGTACATCACAACGCAATCATTCCCAGGCAATAATAGTTTCTTTGGATGCAGAAAAGGCATTTGATAAAGTCAACTGGAAGTTTATTTTTAAAACTCTAGAGAAATTTGGTTTTGGAAAATCATTTATTCAATGCATACAAACAATTTATAATGCACCAAAGGCTTCTGTCATCACTAATGGGATCACATCACAAAGCTTTATTGATAGATGTTAAAGCTCCATCCCCCAGACTCTGAATTAGCAGGGAGTAATACACTGATGCCTCATGACCTTTTCCAAAAGCAGTAATCACCATTCCCAGAGTATCCGGGGGGGGGGGGGGGGGTGTATGCTACTCCCAAAAAGTAGTCCCCACATGCTTTAAAACATCCACCATTGTGCCTGTACCAAAGCAATCCAAAATTACTTGCTTAAATGACTGGCGTCCTGTTGCTCTGACCCCCAACATCAGCAAATGTTTTGAGAGACTAATCAGAGATTACATCTGCTTTGTGCTGCCCACCTCACTGGACTCAGTTTGCTTACTGCAACAACCACTCCACTGATGATGCCATTGCATCTACACTACACATTGCTCTCTCCCACCTGGAAAAAAGGAACAAATATGTGAGAATGCTGTTTGTAGACTACAGCTTAGCATTCAACACCATCGTGCCTTCCAAGCTTGATGAGAAACTCCGGGCTCTGGGCTTAAACAGCTCGTTGTGCAGCTGGATCCTGGACATCCTGTCAAGCAGATGCCAGGTGGTTAGAATGGGCAGCAACATCTCATCACTGACCCCCACTGGCCCCCTACTTCTCCAGTTAGTTTGACAGAAAGGCTTTGCAATGGCGAAACAGGGGCAAAAACATCCTGTTCAATAAAAATAAGGGAGGGGCTCTCTCAGGTGGAAGCGACCAATGAGCCAAATGTCTGAGACTGAATGCATAATAATAAAACAAAATCTTGGGTAGGCCTAGCCCACCTTTGTCAATCGGCCTATGTAACATATTGAAATGTAATCTGGAACTCTTACCATTCCAAATGAAGGACTTCACTATGCTATCAAATTGCTTGAAATAAGAGATGGGGACATCTACAGGGAGAGATTGTAGCAGGTAGTTATATTTTGGAATACAATTCATTTTGATAACATTAACCTTCCCAATCATAGATAATTTTAATGAAACCCACCTGCCCACATCGCTCGAAAACCTTTTTATTAAGGGGTCAAAATGAACTCTAAAATTAACTTAACTAAATCAGACTTGCTGGGAATAAAATGCCCAAATACTTAATGCCCTGTCTAGGCTACTGGAAGGTGCCCGGCTGAAAAGCCATTACTGGGTAGTATGCTGTCAGGGCCAAAGCTTCGGATTTAGACCAACTGACTCTGTATCCTGAGAACTTAGAAAAGGAATGAATAATTCTGTGGAGGCAAGGCATAGATCTAGAAGGGTTGGAGACGAATAATAAAATACCATCTGTGTAAAGCAAAAGCTTATGCGCCACACCTTACGCCGTCACCCCTGGAAAATCATCCTCTTTTATTATTGTGGCTGCTAATGTTTCCAGGGCAAGACAGAACAATAATGGGGAAAGAGGGCAACCCTGCCGGGTGCCCCTATCCAAAGTAAAATAATCTGAAATTAATCTATTTGTTTGTACCGCCGCTAACAGGTGTCTATAAAGTAACTTAATCCATCCAATAAACGTACTCCCAAACCCATACATTTCCAAAATCTTAAAAAGATAATCCCATTCTACCATATCAAACGCCTTTTCGGCGTCAAGTGAGATGGCAGCGACCGGAGTCTGATCATTTGCCACTGACCACATGATATTGATGAAACGCCTAATGTTATCAGAAGAGCTACAGCCCGAATAAACCCCACCTGATCTATATGTATAAGAGATGTCATAACTTTACTTAATCGATTAGCCAAAATATTTGACAATATTTTAATGTCTAGCTGGATCAGGGAAATTGGACGGTAACTCTTACACTCATGAGAATTGTTTTGCTCAGTCGTCAGTTTAGGGAGTTCTAAAAGTTCCATAAAATTTCTAATATTTCTAGTAGACGAAGACATGGAACTATAGAGATCAAGATAGAATTCTTTAAAAGCATTATTAATATCAATGGACACGGTAAAAATGTCACTGAGAATGGTAGAAAAACACTCTCTCTGCTTTATATTTCTAGCCAAAAACTCCCCTGCTTTTTCCCCCAACTTTGTCTAGCCCTGAATAGCCAAAACTCCACCTTCTGCGACAAAATAGTATTATATCTGTATTTCAGTCAGGTCAATTCCCTGAGGCCATCAGATGACATTGAGACACTTTTAATATTCCCTTCCAACTCCACGAGTTCTCGTGCTTTGGATTTTTTTGGTGAATGAGGCATACTGTATGATCTGGCCCCTAAGGATCACTTTATGTGCCTCCCAAGCCACACCAAAGGGTACTGAGGACCAGTTGGTCTCCATATAAACACTGATTTCAGCCTTTAACATTTGTTGGAAACCAGGATTTTGCAAAAGGGATACATTAAAGCAGCAACTAAACTCAGCAAAAAAAGAAACATTCGAATCTTTATTGTAAAGGGTTTAAACAATGTTTTCCCAGTATTATATCATGAGAGGTGCCAGCATCTTGCAACATCCCTTCAAGATCCATAAAAAAAGCTCTGATCATCAGCGTTAGGTGTGTAAATATTAGCCAAAATCAACCTTTGCCCCTGAATTTCTGCTAAAACAATAATGACTCTTCCTAATTTATCTTTACTCTGTTTGAGACATTTGAATTGTCGATGTTTACTTATCAATGTAATGACTCCCCTGCTCTTACTTGAGCCAGCACTAAAGAAAACATGTCCACCCCATATCTTCCCAAATTTTTCAGCTTCCTGCAGGGAAAGATGTGTTTCCTGAAGAAACACTATATCATATTTCTTACGATTAAGGGTGCAGTATGTAAAATTCAGAAACCATTGTTATTAATGACACCTGTGGCCATTAAGTGAACTGCAGCCAGCTACCTGTTGCTCGTGCTCATGCACACACTCCATAGGGACACGAGCGAGCAAGCATCGGCCAAAACAATGACGTAACATACAAAGAGACTGAACGTGATTCACCGGCATCATGCTGACAGATGAGGTAGCATAATTAAAATTACACAGTTATGATCGTTTTACTACAAACTTTGAGTATGTATATTATATTTGGTGGATGATGACAGTAACTGTTTATAAAATAGACTGTGCATTATAAATATGATGACACAATTCAGTATTGATCTGATTCTATCACAACTGTCATTTTGATGTATCGATGCGATATTGTTTTATAATAATAGAATGTATACATATTCTGTATAACCAAGTTACGTTACATTAATGAATGGGTCTTTCTGCATTATCTTGAACATTGTCTAGCATTCATTTAATGTGTTATTGTAGTTTACTTTGCTGAATATTTACAGATTAACATTGTTTATGACAGTTACTGTGCAGGCAAGATTAAGTTAAACAAAGATAAAATTACACAGATCAATCCTTATGGCACTATATTTCACATGCTTTGCAGTTATGTAAGCTTACCTGTCCAATAAGAAGAACGCCAATTCAGGGTCGGTTTTGATCCTCATAAATGAACGAAGGTCCCTCCAGGAATCAAATGCCCTGCCGATGTTCACTCTAGTTTTCGTTCGACCACGAGCACGCTCCCGCATAGCCAGAAGACATTCAGTAGATGCATTTTTTTTTTTTTTTGTGGCTTACTCTGAGTTTGTGTAGGAGTTGGTGTTGTGCTGGGAGCTGGACGTTTGCTGGATTCCATCTCTAAGATACCGTTACCTAGTGTTGCAGACTGTTTGTTGTCGCTGTTGAATAGCAGAAGAGAAGCACTTAGGCAAGGCTTTCAGGAGCGTGCATAAACGGCACATCCTTTGGATTTTCCTGGCAAAACCGACCCGCTCCCTTCACATGAAAATCAGTCTACAGGCTTTAATAGGCAACCTAGGAAGTCCGGGAAGGGCTCATTTTTTAAGTTGCATTACAAGCCATTCACACATTGGCAAAAAAGGCGAATATTACATGAAAATTGTTACATACTGCACCTTTAAGAAAATAAATAACCTTCCTTCTTTTTATGGGGTGCCCCAACCCATTCACATTCCACGTGGAGAGAGACAATCCACTCATATTAACATTTAACATTTTGACATATTAGAAAATATAGATTGTGTGTCAAAAACAAAATTATAAAGACCACATTCCAACATTAGTGCAACAAACAAACCCCAAACTTCTCCCCAAACCAAACAAACGTGTGGCACAACAACGCCAACTGGCGTCCATCCCTCTAAACTCAAACAGTCCATGTACGCCTATGAGAGCCCCCGCAACAACTTTGCCATCGGATTGCTTCTATACAAATTTTGTGAGACAGAATTACACAGCAAAAGATAATCTATAAAACAAACTCCAGCCAATAGGCAGAATAAACACAAAGAACGTGTAGCTTCATCTGCATACTTTCCCAAAGGTGTGTTCCTCCACAAACAAACTCCAGCCGCTAGCAGAACCAGCCGCCCCCCCCCCCCCCAAAAAAAGGCCGTTCAGTTTCCTCGTACAGTCAAATGAATGTTCAGTGAGTCGGCTGTTCATGAGTGCAGCAGATGACCTAATCCTTCCAATGTCCTGCAGAAAATACTCCACAAAACAAACTCCAGCAAATAGGACAGATTTATTCACATACTGTCCCGAAGGAGTGTTATTCCACAAAACAAATTCCAGCCGCTAGGCGGAACTAGCACAAAAAGAAACAAAACAGGTGCCCAGTTTCCTCAAACAGTCAAGTGAATGTTCAGTGAGTCAGGTCCACTAGGCTGCATAGTGAGCGCCACACAATGACTTACTCATTCAATTCACTTTATGAGGGACATCGCCTATTGGGGACAAGTAAATACTTTGCGGGCATCCTTAGCATCTATTCTCAACCTGGCCGGGAACTTCAGTGCAAAAGCGACCCTCCGTCAATGCAAACGTTTCTTGAAGGAGTGTTATTCCACAAAACAAACTCCAGCTGCTAGGCGGAACCAGCACAAAAAGAAACAAAGAAGGTGCTCAGTTTCCTCGGACAGTCAAGTGAATGTTCAGTGAGTCAGGTCCACTCGGCTGCAAAGCGAGCGCCACACAATGACTTACTCATTCCACTGACTTTATGAAAGACGTCGCCTGCTGTGGGCATGTAAATATTCCGCAGCCATCCCTAGCATCTATCCTCAACCCGGCCGGGAACATCAGTGCAAAAGTGACCCTCCACTGATGCAAGAGTTTCCCACATTCCTCGAATCGATCATGTTTCTCTCCTGTTGAACTCGCAAAATCTGGGAACAACAAAATGCTGTGGTTCTTCCAAGAAAGCCCTCCCCGACTCCTCGCCTCACGTAATATGAGATCTTTATTGGATGATCTCAGACATTTGGCCAGAATTGACCAAGGCCTGTCTCCCTCAGCGGATCTCCAAGCCAGGACCCTGTGAACTCACTCGATTTCCAGCTTATGGCCTGTTATGTCGAACAGACTCGGGAAGAGCTTGTCTAGGAATTTCACCATATCTCGGCCTTCTTCGTTCTCAGGAATTCCAACAATTCAGATGTTGTTTTGGCAGTTATGATTTTCAAGATCTTCCAATTTTTCCCAAACGCATTCGAAATCTGCTTTGGATTACCAGCTAATTCCCTCTCTGATGACTCCAGATAATCGATCCCTTATTCTTGTAACCAACTCAGTGAATTTCATCTCCTTGGCCATGATCAATCAACATACAGTACTGTGCAAAAGATTTAGGCACTTGTGAGAAATGTTGTATAGTGAAAATATTTTCAAAAGTAATGCCATAAATAGTTTCGATTGATCAATTAACGTTGTACAAAGTGCAGTAAACATAAAAAAGCTACATTAATATTTTGTGTGACCACCCTTGTCATCAAAACAGCACCAATACTCCTGGGTACACCTGGACACAGTTTTTCAAGGTTCTTGGCAGATAGGATGTTTCAAGCATCTTGGATAATTCACCATAGATCTTCTATGTGTTTAGGCTGTCTCAATTGCTTCTGTTACTTCATGTAATCCCAGACTGACTCGATGTTCAGTAAGGGGCTCTGTGGGGGCCCATGCCATCTTCTGCAGGGCTCCCTGTACCTCTATTCTATTCAATTCACAAAATAAATGTTTGGAAATCTAAAATCTATATTTTCTATTGACGCTAAAGCAGAAGATAAAAATAGCCATGTAAAGACAAATGTTTTTGTGAAAAATCTTATGTGCCTAAGAATTTTGCACAGTACTGTATTACAGCAAGATCCTCCAAATCCGCTATGACATTCGCCAGCATCAACGACATTCTCGACAGTTGACGCTGAATCTCTCCCGCCGCACCGTCCAAACTGAGTCTCTGGCCTGCGGCCCTGTCTGGGGTATCAGCTTGAGCACGTAAGTGTCTTTTAATGTCTCCAGAGCCCGAGGATTTTGAATTCTTTGACATATTGTCTTCATAGAACAATTATGGAACAGGGTGTATCGAATCTCACCAGTTTATGACACAAAAAGTATTAAAACCTGGCAAAGTGCGCAGAGCTTGCGATTCACACGTCCAACCCTCGCATGGCATCACGCGACTCATTACAATATCTTATTTAATGGATACATTTTAACTCTTCTCAGAATTCATGGCTTGAACTGGAACAAGATGAATGCAATAATATCAAACTAGGTGATCCACCCTTCATTGGCACACATATCAAACGTCACAAGTGTTTTAAAAACATTTAACGAAAATTCTAGAAATCACACACTCAAAGATGCAACCTTGCATGTATACACCACTCTAGCACAATCCAGACTTTGAGTCTAACAAATTAACTCTTTATTTTAAAGAGCATCATGAAACATTTTCAGTTAGAATTCTGATGAATGCTGTAGGAGTTAAAGATAAAAAAACAAACATCGATGGCCATGTTTCTCAAGATACACTACTGTTCTATTTGCGTGTACTAGTTGTACATTAAAATCTCTATCATCGGCAGAAACAAGTGCTTGCACTTTTGGCTATTAGTACATTAGTACATATTAGCAGTATTCCTGCTGTCCTCCTTGCCAGAGGATGGTAGGCCACTTGTGGTTCTTGGTGATTTCAACATACACCAAGACCAGCCCCGGGCCATTGAACTGAATTCTCTTCTGGCCTCATTTGACTTGGAAAGACCACACACCACAGCAACTCACAGATCGGGCAACCAGCTGGACCTAATTTTTACACGTAACTGTACCAACTCAAATATTCTTGTTACTCCTCTACATGTCTCTGATCACTACTTTGTTCAATTCAACATGACTCTCCCATCTACATTAAAACAGACTCCACCTTTGGTTTCCTTTCGCCGTACCCTCCGTTCTCTTCCACCCTCACGCCTTTCCACTGCTGTCTCTACCTCTCTTCCCACACTAAATGTATTTTCCATGCTTGATGTAAACACTGCCACAGACACATTAAGTTCTACTTTAACAACATGTCTAGACAACATCTGTCCTATCTCCTCTAGGCCAGCATGTACTACACCACCCAGCCCCTGGCTGTCTGATGTCCTTCGTGAACGTCGGACTGACCTCAGGGCAGCTGAGAGGAGATGGCAGAAATCTAAAGATCCAGCAGATCTAGGTAAATATCAGTCTCTGCTTGCAACTTTTTCAGATAACGTTAAATCTACAAAAACTTCTTATTACCAGAACAAGATCAACAGCACCACAGACACTCGCAGCTTGTTTAGAACATTCAACACACTTCTCTGCCCTCCCCCTCCACCATCTGACACATCACTGACAGCAGATGTCTTCGCCACATTTTTTACTAATCTGGTTACAACCATCAGCAATACATTCTTAGCACCACTCCCTCTCAAACACCTGTCTCCTGTATGCAACTCTTCTATCTCTATGTTCACTCCTCTGACTGACACTGAGGTCTCTAAACTCCTCTTCTCCAACCACCCCACCACCTGTTCCCTTGACCCCATTCCTTCTCACCTTCTCCAGGCCATCTCTCCGTCCATCCTACCTGCACTCACACACATAATTAACACATCTCTGCTTACAGGCACTTTTCCCACTTCGATTAAGCAGGCTCGAGTAACCCCGCTGCTGAAGAAACCTGCATTTAACCCCCACACAAATAGAACACTACAGACCAGTCTCTCTCATCCCATTCATGGCTAAAACACTTGAAAGGGCAGTTTTCAATCAAATCTCTTCCTATCTGTCACAGAACAAGCTGCTGGATAACAATCAGTCAGGCTTCAAAAGTGGACACTCCACTGAGACTGCCCTGCTCTCTGTCTCTGAGTCTCTGAGACAGGCGAAAGTTAAATCCAGATCATCCATCCTGATTCTGCTGGACCTATCTGCAACCATTGACACAGTCAACCATCAGATCTTAATCTCTACCCTCTCCTCTCTATCACAGCACTGGTTTAATTCCTATCTCTCAGGTAGGTCCTTCAAAGTAGCCTGGAGAGGTGAGATATCCAAGCCACACCAGCTGCTTACTGGGGTACCTCAGGGATCAGTGCTTGGGCCACTTCTCTTCTCTATATACACAACATCACTGGGACCCATCATTCAGGCACATGGTTTCTCTTACCACTGCTACGCTGATGACACGCAACTCTACTTGTCTTTCCAACCCAATGACACCACAGTGACTGCTCAAATTTCTGCCTGCCTTTGCAGACATCTCGGCCTGGATGAAGGAATACTACCTGCAACTCAACCCAGCCAAGACTGAACTCCTTGTCTTTCCAGCCAACCCTGCTGTTGAACACAACATCACCATGCAGCTGGGTTCAACTACAGTAACGCCTTCCAAAACGGTCAGAAATCTAGGGGTAACCATCGACAACAATCAAAATTTCACAGACCACCTCTCAAAGACCACAAGATCATGTAGATTTACACTCTACAATATCAGGAAGATAAGACCCTTCCACTCTGAACATGCCACACAACTGCTTGTCCAGTCACTTGTCATAACTAGACTGGACTACTGTAACGCTCTCATTGCAGGCCTCCCTGCATGTGCAATTAGACCCCTGCAAATGATCCAGAATCCAGCAGCACATCTGGTCTTTAATGAACCAAAGAGAGTGCATGTTACACCACTCCTCATCTCTCTCCACTGGCTGCCGGTTGATGCACGTATCAAATTCAAGGCTCTGATGCTGGCATACAGAACAGTCACTGGGTCTGCTCCAGCATACCTAAAATCATTTATGCAGAGCTACGCGCCCACTAGAAGGCTGCGGTCGGCTAAGGAATGTCGCCTTGTTGTACCAACACAAAGAGGCACCAAAACACTTTCCCGGACTTTCAGTTTCATCGTACCACGTTTGTGGAATGACCTTCCCAACTCCATCCGTGAAGCTGACTCACTCCCTGTCTTCAAAAAAAAAAAAAAAAAAAAAAAAAAAACACATCTTTTCCATGAGCACTTAACCAGTCATTAAAAAAATAAAATAAAATAAAAATTCTTGTTGCACATTAATCTGTTTTGAATACTATTCTGATGCTAGGGAAACTTAAGATGAATCACTTATATCTTCCTCTTTTGTAAGTCGCTTTGGATAAAAGCATCTGCCAAATGAATAAATGTAAAATGTAAATGTAAATGTACATTGATAAAGAGCGTTTACTCAAGGTTGTGCAGAGGGTGTTAAGTGCAACATTGCACACTATACATTGTTTTGTGTATTCTCAAGCACTTTGTAGGATTTTTTGGAAAAAATTGGAAAAGTCAGTTTTTACATCCATAGAGTTATATGCAATACATTTATAGACATCTATGCAATATTTAGTATAATCCAATTAAAAAAAAAAAAAAAAAAGTTTTGATAATTTCCATGACACTAACTTAATTGAAAACTATTTGTCTAATTGACTGAAATATTTCAAGCAAGCACATTTAGCCATTGTTTACTGCAGGGCATCCAGAATTCACAATGACTCCCCAGGGCAAGGTCCTAAAATATTTTTATTTTACTAAGCAAATGCAACAGCCTTAATTCCTCTTTGGTATTTTTTTTATTTATTTATTTTTTTTTTATATAAATTTGGTGCTTTCGAATTTGTTTGTGAAACAATTCTAAACAACAAAAATCTATTTGCTAATATTTTCAGGCATTGTCTGCAAATAATTAGCAGATTTCAATTTCATGTTGATTGGACAAATGTTATAGGAGTAATAGCAATAACAAATCATTTACATAAAATCAAATCATGGCCAACAATGGTATCATTGTTCTCTGCATGACCCACACAATCTAACAAGACCAGTCTCACAAAAATGCAAACATACAGCCTCAAGTCCATTTTGGTGTGCTCAATGTCAAATTTGTTGATGATAGGCCAATGGCTGCCATGTTTTTCAATATATGCAACTGTCCTCATGATCAATGATGGCAAATCCCACAAAGACACTGAATGCAAAGACACTGCATGCAAATTTAGAAATTAATCGGACCAATGTTTCTATATTTAGAGCCACTTTCATATTGTTCCCTGTTATAGCGCCACCACATGGCCAAACCTCGCAAATTTCTGTGTGTTCTCAGGTTGAGTCCTTATATAAGTGTGTCAAGTTTGGTGAAAATATCTCATTTCACTTAAGAGTTATATCAATTTACGTAAAAGCAGAGACCACTTTTAAAATTCATCGGCCTGTTTTTGGCATTTACGAGCAAATTTTTCCCATGTTCTCTTTCATATGACGTTTCTTTCCAATCGGACAAACGGCTTTGAAGCAATTCGCTAAAGTAGTTTTGAAACTATTTTCGAAGTGGCAACAGGCCATAAGGTGAACCATAGCAAATATGGTATCTTTACATTTGGCAAGACCTTCAGAACTTAATGAGACCAGTCCTGTGAAAATAGACCAACGGCACTAAAGTTATAAGCTCACAAAGTTAGAAAAGATTCATTTTTCCACCAATAGGTGGCACTGGACTTAAACTTCTCAGGCACTTTCAGGGCATGGTCCTGATGACACAAAGTTTCATAACGATACACCAATGCGCACATAAAATACAGCATTTTGCAAAAAAATTCTAAATGACCAATGCCCAAAATGGCCAACATGGGAAAATTGGGTATCGTTTGACTCGGAATGTTTCACTGAATCTAAAGTTTTATAATTTTTGGCCAAAGCATTCAAGAGGTATGAGCCAAAATAGCAATTTTTGCTATCTCCTGACCAGTAGGGGTCAGTGTGGCGAAACACTGCAGGTGACCTCAAGGCATGATGGTGATGATCACATACCAAGTTTTGTCACAATCTGTCAAAGTGTTGCGGAGATACAGCATGAAGTCCATTTTGGCGTGCTCGCTGTCAACTTCGTGAAGCCATTTCTCAGGAACGATTTCAAACATCGAAAAAAAAAGTGATAACTTTCATGTAGCTCTATCTCACGATGGCTTTAAAAAATTTAGGTGGAAATCGGACAAAAATTGTAGGAGGAATGGCGGAAAATCTAGTCGGGCAGAAATCGAAACCAAGGTATGCATTCGACTTGGTGTGAGGTCAGGAAACAGGAGAATTTTGTCTCTAGGACTTACAGTTCAAAAGTTATTAGCATAAACATGAGTGAAATTTTGACCTGTTGGTGGCGCTAAAGGGTTTGAGTTACAGACTCCAAATTTGCGGTGGTTACAGTTCAGACTGTCCTCTAGCTGTGTGCAAAATATCATAACTTTCCTGCGAACGGTTCTATGGGCTGCCATAGACTCCCAAGGCAGGAAAAAAAAAAAAAAAGAAGAAGAATAAGAACACTAACGATAACGATTACAATAAGGGTCTTCGCCCTTTCAGGGCTTGACCCCTAAATAACACACCTCCACCTTCAAATTTGGAATCCCAAATGGAAATTTTATTCAATACTTACAAATAAAAAACACCATAAAAAATAAAATAAATAATATTACCCTCAATACACTTCAACCATCTATATTTTTCATACAGATTGTGACTTTTTCATCCACCAAACAAATATTATCCAAATTATATTGACTGATTCTCAGTACAGATTTTTCAGTCTCTTTACCTATTCGTAAGATTAGACAGATTTGACTTTTTCTCCTGACACAAACTTCTGGAGTCAGATTTGTAAAAATACGTTTTCAATTATTAAAAATACAAATTTACAACTTATTCAATATAAAACCATTCATAAAACACATATTACACAATACAAGAAACACAAAATGGGTTTATCTAATTAAGAAACTTGTACTCAATGTAATCTTAACATCCCTGATACATACTCACACTCCTTATGTTATTGCACACCAGTACAGAATATTTGGGCAGAGGTAACCGATAAACTCTCTTATATCATAAAAACCAAGATTCCCCTCTCCCTCTTCCTCTGTGTCCTTGGAGATTTATTTGAACTTGATCCCACATCGCTTTATACTAAGCCTATATATACAGCTCTGACAATTGCAAAGAAAGCTATTTTACAAAACTGGAAAAATAAACAATAATCAATCACTGGTCAAATGTATTATTGGAACACATATCAATGGAAAAAAAATAGCTGCTACATTAAAACAGGACATAAATAATTTTGATAAAATCTGGTCACTTTTTATCCTCTTTTTCCAAGTAGATGAAAATCTACCTTCCTAATATGGAATGCCATGAATGCCTCATACAAAATAACTAGGAAAACAGTTATGATTATATAGGGCTATACTTTTGATTTTACATATTGTGTGTGTGTGTGTGTGTGTGTCTTTCTAAGATATGTTTATCTAATTATTTTATAAAATGTAAAAATTGTTGTTTCTCCCCCATGCTTAATGAGGTGCGCTTGGGGACATTGATCTGCAGACCCTCTATGTCAGATGAGGTTGAATGCCACATATAGTATTATTCAATATTTATTAGTAATATGTACAACCTGCATATGATGATCTCCCCCACACACACTCACACACACATCCTTGTTTCTCCAATAACATGTTAGAAACAACCCAAGCTGTTATACTAGTAATTCGTGATACTAGTAGTTCAGAAGTGATGTTTTTGAGAGGCTTGGATGCATCATTTGGTTTAAACCAGCAACGGCAGATTCTGATCCGTCACGTAAGAAAGTAGTTCCATGCACAGTTACATGAAATATATATATATATATATATATATATATATATATATATATATATATATATATATATACTGTATATATGGGTGTATGAGTGTCTATGTATGTGAGTGTGTATGTGTATATAGGTGTAGATTTATGTTTGTATGTTTATATGTATATTTGTGTATACATCAGTGTATGCAAGTGTGTATGTATGTATGTATGAATGCAAGTGTCCAGAGTAGGCTCTTGCCGTGGCATGCTGCCTTCCTGGGGCAGTTGAGTGAGGCTCTTTACTGTCTCTCTTTCCTTCTTTGTCGCAGATGAATCTCGACATCATAACAATTAATTCTGAGATGCAACTTAACTGTCCCTCCACTTATCTGGATGTCGAAGCAAGATCTCAACATCATGTAGCCACTGGTTTGTGGCACTCAGATGTTTAGTGATTGCAGTTAAAATGAGGAAAACATTATGCTCTTATGAGCAGAGGGCAGGGCTTCAGTGACCGGAGAGATCAAGGTTTTGGGCACTCCTACTAAGGAAGGTACAGATGCTCAACGATCTGGTTTGTAGACATAGAATTTAAACTATCTGGATTTGCATTTACATTTTATGTACACTTTAACATATTGTAACAGATTAAAGTCTGAATTGAAGTTAAGGTATAGGGATCTTGCATTTATGTGTGTGTAATACATTCTGTCATTTGGGACTGGAGGGATGGGCATGCGCATAAGGTTACTGTTGGTCCCTGCAGGACATGTGGTTGAGATGTGGGAAAATTAAAAGTGTGCACCGTTCATGGAACTTCTGAGTCTCGTTTTAATTATTTTATTATTCAAAAGTGTTTTGGCGAACCCGATCCAGAAGCTCGGTTACAATACTAAAAGACTACAATCAGCTCACTTGTTTGCAGCTATTAATCTTGTATATGTATTTCACACTCTGCATTGTATTTGTTATACATAGTGCATGTATATCTACTGTAATGTACTTTTCTACATATTTCCTGCTATGTACTTCCTTGTGTATATGTTGCAGAAAAAATATAATAAACATAATAATAATAATAATAATAAAAATAATAAAGAATTTGTATGAATGGGCCACCAAACCTGTGTCTATAAATTGTTTATTTTTGTTGCTCTTGCACAATAGAAGAATAACACAAATAATATTCTGTACCTTAAATACATCAAATAAATTTGAGTAATTTTAAATTTATGTTTAGATTTATGTTTTGCGGGACCACTCTCACCTTTCTCCCCCTTGTGACAATTGTGATTAACTTTTAACTGACTCGTTATAGATAATATTTGTTGCAACAAAGAACAATTAAACGGATCGCAATGTTGGAGCACCCACCTGATCCAGAGTGTTCTGTATCAGTACAGCACAACGTTCACCAAGGGATGTGCAAAACTGTCCACAAAGTGTGATGTACAATATTGTGCAAAAGTTTTAGACTCTTGAAAAATGTAGCATAGTGAGAATTTCTTTAAAAATAATAACATCAATAGTTGTCATTCATCAATTAACGTCATGTAAAGTCCAGTAAACATAGAAAAGCTAAATCAATATTTGGTGTGACCACCTTTGCCTTCAAAACCGCACCAATTCTCTTAGGTAAACTTGGACACAAGTGTTTTTGGTTGTTGGCAGATAGGATGATCCAAGTTTGTTGGAGAATTTGCCACAGTTCTTCTATCTATTTAGGCTGTCTCAATTGCTTCTTTCTCTTCATGTAATCCTAGACTGACTTGATGTTCAGTTGGGGCCCTGTGCAGGAAATACCATCTGTTGCAGGGCTCCATATTCTTTGATTCTATTATATTCTACTTGCAAAAGGAATGTTTGGGAGTCTAAAATGTATAATTCCTATTGACACACTAAAGCTGAAGATATAAAAAAAAACAACTTAAGAATTTTTTTTTAGTGAAACAGCTTATGTGCCTGATACTTTTGCACAGTACTAAGTAGAAAAGGCTGCAATGTAAGGCAATTAGAACTACACAACAATTTTTCCAGGATCTTAAAGAAGTTGGGCCAGGATTTTTTAAATTGCCTAAAATGCCCGGGATTAAGCTCTGTTTTCATATTGATTGGCTCTCAATTGTCATACATACACATGTCATAAATTTGTTATGTGTGTATATTTGCCATTTAAAAACCATTTTAAACTAGTCCTAGTAGCCCATCAGATTTCATTTTAATCGTCTTTGCGTGGCAAGATTTACGGGCAGATTTCACATTAAATTAATTATGAATGGTTCATATTAATTAATTGAAATTAGATTATTTTCTTTTAAGCCAGTAGGCACACTGAAATATTTTGTCATACAAATATGGTGACACATTGGCTTCAATTTTATGATGTCAGTAGTAATCCATTTCTAAATTATAGATCAGCGGGTGCCTCTAACACAAACATGAAGACACATAAGTCTACTCCTTGAGGACAGAGGAAGAATGTTTCTTGGGGTCTGCTCAGATAAGTGGTTTGTCATTGAAGTTATCCATCTCTTCAATGATAATCAGAGGTCAGAGAGCTGGAATATGGCTGTCTGACTCCACACAGTGGTAAGGCTAGGTCGGGGTTTAAGCTTGGTTGTGACACGTCAGAGTGATAGACCCAGTTTAGCTGACAGGCAGCATGTGCTTGTTTTTTTAGTGTCACGGGATGTGATAGCTCACTTTTGCTTCTCTGGAAAATAACTCGCTGTCTAAAAATTGACAGATTTCGGGCCAGCAAAGTAAGCCCTACATAAAAGTAATGAGTATTAAATTAAAACTTTATTGCCATTAATACACAAGCATGGATGAGATGGAATGAGGCCTCAGGGAATGGGGGTGAAATTAGGTGCGACATCATAAAAAGGAATGTGAACAAATCAAATGTAATTGAAAGGTGTAATTACTTAGCAACTTTCCAAAAGCAAAATATTTTGTTTGAGTAACCATTTGCACCTCTCTCTTTCTCTCTCTCTCTCTCTCTCTCTCTCTCTCTCTATTTATATATCTATATCTATCTATCTATCTATCTATCTATATATGTATATATATATATATATATATATATATATATATATATATATATATATATATCCCATTTATAGCCTCTTTACTGAATCAATTTCAGCAAAGAAGAAAAAATAACAAACAGAGACAGAGACACTATATGCTTCAATGACCTCTCCAACCACAACCACAGTCTTTTCATATTGTAAATGTCTCATATGTCTCAAAAGTGATGCCAGTTATTCTCCATAAAACTGACTTGATTTGATTTTTGTCTGTGATGGTCTCTATGATGGAGGTTGTGTCTACTGACCTGAGACCAGTGGGGCATGGTTAATGCTAGTCTTGAGTCTGTGATTAAACTCTCTTTCTCACACACAGTAGAAGTTATTTTGTAATTCATATTTTATGCTCACGTTTTAGATCATGGAATCTGGAATCATAGTAAGGGCTGGATATTAGCTGCAGAATTGTAGCCACTTTGCAACCTTTTGTAATGCTGGTGGGTAAACTTTTTTATTTGTAGTTTGAAGTAATCTTGTACCAGCTTTGAAGTTTTTCTGTGAATAAATCCGATCCCATACTTCAAAGTAAGAAATAGAAAAGGCATGAATTCCGAGAGTAGTTATGGAAAAGTGGCACAGTCACAAGATAGAGGTCAGTGAACCCAAAGGAATTCAAAGAACAACAACAGAAATTCCAAGAAAGACAAAAGACATATAAACCTTAAATTGCAAAAACTAAAAGATTAAAGAAATACGGGGGCCTGGGTAGCTCAGTGGTAAAGACGCTTGCTACCACCTCTGGAGTTCGCTAGTTCAAACCCCAGGGTGTGCTGAGTAACTCCAGCCAGGTCTCCTAAGCAACCAAATTGGCCCGGTTGCTAGGGAGGTTAGAGTCACATGGGGTAACCTTCTCGTGGTCGCTATAATGTGGTTCGTTCTCGGTGGGGTGCATGGTGAGTTGAGCGTGGATGCCGCGGTGGATGGCGTGAAGCCTCCACACGCGCTATGTCTCTGTGGCAAAACACTCAACAAACCACGTGATAAGATGCACGGATTGACGGTCTCAGATGCGGAGGCAGCTGGGATTTGTCCTCCACCACCCGGATTGAGGCAAATTACTACACGACCATGAGGACTTAAAAGCGCATTGAGAATTGGGTATTCCAAATTGGGTGAAAATGGGAAACCTCCCCCCAAAAAAAAAGATTAAAGAAATACATTTCTCAGCAATATTACTTATTAATGATTTTTGATGAGCCAATCCAAGCTGGGGTCCATGATTTTAGCATAATCTGAGCAGGAGCGGGACGTGGTCATGTGTCTGTCACTGGGGAGAGAGGAAGCGGTAAGGGCCATCACCTGGTGATTAATGATACGTAACACCTGTGTCTCATTACAGTGAAAACGGAGATGGGCTTGAAAAGGCCACTGAGAATGCCAATGAGGGAGAGAGAAATGGGAACCAAGGAACCCGAAGTAGTGAAGCTGAAGTGCGTTTAGTAGTGAAGCTGAGGTGTATTGTGCTGTGAAGCTAAAAGTGCATGTACTGTTGTCAAGCTAAAGACCATTAAATGTTATCTTACTTGGACTGCCACCCCGCTTCCCGCTTCCTTCCTTTTATTGGAACTTCTACACTGGTGCCAAAACCCGGGAAAAGGAAGACTGGTCGCCATGGACACCTCACCGCTGGATGAAGTCATCCGTGCCCTGGCCAGCACCCAGGAGACCTACCATCAAGCCCTCCTTGCCCAGGAGCAACATTTCCGGGAGCTCCTCAAGCCCAGGCTGAGGATCGGCAGGCCTTACGGAGTTGGTTAGCTCCGTGCGGATCCTCCGCTGTGACCCCGAAGGCAGCGAAAAGACTGTACCTCCTGCTCACTAAGATCTGGAGGCATTTATAAGCCTTTTCGAAGAGTCAGCTACTGCCTCCGGCTGGCCGCGAGCTCTGTGGGCCCTTCACATCCTGACGTTGCTTTCTGGGGAGGCCCAGCTCGCAGTGCAGCAACTGCCAGCAGAGGACCGCCTGGACAACATCAAGCTGAAGGTCGCTGTCCTGCAACGGGTTGGTCATATCCCCGAACAACATTGCCAGTAATTCCACTCCCTCACCTTGAGCGACACCGGCCGCCTGTTCGCGTTCGCCCAGCAGCTCCGTGACACCGGCCGAAGATTGGTGCTGGCCGAGGAAGGGTGCGGCATGGAGGAAGTTATCAACCTGATGGTGCTGGAGCAACTAACCACTCGTCTGCCCCAAGGAACTGTGGAATGGGTCCAGTGCCATCGCCCCACATTGGTGGATCATGCCGTCCATCTGGCCGAAGCCCACATGGCGGCCTACCAGGAAGCCGGCGAGCAGTCCATTTCTCTCTCTCTCTCTCTCTCTCCTTCTTTTGCTTCTCCTCCTCCTCTTGCCCCTCCCTCTCCTCTCTCTCACCCTATACCCCCACCCAAAAAGGCGCCCCGCCTTTGCGTGCTGCACTATGCACCGGCCCCCTCCTCTACCCCTCTCCGTCGTCCTTCCCAGGTTGATGTGTCCACCGCCACAGGTGTAGCTGGGAAGCCTAGGCCACTCTGTTGGGGTTGCAGGGAGCCGGGTCGCGTCAAAGACCGCCGTTCAGTGATGGAGGTGGAGACATGGATTCGGATCCATGACACACCACAGTCTGCCCCCGGTTGAGCACGGATGTACAGGATTCTGGTAAAAATTAAGGGGCGTACATACCAAGCCCTGGTGGATTCGGGTTGTAATCAAACCTCGATCCATCATGGCTTGGTTCATGACAGGGCTTTGGGTATAAAACACAAGGTGATGGTGAGGTGTGTGCATGAGGATGTTCACAAATACCCAGTAGTGACTACCAATATTCAATTTCAGGGAGTAAAGCATAGTGTGGAGGCCACGGTTAATTCCCACCTCACCCATCCACTGATTCTGGGAACCAATTGGCCGGGGTTTAAAAGATTATTAAAAGCGTTGTGTGTGGATGGGTCCTACAAACCAAAAACACAGTGTGTGATGTGTGATGCGATGGCTGGGGAGGCGGAGCCGGGGCCGTCCGCGTCTGCTCAGCATCAGAATGATGTAGGAGGGGAATCCTCCAGCATTCCCACCCTTAGGGAATTCCTGGACGGGGGACTTCCCTCTAGAGCAGTCGCATGACAAAACCCTTAGGCACACCTTTGACCAAGTGAGAGTAATCAATGGCCAGCAGCTCCATCCCGACATCACCCTCACATATCTGTATTTTTCAATTATTACTGACGGACTGGTGGAACGGTTTAATCGCATCCTGAAAAACATGATTCGTAAGTTCGTACACGAGGACGCTAGGAATTGGGACAAATGGCTGGAACCCCTATTATTTGCAGTCAGGGAGGTCCCGCATGCCTCCACTGGGTTTTCCCCCTTCGAGCTTCTGTATGGATGGTGGTCCCACGTTGTGCTTGACGTCATATGGGGGGCATGGGAGGAAGGACCTTCCCAGAGCAAAAATGAAATTCAATACGTCCTTGATCTTCGAGCAAAGCTACACACACTGGGTCAGTTGTCACAACAGAATTTGCTCCAAGCTCAAGAGACACAAAGCCAGCTCTATAATAGTGGTGCCCAGCTATGGGAATTTGCACTGGGAGACAAAGTACTTGTATCACTCCCCACACTGAGCTCAAAATTACTCACCAAGTGGCAAGGACCCTTTGAGGTTACACGGTGAGTCGGGGACCTCGATTATGAAGTTAAACGAACAGATAGAGGCAGGGCACGTCAAACATACCACCTCAACCTCCTTAAATTATTGAGAGAGGTGGTCCCCGTGTCCATGGCAATGGTAGTTCTGGAGAGGGCGGAGGTGAAGTTCAAAGTTGATCCCTTCACCCCGGTCCCTTGTGGAGACCACCTCTCACTGTCCCAGCTCACGGAGGTGGCCAGGTTGCAAAAGAGTTTGCGGACGTGTTCTCTCCTCTTCCCGGTCGTACTAACCTCATACAGCACCATATCGAGACCCCACCAGGAGTGGTTGTACGTAGTCGGCCATACCGCGTACCCGAGCACAAGAAAAAGGTGATTCGGGACGAATTAGAGGCAATGCTCGAAATGGGGGTAATAGAAGAATTGCACAGCGATTGGGCAAGCCCAGTTGTTCTTGTACCTAAGAATGATGGGTCAGTCCGGTTCTGTATTGATTACCGGAAAGTCAGTGTGGTGTCTAAATTTGATGCTTACCCAATGCCCCAAATTGACGAACTGCTCGATCGGTTGGGTGTGGCTCAATTTTATTAGACACTGGATTTAACTAAGGGATATTGGCAGATCCCTTAACTCCATTATACCAAGAAAACACAGCCTTTCCCACACCGTTCGGATTACACCAATTCGTCACTCTTCTGGTCGGTTTGTTTGGGGCTCCCGCCACGTTACAGCGCCTAATGGATAAGATCCTCCGGCCACACGCCGCATATGCCGCTGCCTACCTGGATGACATTATCATATATAGTAATGATTGGCAGAGGCATATGCAGCATCTAAGAGCCATGCTGAGGTCGCCAAGGTGAGCGGGACACACTGCAAACCCACAATTGGGTGGGTGGAAGTATGGTATCTGGGCTTCCACTTGGGACATGGGCAGGTACGACCCCAAATTGATAAAACCACAGCGATAGCGGCCTGCCCATGTCCCGAGTCCAAAAAGGAGGTGAGACAGTTTATGGGGTTGGTTGGCTATTACAGAAGGTTTGTGCCTAATTTTTCTGATGTAACCAGCCCCTTGACTGATCTCCCTAAAAATGGGGCACCAGATCCAGTCCAGTGGACGGAGGCGTGCCAACAGGCTTTCACGAGAGTGAAATCTGCACTCTGTGGCGGGCCACTCCAACATGCTCCTAACTTCTCTCTTCCCTTCATTTTACAGACAGATGCATCAGAGAGGGGGTTGTGGGCCGTGCTCTCGCAGGAGGTGGAAGGGGTGGAGCGCCCCGTGCTGTACATTAGTCATAAGCTCTCTTTGAGAGACACTAAGTACAGCACGATCAAAAAAGAGTGTCTTGCCATCAAGTGGGTGGTCCTAACCCTCCGCTGTTACCTGCTGGGGTGGGCCTTCATCCTCCATTCGGATCACGCCCCGCTTCAGTGGCTCCACCGCATGAAGGATACCAACACGTGGATCACTCATTGGTACCTGGCATTTCAGCCCTTCAAATTCAAGGTGGTCCACAGGCCGGGGCCGCAGATGGTTGCGGCTGATTTCCTCTCCAGGAATAGGGCGGGGGGGGGGGGGGGGGGGTTTAGTAACTGGTGTCTGGTGTGTAACCCTTTGCTCCTAATTCATGAAACACGAGAAATTAAATAAGTAATGAAAAAATAACTAATATTAAATTAGTAAAATTAACCTAAAAAAATAACAAATTATAAAAAATAAAAATAATGAAGGGCCCAAGTTCCATGGGTCCATTTCCACCCCGTGGCTTTTGGAAAACAATGCAATGTGGACACATGCATTTGGCATTTGAAATTATTCTAAACAATTTTGAAGCAATTAGGGTAAATATGCAGTAAGTGGACAATTTTAACCCTCTGGGGTCGACGGACGCGCCGGCACATCCTGCTGGATTTTTTCCTCATAACAGCGGAAACAACTTAAAATACTCCGTCATTTTTGGGCATACAGATAAGTGTAAGACATCATTAGAGACTATAAAGGGTCTACTTTTATTTGTGTACACTCACAATAACAACAAAACCATGTGCTTTTGTAAAATAAAGAAAATAAACAGGGTGCGCTTTTAGCCGTCTCTGTCTCCGTGAGCATCTTTCTGAAACACATCCCAAAATTGAACTGAAACTCAGCAAATTCTTATCACACAAACAATAAACATTTGTCTGAAGAAAGCTTAAAATGTCTACTTTTAAATAAAACAGTTCAAATTTAAAACAAATATTCTCCTGCAATGTAATCTGTATGAAACAAAGCGATGTACAGTTTCTCCTGGCTCAGCTAATGATTCCTAATGTGATCCCACCCACGGGCAGAGGGCACTATATACGGTAATGTGCTGAGGCGATCAATGCAAATGGTAAACGCCCCCAACAGTGCCTTAAAAAGCATCAAGTTCATTCACTTTTCTGCGCGTTTGGAAGATGGCATGCTACACAGGTGAGGAAGCTCCTGGATAGTGATGAAGTGTTCACATTTTCCTCAGAAGAAGAGCAGGAAACCGACGAGGAACGTTTGCATTTTGAAGAGCTACTTGATTCAGCTGAGGATATAATTTCGGATGAGTCAGTCATTTAGTTTTACTTACATATTAGTTGACATGCTATTTTATATAAACATGGACATATTTTACTAGTTGGACTATTTCCAGACTTGCCAGCCAGGATTCAGAGTATTGAAATTTGAAATGTGCATTAATAGGCAAGTTTTAGTTACATTTAAATGTTGTTTCAGCTAAAGCAGGTATTTAAATTATATGCTGTATGATATAAATATGATATGTAATATGATATAAAAATAATATGAATGTTTAGATTACATTTTAACCATTGTTTATGCTGCCTCATTATCATCAATGAAGCTTGTGCTTGCAAATGTCTGTTTGGGTGTAAATATGTAAAATGTGCTGTAAATATGCCCATATTAGAAAATCAGCATATCAGAATGATTTCTGAAGGATCATGTGACACTGAAGACTGCAGTAATGATGCTGGAAATTCAGCTTTGATCACAGGAATAAATTGCATTTTACAATATATTCAAATAGAAAAGTTATTTTAAATTGTAAAAATATTTCACAATATCACTGTTTTTGCTGTATTTTGGATCAAATAAATGCAGCCTTGGTGAGCAGAAGACTTCTTTTAAAAACATTTAAAAAATCTCATAAACGTTATTTTTTCAAAAATACAAACATGTACATACTTGTTGTTCACATATTATTGTAGCCTAGTTTATGTTGAATACAGTGTTATCAGACTTTAGCCATTAATATGTTTTTAAGCAACTGAAAAAAGCACAATTATCAAGGCATGTCAAAACTTCTCCAGGACCCAAAACACCCTCAGACCCCAGAGGGTTAAAGTCTGTTGTAAGAGCCAAACTTCCTGCTGCCAGGTGGTGGCACTATGATCGTGACACAAATTCACATCCATGAAATTATCCCCCAAGATTAAACATACATCTCTAAATCACACATTGCACACAGAAGATATGACACTTCCTGTTTCCCGTTTTTCACCATTAATTTAATGCCTTGCCATGGCAACACCATTCAATATATGAAAATCTGTTCACAATTTATCATCTTCAATGAATTGGCATAATGTTGTCTAAATGTGGTGACAGTCTCATGAATCCCCTAGGAGGAGTATTTAAAAGTTCAGAGATTGTAATATTTAAAAAATCCATAATGGCTGACTTCCTGTTGGGCGGTGCTTATCACTATAATTATGAAAGTTGTCTGGCTTGATGTGAACAATATATGTACCAATTGTGGTGACTGTATCTGAAAATGTGGGTGCTACAGAGGCCGTCTTACACACCCATATTGAAGGGTTGTGCTACAGAGCCCCCCCCCCCCCCCCCCCCACACACACACACACCCACCCACCCATGCGTGAACATTTGCCCAGCCCTAATGGCCAACAACTCTGATGTGTTTGCAAAATTTCATGAAATTTTAAGCATGCCAAGTGCCCAAAAAATAACCAAATATAGGAACAAATGAATAACAACAATTAATGCGTTGCCATGGCAACACTATTTAAGATATCAAATATCCCATGACAATTTTACATCAGCAGTGTCTTGACATTATTCTAAAGAATTTTGAAGCAATTCATGTAAACACAAGACGGCTATTTCAAAGTCTGATAAAATTGCCTTACTTCCTGGTGCCAGTCGGTGGCGTTATGACTGTGACCCATAATAGCTGCATAAATGTGATCAGCCCCACTACCAAACATACATCTGAATTTTCATCAAAATCATACAATGCACACAGAAGATATAAGGAATTTCCTGTTGACATTTGTGCCCTTAATTTATTGCGTCGCCATTGCAAAACCGTTCAATAAATCAAAAGCCATTCACAATGTAGAATACATAATGTCTTGGCATAATATTGCCTAAGTTTGGTGCCAGTCACATGAATCCCCTAGGAGAAGTATAAAAAGGGCCTGCAATTTTCAAAATATGCAAATACAATCCAAAATATCCATGTTAATGCAACATGTGATCAGATATGAAACAAATAATGGCACGCGAGAGGAGTACTGCAGCTCGCACCTGACTGAGGAGAGGAAGAAAACACTGCTCACAGTCCAGATGCACTCTAAACTTTCCAAACAGCTTTAGGTGATGTAGATCAGAAAGTATGAGGGAATTATACAAAAATACCAAATAATTAAATACAGAAGCACTCTCGTTGTAAAATAGAGTGGAGTCGGAGCTGCCGTTCCCTTAAGCAAAACTTGCATGTCAGAGCGCCTTTAAAGGAAACACTCCGCCATTATATCTTTAATGCATCCTTTATTAAAGTTCAAATAATAAGCAGTTAATGTAAATAAGTATAAATTCCGAAACTGGCATTTCTCTGTGCGGTCAGCGCCGCTTTTATGAGTCGCGTGAAGGGGGAGAGACTGCACCCGGCTGATGCACACTCTGGTGTGGGGACGCTCGTCCCTTGTGCACGCTTGCTGCAGCTAGATTATAACATGATGGCTCACCACGTAGTGAATCATAATACATATGTGTTATGGTGTGTATCTTATCATGAAGAAAATCAGCGATATGCAGCTCTATTAAGAAGAGAGATTTAGTTTTTTGAGAGTTAAAGATGGATCGATGTGAACAAAAAGGTGAGAGAGGGTCGTCTTCGTACCATTATACATTGCAACAAAATACTTGTTTGATTTGTTGTTATTTTGGATTGTTTTCCAATATAAATATCAAAAAATACTTTAAAATAAAGTACATTTACTTTAGCAGCTCTACTGCAGAAGAAAATGTGTTATCTGAGAATATTGAATATAATAAATATTTTAATATTTTAAAATATCTCAAATATCCATAAAACAAGATACATTTACCTGAAGCAACATATAAGATATTTAGACTTGCTTTCAGAGAATAGATTTTGAATATAATTATATTTTGACTTTACTGATTGATATTGATACATTCTGAAAGCAAATCTAAATATATTATATGTTGTTTCTCAGGTAAATGTATCTTGTTTTAAGGATTTTTAGATATTTTTAAATGGAAACAAGACAAAACACTTGATAACAACAGGATTTTTCTGCAGTGAAATTTTACTGAATTAAATTTAATAAAAGTATTTTTTTCCCTTTAATTCAATTAATGTCATTTAGAGGAATTTTTAAAAGATGATTTTGTAAAAGATGATTAGTAAGCATGTTTATTACAACCTTTTAAGTCAAGGTACAAGCTGAATAGTCAGTTAAAAGCTAATGATTAATCGTTGCAATGATCGCCCAAATAGTCGAATAATTGTTCTAATAATCATTAGATTAGTCGATTATCAAAATAATCATTATTTGCAGCCCTACCTAATAATAATAATAATAATAATAATAATAATAATTCTTAGAAAAACAATAGAGCCTCCGCACTTTCAGTGCCTGTGCCCTAATAATAATAATAATAATCCTTAGAAAAACAATAGCGCCTCAGCACTTTCAGTGCTTGGGCCCTAATAATAATAATAATCCTTAGAAGTACAACAGGGTTGCCACAATTTCAGTGCTAGGGCCCTAATAATAATAATAATAATAATAATAATAATAATAATAATAATAATAATCCTTAGAATTGCAATAGGGCCTCCGCACTTTCAGTGCTTGGGCCCTAATAATAATCCTTAGAAGAACAATTGGGTCTTTGCACTTTCAGTGCATGGGCCCTAGTAATCCTTAGAAGAACAATAGGGCCTCTGCACTTTCAGTGCTTGGGCCCTAAAAAGAAGAAGAAGGGTATGGTTTAAAAAGAAAACAAAGCTTTTTTTCTTTTTAAACCATACCATATAGCTTCTTATTTAGAAACATATATTTATTGCTTAAATTTTATTTTTTAAAGTATTAATTTTTCCCCAACTCTACTTATCGTTTTTTTTCCAGCAAAAGTGCTTGATTTTTTCTCTAAAAGATTAATGCCCTCTAACTTGACTGGTTGGACAGTTTTTATTATTATAAATATTATTTGATATGAGCTCTATATTTAAGTTTCCTAATTCTGTATAGGCATTGGTAAATCGTGTTCCGTTTATAACGTATGGTCAGTGCTAATGCTGTAAAATCCATAAATAAACACATTGCGGACAGATGCAATGCAAACACAATACAGTGGGGAAACATCTAGAAAACCCACACTCTGTCGTATAGCTTGCAAATCTGTAATATCTTACAGCGTTTCGGTCAAAGATCTTCTTCAGGCATTCTATTAATTTCTCTGAATATTCTTTCATTTGCAAGTAGCCTTTATCATTGTTACCATCATTAATTACAAGAAGTTTCACAAATGATGCTGGAGATGACAGAAAAAACATGCGATGACAGTAAGTCCTCAATTTCTTTGAGAAACTATTGTTGCTAAATCCAAATTTTACTATGAGAATGCACTTCATACATAAAAACGATTTCATTACTGTTCCGCATAGATGTTAAAAGCATTCGCCAGTGCGTCTGGTACACATGATAATAGTGAATGAACGTGCACATGCCCCCTCTTTACAAATGTTTGGAATTCACAAACATACACACGTTTTTACTAACAAATTTGGGAAGTACGAACTGTATGTTAATCCGGAGGAAAGATTTCGGGAAGGTGCATTTTATGCTCAAATTACTCCGAATTTGATCATATACTTTCAAAACTTTCATGAATGAGGCCCTAAAAGAGGCTGGTGTTGCTTATATTCACTACTGGGATGTACTGAGGACAGCTCAACTCTTTATTAAACTCTTTATTTTGTGTGTTGCACTCAATGGCTTAAGCAACTGTGCCATTAATAAAGTTTTCCTGTTAATTCCTAACTTAGGTGTCCTGTGTGGCCTGCTTGGGCAGTCTGAAATCGGACAAGAACCGGGTTACCAAAGGTGCTGTCAGCCTAAATTTAAAACATCTTCTCTAGATAATAACCTGTACAGTAGCTCGGGGAAAAAAAATTACAATATACTCTTGCGTAATGATTGACAAGACTAAATGAATTAGCTCTTCCTGAACCTTTATTTAAAACTCTATTAAGATAATATGATGCATAAGAATCAGTTTGGTTCTGTCCATCTTGTCCGTATGTACCCATTCTTCTGCTTCTGAAATAAATCTCATTAAGCCACATACTGTTAGGTCACCATTTGAGACTTCATAGGGTCTTCCTATGGAATCTTCCTAGGGTCTCATTTCATTCTAAAGATTCTTATCTCTGTTATAATTAGGGTGACCAGGTTCTTGCTTGTGGAAAATGGGACAGCCCCCTACCAGCGAAAATGAAACTGATGTATCCTTACCTAGACGCAGATCAATGCAAAGTAGAGGGTGCATCCGCATCTGTAACTGTTGTCACCTTGTACTTTTCGCTGGCAGCAATTTGTCTCAGTGTGCGCATGCCTTTCAAGAGTTTATTGTAAAATACAGAGCAATCCAGTACAAAATTAAGATGTACAAAAAGTATTGCCTTCATGACTGTTACACTGAGTTGAGATTTATCCGGTGTCCATGCTGCGTTCATTAATGAGAACACATGATCCACAGATGCAGATGTCCCAGGCAGGCATAAAACAAACTCCACAACCTTGGCTAAGACTCCGATGTTGATGATCTTGCTCACCAGCTCACACAAAACGTCTGTCCATCTCTATGGCACAGCCATCTTATTCATGTTCCACTCAGTGATGTGACGAGTGACAATGATTTTATGCAAGCCCACTCATCAAAGAGCGTGGTTTCGTCAATCAAACTGAGAGTGGGGATTCTGGAGTAAGAAGTGTTTGAGGCTACTCTGAATGTCTTTTCACTCTGGGATGTCTCTCAGTAGGGCCCACTTAAGTTTTTCTGTGTTCTCAAATGAGCGGCTCCAATTTTGGAGGTAATCCACCAATGCTTAATAAAAGTTTCTCACTGCACAAAATAAATCATCCACTCGCATGTCATCAGCTTCAACCAGGGCATCCATCTGCTTTTTAATGTCAGAGGGTATGAATGATTCCTCCAGCCTGGCCTGCAAGACTTTTCTCAGGTCATGAATGTGCAAAGCTATGGCCATGCACAACAGAATGATAAGCAAATAAGTCCTCCACTTGCGTGCACCTTGTCAGATTCTGAACTTTGCTGCACAAAAAAAATCGCTAACACTTGCCGTGGCACACTTGCTATTAGCACCATCCACATGCTTTTTGTATGAACATGCTGCGCGTTGTCAGTGCGGCCTCCATGGGCGATGGAAAAGCGAGCTCCACGAATCTCATACCTCACTTTACTAGGCTCTGTCTGTGACAGTACATTTTAGTAAATTTTAGAAATTAAAATTATTTTTGAAGATCCTCATTAAATGTACATGCACACTTCCTTGAAATTGGACATTTTTCCAGCTGCAATTTCATCTGTGTGCACTTTCAAAGCCTCTTCAATCAGTTCACTAACTGGATGTCTATTGATAGGGGATTGTGATTGGATAGTTTAATACAATCATGTACTTCAAATAACACATTGTGATTTTAGCGATTTTACAAGCCATATCCTTGGCTATCTTTGATTAGAATACTCAAGTGACTGAGAAAGCCGCATAGGCACTAGAGAATTTTTAGGAAAGGGGAAATACGGGACAAACACAATTTCTTCAGAATAAGTTGGGACACTAGAAAACGTGCTTAAATATGGGACTGTCCTGGGAAAAACAGGATGTCTGGCCACCCTAGTTATAATGACACTCAAACCAGTCTCTCATCTATACTAAAAACAGTACAAGGGAACAAGTACCAGGACGCTGACTAGTCCAGCCCTGGACTCAATATCCTGGTTATTGGTGTTTTTTTATGGAAAATCCTTTGTTCCTGCACTAGTCTTGTCCTAACATGCACCCAGTAAAAAAGCACAATGAGACATAATACCAAGTTCAAGTCATGTCTAGGATGCATTTCATTACACATCTGAGCACTGGGTTATTCATCAGTTTGACAGAGCTAATCCCTTTTGTTCACATTACAGAAATATTTGTGGTTTGATGGCCAATGGGAATGGACCACCAGAAATGGAGTTCAAAAAACAAGATTTACTGCTGCAACATGACGAGACATTAAAGCAGAGCCTATGTGTAAGATGTGGGAATATGTTTCATGTTCCACTGTTAAGCTTTTTTGAAACGATCGCTTCAATGACAGTCTGCAATATCTGGCACATTCTTTCCAAATTTCCTAAAACTATGTCTGTGCACTATTCACATACAGTAATAACACACAAAGACACGCACATGCGCGCGCACACACACACACACACACACACACACACACAATTAATACACATTTCCTAAGAAAACTTTTAAGCAAAGTGGTGAGAAAACAAGATGACATCAGATTTTAGTGGAGAAACAGAAAGACAGACAAATGACAGATGGCCATGGACTTTATTGAAAGAATACAATACTTTTAGAAGACTTTTTCACATAGTACCATTTAACATTGTCATGCTTACAATAACAATTATGGACACCTTACTAGACCCACAGTAATGTGCATATGGGGTTAAAACAGATTTAGGACTAACATTGCAAAAACAGTCCAGGCATCTACAACAGAGCACAGCATTCCACACTATCCGAAATGGTACAGGCCAAGATCTCTCACCTCAATGAGTTCTTAAGAACTGGCATTCTAGTCTCACAGAGCCAGACTTTTCGGCATAAAATCGGCATAAAGTCTGATCAACTTTGCAGTTTATTCTGGTTTCAAAGGCATACCTCAGATAACAAATGGAATACACAATTATGCTTGTGGATATCTAGTTCACCCATCAATGAAAATTCTGTCTTAATTTATTCACTATCATGTCATTCCAAACTGTATGGCTAGGGCTGTCATGGATATGAAATTTTCCTAACGATTAATTGTCATACAAATAATTCTGATAAATGATTTTATTGTATGTTTTAGACCCACTCACAATTATGATTATTGGCTGATGATTAATTGTCATACAAACTGTCATACATGTTAAGGTGTATATTAAGCTTACATTGTACAGTAAGTGACATGAACAAAGCAGACATATTCATTTTAAAATAATTGACATTTAAATGTTTGTTTTGTTCATGTCACTTATAGTGTAAGCTTTATACACATACACCTTATATACTGTATATATAGCATAGCGTTAGTTCAGGCAGGTCACGATAGTCAAGCTTACAATCAGCTGACGCTTAGCTGATCATGATATCTACCAGTACAATTCAGACTTCAATTAAAGTGGTCCTTTTTAAGTCCTTCCTTCAATCATTGTCTCAGCTGCCTTTCCTTTGCATAGATGAGAGCTACACTTAACAGTGGCACTGAAGCTTTAAACTTAAGGACCAAGGAGGGGAGCGCATGAGGCCGCCGGACCCCGCCCATTATACCTGGACCTTACCCTCACATCACAGCCCTTCCTTCACTAAACCCTATTCACCGCCCAGACACCAGATTCCCCTTTATTTTGGACACTTTCCGCCATGGACACATTTGTTCCCCCTTTTCTGTTATTATTATTTCAAATAAATGCCATTCTGTTGCCTGTCACCACATCCAATGTGTCTGTCTCTTGCTCACCCCGCCACAATGCTTATAACACCATGCATATGTTAATTGACATAAAAATACCGCATTGCACAAAATGTAAATTTTTTGTCACTCACCATGGACACGCTGGACTGAAACAAAGAACATCTACTCCAGGGTAACACCGACATACTCATCACCAACAGCTGCCTCTGGAGAAGTTTACGTCTCCATGTATTGACTGGCCTGCAGAGAAAATCTTGCTATTATCCATGTTTTGCATCCATTTTGGAATTAATAACATGCTTGTCTAGTGTCCCGAACTTCCTTCAACTCCTCCATTATCTGGATTTAAAAGGCCACAACTATCGGTTCGCAGTTCAACCTCCGCATTCGCCATTCATGTAATAAATAACAGCTATCAGTTCCTTAATTAATAATTGGAGTGACACATCATAGCATCCTAATCGTTTAATAATAGCAAGGGTACGCTTCGCACTGTCTGTCTGGATTCATTCCAATGACTCTAGCAAAATCAGCATGAAGTGTAAGACTTACTTGGCTCCACTTATTTGCGTTGTTTTGCTTTTTATTTGCAATTGCTATCATGTATCTGCCCGTGGGTGCCCTAATGACCAACAGCCAATATGGGACTCTTGAGCATTTTGAGCACTTCGATTAAAGATGGGAGTCCTCTTCAAGAGTTTCGTTGTTAGACCCTTTTTTGCTTCAGTATAGGACACAAAGCCTTTGGTACGGGATGTTAGGCGTCCTGTATGGGATAAAATACGGGGCGTCTGGCAAAAAGCTAAGCACGGTGCATGCACGAACACTTCTATGCATGCAACAAATGGCCATTAACTATAAAAAAATTTTATCCTAAGTACTAGGAAGGAATATAAGATTGTGCATGCTCAGCCTGCTCAGTAACAAAGTTTTATCTCTGTACGGCAGTGTGCTTGATGAATTAATTATTAAAGAGTTCAATCTGCAGTTGTGTCTTGTAAAATCCCTCTGGTTCCTGATCTCCTGCCGGAACCGTGATCCCTAAGTGAGATCCACCAGTGAGAGAAGTTCCCAGTTACCAATCGCTTTTTTTGTTTTTTGAAAATAATTTGCTTCAAATCAAATGTTTAATGACATTAATTAATAATAGAGCTTTCTGGTCAAAGCTGAGAAATATTTATTAAAAAAAAAAAAAAAAAAATTTAAAAGCCTATGGAGAAAATTAATGGGGAAAATCTCGTGTTTTTCCATGGGTGCTCGGCCATTCCATTGTCTGAGATGGGTGACAAGGCATAATAAATGTACAAAGGGCCTACTACAGCTATCACAGGCGCTGATCCCGTGAGTGCTTGGGCCCTTGAGCACCCACGGGATCGGCGCATGTGATTGCTATAGTAGGCCCTATGTGCCTTTATTATGCCTTGTCACCCATCTCAGATAATGCAGCCTTCCTCCATAAGAGTTCCTTTAGATCCTTGAGTTCTTTAGATGCTTATTTTTTATCCATCTGTAAAATGTTTGGCATCTAAAGTCTGTGCATAGACTGCATCAACAAGACAATATGCTTCTTATCGCACTCCTGTCGATTTGGGTGCTTTAAGTCCAGGGTGTATTTTATTTTATTTTGTGGACTCAATATAGGAAGCAGTCTCTTCTTGCACCCAAGGTTTTTCTAAGATTGAGATTTTATTATACTAATTTGATCCTCACATGATCTGACTCATTTCTGTCAGATATCTTCTTTTGGACATTTATGGTCAATTAAATGTGTATGGGTGGACAATGTGTAGTACACTAAATGTGTGAAATGTGTTTGCTGATGTCACTAATCCATATCCTGATACCCAAGTTTATGACCTCATGTATGCCCTCTGATATTCATCTCGGAGGAGAGAAAGCCAGAGGTTCAGTTCCTGGTTTGCAGCTCTTGGTTTGCCAGATTTTTGTCCTCTCCTTGGTGCTGTATACTGCTCACACTGTTGCATCGGAGCAGCAACAACAACAGCTGCAGCTGCTGTTAAAAAGCCTTCATGCTCTTGGCCGATAGACTTCTGTTGAATAACTCTAATCTAAATTTAATTGATGGCTCTGTTTTTAATTCTGTCTAGGAAATCTGTGGACATCGACTTTGGTTCTTATCAACAGCTTTATTAGGTAATCTGTACTTCAGGATTACTTAAACTGGGTTCTGAGAATACCCTGGACCCTGAGAACTCTGAACTCTGGACATAGAAATTCTGGTCACTGCAGGGTGGTGATTCAGCTGTTTGGATTTAGTTAAGCCAGCAGCAGCATCATCTGTTGGTTGGGGGATGTCTGACATATGGTTTTGTTTGGGGTGGGGGGGGGGCTTGTCTAAGTTACCGTAGCCTTTCTGCAGCTCAAACCAGTCTGACTATTCTCCATTGACTTCTCTCATCAACAAGTTGTTTCCGTCCACAGGACTGCCACTCACTGGATGTTTTTAATTTTTTTGCACCATTCTGCGTAAACTCTAGAGACTGTTGTGCATGAAAATCCCAGGAGATCAGCAATTACAGAAATACTCGAACCAGCCTGTCTGGCACCAACAATCATGCCATGATCGAAATCACTGAGATCACATGTTTTCCCCATTCTGATGGTTGATGTGAACATTAACTGAAGCTCCTGACCCATGTCTGCATGATTTTATGCATTGCACTGCTGCCACACGATTGGCTGATTAGATAATTGCATGACTAAGTAGGTGTAAAGGTGTTCCTAATATAGTGCTATGGGAGTGTATGCTTCAATTGTCTACAAGCCAATAAAGTATTCATATAAGCATTTAAGGTAATATTCAGTTGATGGAAGTGGTCCTGACTGAATTTTTGTTATCTAAATTAATTGCAATCAGGCAATTAATGTATGATATATGTATTGTGAAAGGCCTTCATATGACTTTCTAATGCTTAACACAAACAGATATGTTTTGATTACGTTTTTCAAAGTGACTTGCATGTACATGTGTATGATACTTTTGGGTCCTTTTTAAGCTTTAAAGTAATGCAATATTCACTGCCATTGTATTGAAAATGCAATGACGATATTCTTTAAAACTCCATAAAAATGTATTAAAAAATATTCAGCTGAATACAAATTCAGTTCATAAAAATATTATTTTTGTTTCACATTATAAAGAAAGTCATTACGGTTTGGAACAACATGAAGGTGATTGATTGAATTTTTTGCCTTCAAACAAAACTCTTGATTATATTTCAAATATTAGTGTCAATAACCTCGCAAACATTGCCAAATCCAGTGATTAGCCTAGCTATTGTAGCAGCTGAGTACCTGTGGACTGTTTAAAAACCTAAGCACCGTTACTCTTATAAATTGTACAGAAGTCAGCCAGTCTGATTGGAACTAAAGATTTTAACCAGCTCTTTCCATTTATACGTACTGCACAATATGCCCAGAACCTAGTGCGTTGGAGGACTGCTGCAGAGGCCCTATGTTTCACGAGGAACTTAAGGGAATAAGCAAGCACAATATGCATCAGTGAACGGACTGTGAGTAGTCCATAGGCAAGCCATCTGAGACTGAAACTAGTGGCTTCCTGACTAACATTAAAAGCAGATGTAAAAGCAAACATCAGGAACATATGTGTGCTGTGCTCACTCCCTGTAAAGCTACTCGTGTTCCTCAAAGACACAATGCAGACTGGCTACATAAGCAACAGTGTTGAACAGCTGATGTCCAGTCACTGTGACATTTTAATATCAATTACTTCACTATAACCCAGCTTCAGTTGATCACGACCGCCGTCCACTGTCCCATTTCGGTAGGTTTGGCGCCCCAGTGGCGGACCCCCTGCCCATGCGCATCTGATGGACTGCGGGGACGATATTCCTCCTCCCCCCTCCTCGACCAATCTTATGGTGGGCACCAGGAGCCAGGTAAGTGCTTCGATGTCTCTGTACTCAGCACGGCCACGGGGTTTGAGCCCCCTCAACGTGGCACCTCGGGCTCCTCCCCGCCATGAGGCCCCACCCGCTGGTACGTCCGACGTTATTGTCCCCTTGGTCCTCCTCGCCCAGAGTTTGGACACGTGGCTCGTGCTTTCCAACCCATCGTGATGGCTGACCTGGACCGTCCGACTCAGCTACGCGATTCAGTTCGCCAGGCGCCCGCCCAGGTTCAGTGGCATCCGCTTCACCTCGGTGAAGGGCGAGAACGCCGCTACCTTGTGTGCAGAGAACGCTACCCTTCTACGGAAGGGTGCGATAGAGCCTGTCCCTCCGGCCGAGATGAAGAAGGGGTTTTACAGCCCCTAATTCATCATACCAAAGAAAGGTGGTGGGTTGCGGTGGTAGACCTGAAGGATGCGTACTTCCACGTCTCGGTCTTACCTCGACACAGACCCTTCCTGCGGTTTGCTTTCAAGGGCTGGGCAGTACAAGGTCCTCCCCTTCGGCCTGTCCTTGTCCCCTCACATCTTCACGAAGGTCGCAGAGGCAGCCATTGTCCCGCTAAGGGAAGTGGGCATCCGCATCCTCAATTATTTCGACAACTGGCTAATCCTAGCTCACTCTCGGGATGTGTTGTGTGCGCACAGGGACCTGGTGCTCACGCACCTCAGCCGACTGGGGCTTTGGGTCAATTGGGAAAAGAGCAAGCTCTCCCTGGTTCAGAGCATCTCTTTTCTCGGCTCAGAGTTGGACACAGTCTCGATGACGGCGCGCCTCACGAATGAGCGCGCACAGTCGGTGCTGAACTGTCTGAAGGCGTTCAGACAGAAGACAGCGGTTCCACTGAAAATTTTTCAGAGGCTCCTGGGGCATATGGCATCCTCAGCGGTGGCCACACCGCTCGGGTTGATGCATATGAGACCGTTTCAGCACTGGCTTCAGACTTGAGTCCCGAGATGGGCATGGTGCCGTGGGACACATCGCGTGGTTGTCACTACTTGAACAGACCCTGTGCAAAGTCAGGGAGGATGAGGAGCAGGTCATCCTAGTAGCACTGGGCCCTCCCAGACGTGGTTCTCGGACCTCACGCTCCTCGTGACAGACCCCCCCCCCCTCCCCCCGGCGTTGCTGTGTCTGGTGCATGCTTTACGCATCTATTTGGATCGCACGCAGAGCTTTAGAAGCTCCGAGCAGCTCTTTGTCTGCTTTGGTGGACAGTGGAAAGGAAGTGCTGTCTCCAAACAGAGGATCGGCCACTGGGCCATTAACGGCATATCACACTCAGGACGTGCCTCCCCCCATGGGGTTACGGGCCCACTCTACTAGGAGTGTAGCGGCCTCCTGGGCACTGACCAGTGACGCCTCTTTGGCAGACATCTGCAGAGCAGCGTGCTGGGCAACACCCAACACCTTTGTGAGGTTCTATAATCTCCGGGTTGAGCTGGTTTCGTCCCGTGTGTTGTCAGGTACGAACAGGTAAGTTCCGGGACAGCTGGCCGGGTGTACCGCTTGTGCATAGTGCATTTCCCTTCCCATGAGGTGAAGACATGTGCTTTTGACTCCCAGTAGTGTTCACAAGTTGTGATCCCTGGATGACTTTCCTCCTTAGCCCTGTGGCAGACGAGTTTGCGGAGAAACTCGCTGCTGGCCCAGTACATGTGCTAACTAAGCCCTGTACTGGGGTAGGTGCTCCACATGCGCTGGTTCCCCATAGGTGACCCCATGTGATATATCTTCCGCTAAATCATTTCTCTGTCGGTAAACTGCGTCTTCCTTGGGCAGAGGTTCCTCTGCCCCTGGTCACCATGTTTGTTGAACTCCTCCCCCGTTGGGTAGGACCTACCATGGGACTTCTCCACGTGAACCCCTCCGGGTGGGGTGTGGTCTCTGTGTTGTTTTTCCCTTGGGAGTGACACCCCCCCCGACGTAGACACTTATGGCCCCCAGCCGGTAAACAAAATTCCACTCTTTTTGGGGAGAAAAAAGAGGAAAAGAGGCCACGGCTGGGTTAGACTGTCCCTATTTTTTGGGCAGTCGACTTGTTCCCAAAGGACCGTTTGACGCTCATAAGAGCATTGGGGGAGGTTACGTGATGGCCTGATGCGCTGACTACAAGGCACACAGTGGTCTGCCCGTCTTGCACCACCAGTCCACATAACACAGTTCAGCTAGTTGTGGTGTTTCGTATAGGGAACCCTAGTGTCACTACATCGACACAACATCGAGTGAGTGAAAGATAGGGAACGTCCTGGTTACTTTCGTAACCTCCGTTCCCTGATGGAGGGAACGAGACATTGTGTCCCTCTTGCCACAACACTGAACTACCCGCTGAAATGGCCGAGACCTTGTCTCGGCTCCTCAGCACAAAACCTGAATGAGTGGTTGCATGCCAGCTCCTTTTATACCTGTATGTCCGGGGGAGTGGCATGCAAATTCCACTTGCCAATTCCCATTGGCCTTTTTTCAAAAAGCAGAGGTGTTTAGGGCTCCCAAGGGTGACCCCTAGTGTCACTACATCGACACAATGTCTCGTTCCCTCCTTCAGGGAATGGAGGTTACGAAAGTAACCAGGACATTTTGGGTGCTGGTCCGCCAGCATAGGATGCTGGTGTGAATGGATGCGCCGATTTAAAGTTAAAAATGTTTTAATTATTGACTAGTTTCTTACATAAACCTATCGATTCACTTTAGAAGTCATTCAATGATCGACTAGAGTCGCATGGATTACTTTTATGTTGCCTAAATGTGACTTTTAGACCGTCAAAGTGCTTTTCTTAGCAGGGATGTGTAAACAAAGCCGTAAAATAAGAGATTATTAAATTACTCGATAGTTGTCAAATTGGACAAATTGTGAAATAATTTTAATATAGTTGGAGGATATCAAACATGTTTGTTATTTTAGAGGCAGCTATAGAGGAGATCTTGTATTGTTTGATTTTCCACTACTCAAATCTTAAGTCATACAGTGAGCAGCCAATGGAAATCAACCGCGCGAGGCCCTGAAACTGGACCATGAAGAAAGGAAATGGTGAATAAGCACTCAGTGTGGACCTTAACTTTGAAAGGCACTTACTGTAACTACAACTCATGTCGCATTCCCTGTCTTTCCACCCTAGACCAGCAACCGTGCAACCGCGATTCCGCTTGAGTTTATGATCTGATCGGATTGACTTGACTGCCAGAGTGATCCTCATTCGTTTAGTGTGTGTTGCCAGTAACTGTATGATACCAAATATTTTTAGAATCTTATTTTAGAAGTTGTGTCATGTAATCCAGCCTTAAAGTGCTTCTCTTCATCCAAGGGAATGAAGAAATTTGTCGACTGATAAAATAACTAACTACATCTCAGACTTTTATGGCATTTTGGTGGTGATGTGTGACTGGTAGCAAAACTGAGAAAAGACGCAAAGCTGTTGTATGCGTTAATAGCACATGTGGTACATTTACCAGTGAAGGCAATCCAGCAATTTTACTGCAACTTAACAGGTTTCATATGTGAAAGTGGTTAATGCCAAACTAAAGTGTATCATCAGTTATGGCCTCAAATTCATGGTTTATCGATATTAGACCTTGGTAATATTAGACGCCATATTTAATTTGATGCAAATGAAAACAAGGCTGTGAGGTATCCATTCAATATGTTGTGCTGTTATGTGTCGGGGGTGTCAATCATTTAGTTGACGAATCATTAAATAATCATCTTTCCACAATTTTTTAGAGGACAAAAAATGCAGCAAGGTCAGCACACTGTTGCTCCTAAACAAACTTTAATAGTATTCTCACCAACAAACATGTGATGTTTCGAGCTACATGCTCTCCTTCATTTAAATATCATGTAGCTCGAAATGTCACCTGTCTCTTTGAGATTTATACACTTTTTTTTACTCCTGCATCAGTGAAAAACACAGGAAAGCATGGATTGTTAAAATTAGATGTGATCAAGGATCTTAAAACAGGAACAACATCTGTACTTCTTCCACTTACAGACTTGTTTTCATTTGTGTGCAATTCAAAACAGCATTTTCTTTAACTAGTGAAAACTTTGTGCTTATTGTGAGCTTGAAAGCAACATAACCAAGTGCAAACTTACTTAGGAAATAAACTTCTGTCCTGGTGCATCATCCATCCCACAAAGTTAATAACAAATGCTGTTACAACCCTTTTCTTACAGTCACTGACACAAACGCCTATTGCAGATAAAGGGAAGGTGAAATAATGCTGTTTCTCTCCTGTTCTCAGTGTCTCTTCTCTAGAGCTGTGGCTCAGTGATGCTGATCTGCAAGTCCACAAGCAAATGACAGATCGTCAGAGAACTTTACATCCCATAATCCTCTGCGGGGCTGCTGGGCGAAGTGTGACTGTAGAATGGCATTAGGGTGAGAAGGGACATCACAGAATCAGTCAGGTGTTCGTGTCTGTGTGTTTGTGCATTTGTGTGTACTGAATGTGTGTGAACCCCCACAAAAAATAGGAAGAACAAAACTGGATATCACAAAGTCAGCGAGGTGCCTGTTTTTCAGGGGGAATGATCGCAAAGTATGAGCATGTGTATGTGTGATTTCTCCATAGACTCAATGTTTGTTACACAATACACTGTACAACAGTTTTATTCCAAACTGTTATGCAGCAGTCCTAAAGATTCAGTGTCTCTCTGAGACTGTGCTGGAGAGGTCTTCCTTTTTCATTCTACTCTGCCATCCATAAAACCCCAGCCAGAATAATCACAGAAGAAAGAGGATTAAGAGAACAGAGGGCTGCTTCAAACTTTGGATAAATTGTTAGTATTTGTAAGTAGAGTGTGTTTTGCCCAGATTTGTGAGGTTTTCTTGTACTCGTCTTTAGGGCTGGCGATTGCCTAGATTTAATGCATTAATTCAAGGCGATTAATTAAATAAAACAACATGTAAAAAAAATTACACCATTAATCGTGCCCGCTGACCATTCATAAATTCTGTAATGAAGAATTTTCCTACCAATGGAGCAATTCAAGCTTGAAGTACCACCTTGATGTAAAGGCAGCAAGGGGCAGTTAGTGCAACTCCAGCTGTACAGGCAACAAACCAACAGCTGTTCAAAGACAGAGATTTATTTTTCAAAGTTTCAAACTGCATTTAACCTATACAGTGTCCTAAAAACGCTGTATTTATGGCTAGAGACACTGAAACCCAGTGAAACACGACGCTACACAATTACAGTGAGATGCTCCACAACAAAAAATTGTCCGTCAGATGCATGTTGTACTTGCTTGTTTTGATTATTGGGGGGGTTACATCTCCCTCATCCCCCCAGAATCTACGCCCCTGGATTAATCGATTATCAAAATAATCATTAGTTGCAGCCCTAATGTAAACAGTATTTTTTTTGTATTTTGAAATATATGTTGCATATATACTCTATGTAAGTACGTGACTTTTTATATCAAGAAACCCATAAATGAACATACATGCATGTATTATTTATGGTATGTATTTTAAAAAATAATGCCATATATCAGATTTCTGTAAAAGCAACACACATTAAACTCTCACTGTATGCAAGACACAGTTGCATACAAAAATTCACTGAACTGGAAGAAATCACTAAACACAGCAATGGAACATTGTTACTAAATTTCACTCTGCAGATAGTACCCTATGCCAGAACAGCAGGTACTATTCTGAGAACGGTTTGGTGCAACTGATTAGGTTTGCATGTATTGATACAGATAGAGGCAATACAAGCCTTGATAAATGGCCTTTCAACAAGGGACAGGGACTGGTCAGGATACAGTGTGACCGTCTTCATTCAATCATTTCTCTGATGGCTGGCTGCCTTCCTGTCCTTTATCCAGCCCTCTATTTTGGTCTGTCACATTCACACTCTCTCTACTTCACAGCATATATTTAACCTCAGATGTACCATCATGTCCTCTCCTAAAGCCTGAACTTAGACGAGCAAAGCCTCCTGCCCTTGACAATGTTAATTCATGTACTCCGCACTGTGTGATATCAGAGTCACAGCAACCAATGCAAAAGTGCACAATGGCTAGAATATAATAGCAAGCAGTGACTAGTGATGCCACAGAGGGCACGCAGCAGGACAGTAACTGAACATTCTGGATCTATTGATGCCACCCCCGACAGAATGTCAGCTCCCCACAAAGGCACAGATAGGAGAGGTGGCAGTGTGATGCCTGCTTGTTTATCAAAGCAGAGAGGAGAAAGAAAAGGGAAACCTTTAAGGCTGAGCCTTATTCATTTAGTATAGTATAGTATAGTATAGTATAGTATAGTATAGTGTAGTATAGCATAGCATAGCATAGCATAGCATAGCATAGCATTGTTTCCCAAACTTTTTGCCATAAGTACCCCCACAGCACCATGAGTAAGGCTCAAGTATTCTTTCATTGAAACAAAACCAAAGATGTGTAGCGAAGGCTAAATATAATTTAACATTCCAGTAATATTGTATTATATCCCTGATGTACAAAATGTTATATATATATACAATTATATACATTGCTATAGAACAACTGCAAAAACAGTAGTCTCTTCAGGATTACCGCCAGTTCCGTGTTTTGTTTTGGTTGAGTGCATATTAACGAGAATGAAGCAGCATGGCTTCTTCATTTGAATTAAATGTTCCTTTTTGTTATGTTTGATCAACAACTGACTGATAAGTATAGAAAGGGTATTAAAAGAGACATTCACAATGACAAATAGATTGCGTGGATTTTATCTTTGGACACACACACACACAGAGCAAGTCAAACCAAACCTTTAACTGTCAACACACAGTGAAAGGATTTCAGTGCTTAACTTTGCATATTAAAAGATTGATATTGATATTCAAATATAAATATAGCAATCAATGATTTTATAAATATAATTCAAAATTACAATTAACTTATTTCAAGTAAAAAAAAAAAAAAATTATAATTAGGAAAATATTACTGAGTGCACCTTTAAAATAACTGTAATATAATTGTTATTATTTTTTTACTAAATCTCACAGCACCGTATAGTATAATACAGTCTTGTATCAAAATGGCTGTTTAGATTTGCACATATAAATTTACCAGTCGTGTAAAAGATGAAAAAGCCATAAAAAGGACATTATGGGGCCATGAGAGCAGAAAAAGAAAAGAGGTAGAGAGAGGACAGCTGCAGGGGGAAAGGATTGAACTGAATTGAACTCAATGCCCTTGTGTGGGCAGAAAGATGTTTAAATCTCTCACACCTCCAGTAATAGTCTGAGAAGCGTTTTAAAGCCTCAGCCTGACACTCCTATCTACAGGGTTTCTCAATGTCACTGTAAGGGACACAGTGTGAACAGAGAGGAACTTACACCGCTCTTATGCTCAGTGCTTTTACTGTTTGACACAATGTGCGCTCACACATCCACACACATACCCCAGAATTCAATTATCTTAAAACAGACATCTGACCCAAAATACTGTATCTATTGTGGTCAATATTATTTCAGTTGTCATTAGTAAGGCAAGCATCACTATTACTTTTGCTCATACTTCAGCATTTTCGAGGAATAATCTTTGCTACACACATAAATTATGGACATGAACGATACCTCAAATTTTGCAATTGTTGAGGAGACGTGTGCTTTTAATTTTCTAAGTGATTGTCTGGAGGAGGATAATTTGGGTAAAAAACAAAATCCCATAGATTCACATTGAAGGAGGGACCCAAGCCATATCTAGGGTCCATAATAACACTTTCAGGACAATAACCACCTAGCAACTACCCAGAACAAACTAGCAACCACATAGCACCACTCAGAACACCTTAACAAGTGAATAACAAAGTCCTGGCAACCACTTTGAACACCCTAGCATTGTAGCGGCAAGTTTTGCAAGGGTAAGCACTAGTTTTGAATGCCCTCTCAAAAGTGAGGTTTCTACACAGATTTGGGGTTTCTACACGGATCTGGGGGCTGCAGGTTGTCTGGTGAACGCTTTCATTTCGGAGCCCTTCTATGAAGGGGTTTGTTTTGGAAAACTTTTACAAAGTCCCTGGATGGTGCCTCTGGACACACCGATGTCCATAACCACGCGCGATAAAATGAACGACTCTTGATGGCCCTGCTCCATGCTTCACAACTTCATGGGTATTAAGCATTTTCTGCTTGGTAAACTAAATATAGTTGTGTGTTTTAAGAGATTTTTTTCTTGAAAACAATCTTTAAGGAAAAGTGTCCCAAAAAAGAAAAATCCCAAATAGAAACATCAATCAAATTAACACAATTGTCTGTTATTATTTTATATTTGCCATGTAATGTATCACTGAAATATAGCAGAGGTTATATTTTCTTTCAAAAGACCTGTGACAGATCTTCAGAAAGTGCTGCTTCTTCTCTCCAATACTCTAGGAAACATTGTTGGATAGCATCAGAGGCATATCTAGGGGAGGGGGCCATGGGTGCATTGGCCCCAGCTGAAATCTGATTAGCCCATTTAGTGCCCCTGTCCTGGAAAAGCATTGGTCAAAAAAAGATGCTCACATTCACACTCGTGTTACTAGTGCGAAGCACAAATGTCCAGAAAATATCATGTATCATGCAGTAACATAATGGCTTAGTGATTGCTGTATGTATTTATGAAATCTCCCCTCGAAATCTGAACACAAGTAGTCACTGGAGACGCATTTGAGCATCCAGGTTTCACAGACCCTTTGGACACACCAGGTAGACTGCCTGCGATAATGCGGAGCTGCTTGAGAGCCCTTTCGTTGCCGCGCGCGAAACGCTGAGTTCAACAAAAGCACTTCAAAATGAACTCTAACCATATTTATCAACATGTCTGTTTGCAAAACAGGAGTTAATATAGCAATGCAAAATAACGTTTGTTGGATATTTGGAAGTTACACATGCAGTGACAGACACACAAACACTAGAGTCCACCCTCAATCAGTTCAGAGGAATTAGTCGGTATTCGAGGAAGTCGATGTACACCTGTTTGCCTCCCCAGAGACCATGCAATATCACCTCTGGCACTCCATGACAACGCAAGCTCCACTAGGTTTGTATGCCTTAGCTCACAGATGTCCAGTGAAAAGCAAGTATGTGTTTCCCCCCATTCACTTACTACATCCAAATATTGTGCAAGGTACGGGAGGACAAAGAAGCAGTGATACTAGTTGTGCCGAAATGGCTCAACAGCCACTGGTTTCCAGAGATGATAGAGCTGATGATGCTCCCCCATGGGAAATTCCTTTGAGGATAGATCTGCTCTCATAGGTTTGAGGCACAATCTCCAAGCAAAGGATCTCCCACTGGATGCTACTGTGCTTGTGTAGGATTTGCAAGGCATACAATGTACCATGGGCATAAAAGCTCAAGCTTATATGCCCACGATGGCATCAGCATAGGCGCAGCACCAAGCCAGTCATCAAATTGCTGTGATGGTATAGGGTTTCAAAGTCAACGTCCCCTTGGGGGTGCTCCCATAGCATCAGCTATGAAATATGTCTGCGGTAGATGTCTGCGGGATGTCCGCAGGCTGCACTCAGATTGTTTGTTCAGCCAGTCAGAAGACTTTCTGCCTGTCAATTATTGGTCCTGCTTCTGTGAAACGCTCAGGATCAGACGGCAAAATGCTCAGTGGGACACTCCTCCCTCCATCTGCTCCAACACAACATTCTCTAGTGTGTTTGTGCCTGTGTGCATGTCTTTGGAGTGCGAGATTTTGGAAAGAGGGGACGTGGCTAATTCAACAGGTTGTCTGGTGGAAGTTCCAGAACAGCAAAAATTGCTTACAGCACCTTTGAGCCCCACACATATTGTACATACAGGTTCCAAAGACATGTGCAAAGCTGTGTGTTTTTCCAAAGCTGGAGCTTCAATCCCATCAGTCAGAGACAGACAGAATGCACATGAGGAATTGCTGTTGACACCAGCTAAAGCATTTCCAGTAAGTACCATGGAAACATTGTCAGGAACAGACTCAGAATGTCCAGATTTAAAATTAGAACATGATGAAAATAGAACATCTGAATGAAATGGTGGCTCACTTTCAAAAAAACATCATCAAGACCATTGTTTAGTTTAATGTGTCATGGTCATTTTGAACAGAACAAACATCAAGTAAAACAGGCCATCTATAGCAGCTGAATTTAACTTTCAAACATACTTCTGAAATAAAAAGGCTCTTTATTTATCCACTCAAAGTTTAGAAACACAGACTTGCCATGTGCCTGTGTCCTAAAGTGCTTGGTAATTCTCACACTTCTTTCAGTCTTTTTAAAAAAAATAAACAACTGATCCCAATTCAGTTTATATTAAGCGACAAGCCACGGGAACTAAAATGAACAAACAACAACTTAGTTAGTTAGTTAGTTAGTAGTTAGTTGTAATTTAGCAGATTTATTAAATCCAGAGGCCTTTAAAAGATGCCTTTAAAACCACAGGCATAACACATTAAAGGAACACCTCACTTGTCAATCCATGTGAAAGGCATGTCTACACTTATGAATACTGAACAACTGAAGAGGAATAGTCAGGGACAGATTAACCACTGGGCCGATTGGGACGTTGCCCAGGGGCCTCTAAACCCAAAGGGCCCCGAGCTTTAAATATATGATTTATTTATTTTGAGATACCTATTATAAATCCATGTAAATGTCAGCCTTATGTGAAATACTTTTTTTTTTTTTTTTTTTTGTCTGAATGCGTGCTGGACGACAGCAACACAAGCACAGACACTTGAGGCGCACTCAGGGAATCTGTGTCCCACAGGTGAAGCGTGTTTATTTGAAGGACTACAGAGAACAGCGTCTGATTCACAAAAAGCTTCCAAACACAAAGATAAGATGCAGTTTACCCTGGCTGTGTACAAAGCTGATAGTTTAAATTCATATAAGTGACAGAATTCATGCAACAGTATAGAGGACTTTAAAATGTTTAAGTCCTGCATGCATTTAATGTTTAATGATAAAGAGAAAGGTGCCTTAATACCCTAAATATGTGCACGGTAACCTTTTGTAATATTTGGTTAACTGCGAGAGTTCATGAACGGTTGTGTTATTTGTCGGGAGTAGGGACTCTGGATTAAAGAATGTATTGCCATGGATGCGTCAAACACGATCTCAGATAGCAGGGAATAAAGTGCACAGTGAGCTACAAGCCTAAATAACACAATAGATAGATCTTCAAATTATAAAATCATGAAAAAAAAAAAACTAATCTCTGTCACTGCCTGCAACATAGTAAGCCTATTCTTAATAAATGGAAAATGCGTAATTCTGCCCGGGCAGGTTCACTTTCCATGAGGCAGCGAACACTATGTATTATAGGACTTCTTCGGGATGCTTTGATTTTTAAATGATTCAGCATTTAACTTGTGTAATTATTGTCTGCACACCAGAGCAAAAGGGGGAAGCATTGTCTCACAAAACAAAATAATCTGGAATCATGTGTATCAGTCACATTAAGTCCTCTTTGCAACCTGAACTTCATCAGAATGTCGATTTGTGACACCAGCGCTGAAAAAGCTTGATGCAGTGCAACAAATGGTGAAACAGAACACAGGTGTCTTGAGATGCGTTAATAAATATTGAAATTATTTTTAAGTTAACAGTGCCTAAAACACCTTCTCTGATAAACTTTTTCTAATTATTGTTTTTTTTTAATTAACCTTACAGGCAGCACCAAACTACATCAGTCCTGACAGCTCTCCTAAAGCCACTAATAAACAAATAATATATTGATACCAGTTTTTGCCCTTCCAAAATACTAACAGATAGTTCCGCCCCAAACTCATGCCATTGGTTAAGCCAATGTTGCTGTGTCAGGCTGGCCGGGCCGATCAAACAAACAGAGAAATGTTGAAAGTGCCATAGAGCCACAATGTTTACACTTCTCGGGGAAACCAACCTACACATAGTTTACTTATAGGTATCTCTGCATATTAAGATGGGATAGGAGAAAGCATTTTAAAAATCACATCCACCACTCCACTCAAAAATAAAAATGTTATATTTAGTCAAAAGTGAGTGGCAAGTGTGTTCCCCCTCTGGACATCAAAATGCCCCTTTGTGTGATTCATTCCAGCACTGATGCTGCCCATGGAATAAAAGTGACATATGGGGTCTCACCTGTATTTTGAAACCCACAAAGTAAAGACTCAGAGGGAAAAGGTCAGAGAAACTTTCCCACACTGTGGCACAGAACCTGGGATGTCTTTGTTCCCCAGGGAGTAACACTGTGACAGGTGGGTTGTTTCTGAAGCTTGTCTCTGGGGCTGTATTGCTGGACCATTAGGGACCCCCCCATAAGAAGTCAAAAATAGACTTGGAGGGGGTCCCCAAATATTTGTATTTTAGTAAAGATACTAATAACAACTACCATTTAATATATGCAGTTAGGATACAGTAAATTTTGTGAATTATTTACAATAATCAGGGCTCTACAGTGTGAGCATTTTACTCACATTTGCGAATGAAAATTACTGCTTGCAAATGCGGAAAATTATTTGGGCGCACCAGCCTGAGTAACAGCTGATCTAACGCCCAAAGTTATGAACTTACTATTGCAGCCTACCATCAGAATAAAAACTCCCTAATGCATCTTCCCTCATATGCCAAATACTTTTAAAAGAGACGCGTTAGTTATTTTTGCATTAAAAACACCGTTTTTTTCACTCTCTCACATGGCTGCGAGTGCTGTCCCCTCCCTCTCTTTCTTTCAAGCACATGCTCAGGCTGAGGAGAGATTGACATATTCGTCCCATGTCCTGTCTTTGTGTTGAGTGCACAGGTCTGGGTGTTAGTTATTGCTGTGCGCTCTCCGGTAATATCACGGTCCTGTCTGTTCCCTGTCTGTCTTGTGTTTCGTGTATGTGCTTTGTGTGAGCGCATGAGTCTGGTTGTGATTTGCCGCTGTGCGCTCTTCAGTCGGTCTTGTTTGTGTCTGGGGCATGGTGTCTGGATCCTGATTTCCTGTCTGGTTCAGTTTTGGTCTGTGTCGGGATCCGGACACTCATGCTCCATGTTCTGTTTGTTTTGTTCCAAGCGTGTTGACGTTTTCTCCCTCATGTGTTTCAGATGCTGCTGGCACGTGGAATCAGCGTTTCCATGGGAACCCTGATTATTTCCATGGGAACGCTGATCATGCCAACTTTCAGCTAGCAAGCGGTACCTGTTCCTTATTTTATTCTTGCCTATTTTAATCCTATAGTGTGCCTGGTTTGTTAAATGTAGTTCAGTGTTGACTGAATGGAGTTCAGTATTGTGGAATGTAGTCTGTAATGATTGTTTTATGTTATCATTATAGAAAACTGTCTGATGTGAAGTAACTAGCCTCACTCTCTCTGCCTAGTTGGTCCTGTCACGTGTATCTGTTGGTTGCCCGCGTGTCAGGTGTGTGGTTGCCTTCCAATTTGCTGCATGTCAGCTGGTCTTCCATGGAGGATACCTCGTCTCTGCCAGCATGTTGGGAGTAAGAATGCCCTACCCATCTGGGTGTTGTTCTGCACCTCACTGAGCTTCAATGGAGGATTCCACAAATCTATTCCTGACTTCCACAACGCACACTCATTCTACAAACACATTCTTCACTATTGCCCCTTGCGCGGCCAAGGCGCGCACTCTCCCCGTAGATCTCTTCATGCTGCTGCAACAGGTGCCGGGATCCTCGACATTCATCAGCTCAGTGACTGTTTATATTTTCGTGAATAAATCCATTGAACTGTTCCTCTGCTCTTGGGTCTGTTTGTCTCGCGATCGCTCTGTGAGAGAGATATACCATGGATTAAGCAGAGTTTCTTACTTGTTTTTTTTAATGTGTCAAAATGACCGACAGCGTTTTGAATAATGTCTGATTAATCTTGTGCTTACACCCAAGATTCTGAAGAAATCAGATAATTGAGTCAAATAAAAACGCGTGAATCCAAAAAATGTGTGAATCCATAAAATGCGCGATAACAGTAAACAGCATGCCAGCATCCTTGTCTAACTCAACGTGATTAGCAAAATCTCAAACATTAAAAAAAGAAATATGAAATGTCACTCTACCAATAAGAGCCTCTTTGCACAACTGCGTGAGGATGGCACGCACCAAACTTACAGTAGCCTATTCTGCTTCTGACGCAGGTGCGCTGGCTGTCGCGTGAACAAGTGCTTGTGGGTTTCTTTTTCTTGGATCTTGTGACAGAGATCTCTGTCACCGGCCAGGACAGCAATAACAATCCCAGCCCCATCTATTTATCTACATGTCAAATTCCTCACACACTTACAGTTGTTTAGCCTTTCCCTGGGTGCACACTTGGGACTGTGCTACTGCTGTATTTTCATACACGCATACATGCCCATTATACATCGCTTTTCCCTGCTAATTTGCCATCCCAATAACCACACGCACACACCAGATAAGTGAATCACAACATCTTTATTTACTCATCTGTATATTTGTTAGTCTATGGCTGTGTCTCGTTTGGGAAGGCTGCGTCCTCAGCTGCATACGTCATCAAGGCTATCTCATTTCAGAAAAGTAAGTAGGACACTTTGAATGCAGCCTTCAAATGCGACCTTCTTTCACGGGAATTTGGAGGATGCATGAGGTGTATCCTTCGTGGGCACTCACAACCCATAATTCTTTGCTTCAACGGAAATGTCTAAAAAAAATTATCACAATTTGCCTGTAAATATGACGTTAGACAAGTAATGTTAATTCCCAAGTTGAAGTACCTCAGTAGATGGGTGCAGAGTATATAATATGTATAATTATATTAATATATAATTAAAATAAAGTATTAGACTAAAAGTACACCTGTAAAATCTATTTTCTTTTCTCTTTACATCATTATAACTCTCCTAAAATGTACCTCATTGTTGCGTGGAGGAAGGTGGGGCCGGGCCGGAATGATGCATGCCCAGACCCCAATCAGCCTGATGAGGCGAGCGAGGGATAAAGGTGACCGGAGACAGCAGTTCTCGAGAGAGAGAGAGAGAACTACAGGCAGCAGCCCGTCGTAGAGTCCTTGACACTGCCGTCCACCCAGGGGAGTGCCGCTGCCATCCGCCAGGGGACGGATTAGCCCAAATGCCCGGACACGGGGAATGGCCGCCGTCCACGAGGTGAGGAGGGACTGGACTTCCCGACTGCCTGGAGCAATGGAGCCACTGCCAGGGGCGGAGGAGTGCCCTGCCAGCCACCAGAAAACATGGAGAGGTTGAGGGAAGACCACCATCTGCGAGGGGAGGAGGGAATCGACTCCCCGACCGCCTGGAGCGTTAGGGCCGCTGCCAGGGGAAGAGGAGTATCCCCACGGGTTGCCAGAATCGTGGAGGGGCGTTCTGTCTGCTAGGGGTCGGAGGTTTGACTCCGGTCCTCCTGGGGAGAAGCAGCTGTCGTCCGCCTGAGAGGGTGGAGGAGTGATCGAGGACCACACGACGGCGCATCAGAGAACCGGTGAGTGAGTTTCTTTTTCTCTCTCTCATCTCTCTTTCTTGCTGTCACTCCGTGTTGGCCTTTCCCTTGCCTGTTTTTTTTGTTGTTGTTTTTCCCCTCCTGTCTCCTCCCAGGTCGAAGAAGGCGAGGATGACCCACCGGCAGGCGGGGCGCAAGCCGGTTCTCGCCTCCTTCTTTTCCCTTATAACCCATTTACACTCATACATTCCTTTCTAAAGGGACTTTTTCCCTTCTCACTCAAAGCGCTCACGCTTGTTAAAGAGTTGTGTGCTGTCATAGCAACCATGTTACGTACCATTTCCGTTTGTCCTATGAAGGCCATCTTGTTTAAATGAGTCTTGTTTAAAGGAGGATGCTCAGTATACTGCATCCTTCAAGGGGCTAAACGCAGGCGGCGGTTCGCAAGTCCTTATATCAGGGATTTCCCCCTGTGTGATCCCTCTGGTGGCTGGACGGGCTTAAGTTTTATGTGTCTGGGGGGGGGGAACTCCTTTTAGTTAATATATAGAACTATGGAAAATGTGATTAATAACATGTATGTTCATATAATGTGCATAATATATGCTTAAATGTAGATGTGAATGTGTATGTATATGATGGGGTAAACTTAACTTTTTTGTAGAAGGTTGATCTGCTGATACTTACCTAATACTTACCATACAATGGTTTGTCCCCAGTGGGTGGAGCCTCCGCTTTATGCGGCTTTCTCTCACATTAGGGGGGTTCTTTTAGAGAGGAGAAAGATGTGCAAGAGTCGTGCCATTTTTCCGAGTAGTGTGTTTGTGGTGCTTTGTGTAGAAGGAAATCCAGCCAAGAGCTGTGTATATATTTTTGTAAATATTTTTGTGCACTTTTGGGGAATGATTGGGAAAAACGAGCACTGTAAATAAACATCCTTGCACCGATGTGCTATTGTGGCTGAGGCATCATTCTTGTGCAGAGAGTTTTACCAACACGCCTCATCACAGATCTTCAATGGAAAATTCTACAACATCATAACCACGCACTTCAAGACTGCAAAAACTTCTTAAAACGACATACCTTTTTGATGCTTTATACCGAGACCATTAAGCTGCTGCATGGCTCTGTGTCAATGTGTAATGGAAATGTCAACCGCTAGAAATCTATCAAGTATCATGTCTGCTGCAGTTATGCAAAATCCATGACAATGCATATTCCAAAAAATCATTTTATTATAATCATCATTTTGCATTTCTCACACGAGCAAACACATACAGCGCGAGGAGAGAGAGCACGCACCCATGGTGGTGATATTCTGTATGTGTAGACTTATATATAAGTAGAGGGGGTTTCAAGGTAAAAAAGATTGGGAACTACTGGTCTGGTGCATATTTTCATAGAAAAACAATAAAAGAAAACAACATATACAGATGCAGAATGGCTTCTTTGTGGTAGTTTATGTTATATAAAATATATTAACATTTTATAACTTTCATGAATAACCCATTAAGCATTATTGCATTATACAATGCTTAATAGACAGTTAAAACTGAAAATGAATTAATGTAGTTATGAACATCATGAAAGTTTGATTTTATATATTTAAATGTTCAAGAACTAGCTACTAATCTGTTAAGAACTATACCTACCTACAGCATATGTTTGTTAATGGCAAATGGAAGTACAAACTGGTATCAAAATATTATTTGTTTATTAGTGGCTTTAGGAGAGCTGTTGGGACTGATGTAGTTTGGTGCTGCCTGTAAAGTTCATTTAAAAAATAATAATTTGAAAAATTTTATCAGAGAAGGTGTCCTTTGTCATGTATCAAGAATCTTTTGAGTAATTTTTAATGCATGCATGCTCTGTTGTGATACATTACCAGTTACACATAACACATAATTTGAGTGTACATGATGAGATAAAAAAGGGCATAGTGAAAGTTGATTCCAGATAAAATAAGATAACTACTCTTCACATATGAACTCTGCAGGTCTTTTGGGTTGGCTTTTGTGTGCGTGCGTGCATGCACATGCGTTAGTGGATCGGTGCAATTGTTCTGTAAAATATCAGATTGCAAGCAAAGAACATGAGCGATGAAAATGTAGATTAACAAGGTATTTAATTTAACCCTACAACTTCAGTTGCCTCATGGGTGGTGGACTAAAGAATTCAATGGCTAAAATTCAGCATCAGCACACACACACACACACACACACACACACACACACACACACACACCTTGGTGAGGCTATCCTTATGAAGACTCTCAATAGACATAATGATTTTTATACTGTACGAACTACAGATTATATCCCCTAACCCTAACCCTACCCCTAAACCTAACCCTCACAAAAAAACATTCTGCATTTTTACATTTTCAAAAAAACTTCGTTTAGTATGTTTTTTAAGCAATTTGAATTATGGGGACACTCGAAATGTCCTCATAAACCACATTTATAGCATAATACCCTTGTAATTACCAGTTTGTAACCTAAAAACAAATGTCCTCGTAAACCACCCAAACCCGCCCACACACACACACACACACGCGCGCGCGCACACACACACCTTCCTCTAATGAGTTTCAATCAATTTCCTTTTCAAAAAACAGACTTAAATGCCTGGATAGATGTTTGCTGTGTAAACATTTTAATATCACACATATGAATTAACAATGTCATTCAACCCATTCCCATCATTTCCGTCTTAAACGACGTTAAATGTTGCGCAGTTACGCATGCCACTCTGTATTCGGATGATGTCAGCCGTATTGCGTTATCTCATCTAATTACAGCGTCCACTTTCGAACTTAATACACGCGTCTCGGGTGCGTACCTCTCCAAATCCCCTTTACGCATAACCCCTGCTTCTCTTATCACCGCAAAGGAATGCGGAGACACTGTGTCGCAAAATCTCACGACAAAATTTGATTTAAACATGAAAACACTTGCCACGAATTTAGGACAGATGCTCAAAACGATCCCACTTTTCGAACCGAGTACGCGCAAGCTCATTCATTTTTTATTGCTTTTAATCAGCTCAAGGCAAACATGCCTCAGCAACTGCTCTTACAATTACCATGACCAAACACATGCTGATCAGTCTACCTCTACATACCATTGCATAAGACTTGGAGTTCTTTGAACAAAGACAAAGCATTTAAATGTCACTAAAAACTGATTCATTTTACACTCTCTGTTACTAGTGAATTGTGAATAGTAGCCTGTGGAGTAACTTGTAGAAGGTCATGACTCTATTTCATGCAAATGTTTGACTTAATGAGTTGAAATGACTTGATTAATAAGATGAGTATCCTAATGGATGTGAAGTGATGCGCAGAGGAAAGACTAAAGTTCTTCCAGTACTCCAGTGCAAGTATTATAATAAGCTGCAATGACATTTCCATCTAAATAGATGGCTTTATTTACTCGTCAAAAAAAAAAAAAAAAAAAAAAGTGCTCATTATTTGCCATCCATTTTTAAACTTAGACTCGTTTACATACACAAGTAAGTAAACAATAGTGCAATGAGACTTTCATTTACTTTTAACAGATGAGTCACCCACCACATGAAAAACGATTGGGAAAGATACCAATTGCAGTTGTTAAAATTTGTTTTTTTTTTTTTTTTTTTGTTGTTGTTGTTTTTTTTCAAAAGACGAGGTAATGCGAAATTATATAGGCTACATATTTGCAAAAACATGTCCATTCAAAGCGAATCATACAAATAGACACAGCTACAAGTGTTTTCTTGCAGGTGACCAACAATAAATGTTTGTTATGCTTAACTCACCCATTAAGGAATTGTCTTGACCCTCTCTCCTGCCGGTCGTGGACGCATTATCGCGTTTGTCCTCTCTTATTTAGTCTTCTTTCACTTTCATTGATCACGAATTCCTCAAGAACGCGAGCCCGTGGCAGGACAAGGCTCGTGCTCATTCAGACTGAAGAGCGGCGAGAGAGCACGCGCGCGCGCGTCCTCGTCATCGCCTGCAACCAGCCGCATTTCAAAGAGACGCGATGATCCACCGGCATTCTGCTAAAGCAGCTGCGTTCTGGCACACGGCCACGGGTTGCGAGGATAGTGGCCAGCCAGCGTTTATTGTGCACGCGTCTCAACTGGACGGTCCTCTTTAATTACATTGAATGTGCAATTAGTGCAAGACTGAGGACTTTTCGCACCATTCAGAAAACTGAACGTCAAGCAGAATTATCTTTTGATAAAAAGACTTAGTATTTGTGCATGGAGCGGCAATGCAGTGCCAAACCTGAGATGATATATCAGACGTTCCTCAGCCATTTTTTTTATAATGACATTCCCATTATAATTCTCATTACGTAATGCAAGTTTGTTTGTCTGTTTTTTTTTTCCCCTCCCCTATTATCCTCGATGATTACATTAGATTCTTGTTACTGTAAAATAACTGGAATACAATGATCTTTTGATTTAAATCAGCATAAATTATTATTATTATTGATCAGATAAAATTATTATTATTATTGCTATTATTATTATGTTTATAATCTATTTTGTATTACAGTAATGAGAATAAGACACCTCTAACTCCAAGTTTTTATATAAGAAAAAAAAATATCTCTTGTGTGTGTGTGTGTGTGTGTGTGTGTGTGTGTGTGTGATTTTGGCATGAAATATGACCTGGAACTTTCTTGACAGATTTCATGTGATTCACCCAAATTTCAGAGTGATGCAAGTGTGGTCAAACCTTTTATAGACAAGAGTGTCAGTTCTCTTATGGGGTATGACTAATCATACCTAACAAAACACATTTGAAGGAGCCAATTATGAACAACTGCATGGTGCTGTGTGGAGAGGAATATGATTAGATGAGATCTGCAGTTGAGCATTTTGGCACCGGCCCATTGCTGAGTGCCTCGTGTTAAATTATACAGACCCAGCAGGGCTCCTACGAATGGCTTCTTCATGCTCCTGACATATCATTTGTGACAACAGCAGGGACCTGAGCTTCACCCTAAAGCCAGACTTGGACAAATGGAACTTCACAATGGTTTGAGGGCATGAGCAGTAGGGCAATAAAATTGCAGGTTTATGATATGAATGAAGATTATGGGATTTGAAAGGTCATTCAAATCCAACTCAAATGTCTCAAGTGCAATCATAAAAGGCACCACTCATTACTTGCACTACTGGCATTACAGAGTAGTGAAATGGTTCTAGTATGCATGTCCATATAATGATTCAGGATTTTAGTGGGGGAAAAAATTGACCCAGATGAGTATGAAATCAGAACTCCTACCTTAGGAAGAGTAACTCCATCGAGTGCTATGCATTAACGGTAGCCTTTATGCAAAGTGATGAGTGCAGAGGACTGGAGACACCAGATTCCCTGCAAGTCTACTGAGCCGAACCTCACAGGACCATTTCCCCTGACCACACACACGCGCACACACACACACACACACACACACACACACACACATACACGCACACACACACATGTTGGTGCAGCTATCATTATGAGGACTCTCCATAGACATAATGATTTTTATACTGTACAAACTATAGATTATATCCCTTAACCCTACCCCTAAACCTAACCCTCACAAAAAATTTTCTGCATTTAGTATGTTTTTTAAGCAATTTGAATTATGGGGACACTAGAAATGTCCTCATAAACCACATTTATAGCATAATACCCTTGTAATTCCCAGTTTGTAACCTAAAAAAAAGTCCTCATAAACCACTTAAACCCGCCCACACACACACACACACACACACACACGTGTTGGTACTCCTATCGTTATTAGGAATCTCCATAGACATAATGATTTTTATACTGTACAAACGATCTATTCTATCCCATAACCCTAAACCTAACCCTCACAGAAATCTTTTAGCCTGTTTACATTTTCAAAAAAACATTGTTTATTATATTTATTAAGCTGTTTGAATTACGGGGACACTAGGGATGTCTTCATTAACCACCTTTATAGCATAATACCCTCGGAACTACTAGTGTATAGTAAACCACCAAAACATACCTGTAAACACACACACACACACACACACACACACACACTAACTAAACCCACACACGTTTGCTCAGCTATCTAAATGAGCACATCCCATAGACTTCTATTGTTTTTATATAACACTAACTATAATTACAATAAACTAACCCTTATTCACACCCTAAACCTAACTCTAACATAAAACCTTTTGCATTATTAATCATTATTTGATTAATGTGTGAATTGTTTTTCTAAACGAGGACAACCCAAAATGTCCCCAAAGGAAGGCTTTATCTGATTTAGCTCACTTTAGGGTACAAATCTGTTCTCAAACTATAGGTACAAACAAACCAGGGTCAGAAGGGTCTCGGGGAAAAATGCCACTCAAAATTACAAAAATGCCCCCAAACTTTACAACCCCAATTCAGAAAAAGTTGGGACAGTATGTGAAATGTTAATAAAAAATTACAAATTACAGTGATTTGTAAATTATATTCACCCTTTGCTATATTGAAAGCACTACAACTAGTATGTACAATAATTTCTAATCAGATGATTGCAACACACTCCAAAACATTTGGGACAGTCGAGTGTTTACCACTGTGAAACAATACCATTTCTTCTAATAACGCTTATTAAGCATTTAGGCAATGAAGACACAAGATTGTTATGTTTAAAAAGTGGAATTTTCCCCCATTCATCCATTATGCATGTCTTCAGCTGCACAATTGTACAGGATCTTCGTTGCCGTATTGTGTACTTCATAATGCACCACACATTCTCAATGGGAGATGGTCAGGACTGCAGGCAGGCCAATCTAGCATCCACACTCTCTGCTTATTCGGCCAGTATGTGGTTTGACGTTGTCCTGCTGAAAATACCGGAACATCCCTGGAATAGACGGTGCTGGATGGCAGTATATACTGCTCCAAAATTTGTACATATCTGTCTGCATTAATGGTGCCCTCACAGATGTGCAAGTTACCCATGCCATGGGCACTGACACACCCCTGGCCAATACAGACACTGGCTTTTGGACCTGACGCTGATAACAGCTTGGATGGTCCTTTTCCTTTTTGGCCCAGAGAACACGACGGCTGTGTTTTTCAAAAACTATTTAAAATGTGGACTCATCGGACCAAAAAACATGGTTTCACTGTTTTACTTTCCATATAAGATGAGACCGAGCCAGGATAAGTTGGTAGAGCTTCTGGAAAGTGTTGATGTAGGGCTTCTGCTTTGCATAGTAAAGTCTTAACTTGCATCTGTGGATGCAGCGGTGAGTGGTGTTGACTAACAAAGGTTTACTAAAGTAATCCCAAGCCAGTGTTCACGATATCCATTACAGATGAATGATGTTTGTTAAGACATTGATATCTGAGGGATCAGAGATCACACACATTCAGAAGTGGTTTTCGCCTTTCCCTTTAAAGCACAGAGATTTGACCAGATTCCTTGAATCTTTTAACTATATTGTGCACTGTAGAGGGTGAAATGCCCAAAATCCTTCCAATTTGTCTTTGGAGAACATTGTTCTCAATGTGCTGGATTATTTGCTGAAGCATTTGTTGGCAAATTGACAAGTCTTGAACGATCCTTGCTCTTGAAGGACTAGGCTGTTTTGGAGGCTTCTTATATACTATGACACGATTGCCTCATCTGTTTAACATCTCCTGTTTCACATTGCCTTGTTATTTTAACTCATCAAATTGTTATTAGTCTTAAATTGCCCCTGTCCAACTTTTTTGGAGTGTGTTACAATCATCTGATTTGAAATTACTGTACATAAAAAAATAAAAAAATAAAAAATAAAAAAACTTCCCAAGGTAAAACATCATATAATGCTTAGTTGTAGTGCTTTCAATATAGCAAAGGGTGAAAATAATTTACAAATCACTCCTTTTTGTTTTTATTAGCATTTTTCATACTGTCCCAACTTTTTCAGAATTGGGGTTGTAAATTGTAAGGGGGAAAAATGCCCTTTTAATTATTTCTTCTGTTTTTTTAATTTTAATATCTGATATAGTTCTTAAAATTGTATATAACCTAGTTATACACGGAATAATACATTCATTTATGTTGATTAAATTCTTAGGGTAAGAGGTAATAAATTCTTAAGTATATTTTAAATAAAGTATTTGACAAACGCATGAGACACAGTTTATGATTTAAATGGTTATAAAAAAATTTGCCCCATAAAGGGAAAAATGTCCCCCAAAATGAAATCCAGGGGGCAAATATTGCCCCATAATATAAAAGTTAATTCACACACACTCAGAGAGAGAGAGAGAGAGAGAGAGAGAGAGAGAGAGAGAGCGTTATCAAAATGGCTGAAGGGTAATCCTGCCTTCCTCTCCGCCTTAGCCAGTAGATAGGATCATTAGACTACTCAACAATGACGTGGGATATTTGAAGGCAAATTTCTCCCACTTTGAGAAAAGGTATATTTGGTTAATATCAAATTACTCTTTCTGCCATCCAACCCCGCATGTGCATGCACTTATGCACACATCCCATTGACTCCCTGCTGCCAGGGGCGGACTGGCCATAGGGAGAACCGGGACTTTTCCTGATGGGCCGGTGTTCTGAAAATATATGCTACCTATCAGGATGTGCTACCAACGCTATATTCGCATGGTTTTAGGGTTGGGGTTAGGGTTTGGGGTAGGGTAAGGGCTTAGTACCGTCCTCACACCATATCACACTACATGATAGTTATGCCGGTAGCATATCCTGATAGGTATTATCTGCCTGACTCGCATGCATACCTAAAGAGTGTACTGTTTTACCGGCGGAGAAGTGCATCCTTCATCAAACAGAGGTAATACTGTGACCGTATGCAATTTTGGACGCAGGGACACACTCTGTTTGAGCACAGTAAGTGGCGCATGTGCTCTCAACCAAGTGGAAATTTTTAAGAAAGTTTATAATATTAATATTCACTTAATATTTACTGTTATAATTACAACTTATTATTATTATACTGTTACAGTTATGATAATTAACAACAATCATAATAATAATAATAATAATAATTCAGCAAATATGGATAAGAAATTCATAGATATAGGTTAAATATGAAGGTTTTGCATGTGCGTAAATACTGCAAATGACACGTACACATCTGAGGGAAAAATATATAACTGCATAACTCAAAATATACAGACTCATAGTTTTGAATACATCACATACGCTTGGGCAGTCACAAAGTAGTCAAATGAGTTGAAATATTTTATCGCATCCGAAGCTCAAATCAGATCCAAAAATTGTGCATCCGCAGATGGTCGGAACCCCATGCAGCCCCTGTGCAACTCTCCACTGGAAATGTGGTCTATAGTATATTTTCTGGATGCAGTGAAAAGACAGCTTAAGGGTGTTTGTGATTATGGGGGCATGGGTTTGAATCTGGCCTGTGCCATGTGCCTTTCCCTCTCTTCTCCCTGCTTTCCAGTTACTGTACACTTAATGATTTAAAGAGAAAATCCCATAAATATATTAAAATAAAAAACACACTCAAATACACATCCAAGGTGGCTTGAAATTTGAGTCTCATGTCAGTTAGATGGAAAGATGTACCAGTGTTGCTACAAAGTTGGTTGAGGTAAAGCTGATTTGCTTTGAACTTAAAAATCAATATCAGATGCAAAAGATATTCAGACTTTTAATTTCAGGTAAAACATAAAAAAAAAATAAAAAAAATGTGGTGCCTACCAAGAAGTATTCTACAAATGATTTTATTTTTTTTTTATTTATTTTTTTTTCAACCTCAAAATCCTGTAATATTTCAATATCCTGTGATATTTTTTTTTTTTTACTTAACTCCATCTTAATTAAGTTAATTACGATTAGATTAGTTAACAACTTAATCTGATTGTGGAGCAATACTCCATGTATTAATGCAAATACTGAACTGGAGGTGAGAACTGAACAATACCAATCACGGAGCCGAGGAGCTTAATATTTTCATTCATTCCAGCTGATCCTAAACTCCAGTTTTGACTCTGACAGTGAGGCCCAGTTGAGCATGCTGGACTCTTGAGGTCTGGAGGTAAGAGGTTTTAAACAAGGCTCCCTAGGGCCAAACATCTGAGAGCTTGACTGATCGATCTGTTGTCCCTGCCGGAGTGTGTGTGTGTGTGTGTGTGTGTGTGTGTGTGTTTGAGAGAGAGAGAGAGAGAGAGAGAGAGAGAGAGAAACAGAGAGAAGGAGACTAACCATCTCCTCAGGCTGAAAGGAGATGAAATGTTGTGGAATTACTTAACGCATGTATCAATGCTATATTGTTATTACCATCAGCAACACACTGACCTTACAGCACACTCAAAATATGATTCCACATCTCTCCCAGTTCAGCTACTAGTCCAGTTTTGGTAATCCTCTCAGATGCAGAGGATTATTTTATATTATGTGGGGCACCTATGGGTAAACCACCTATGGGTTTAATCTCTATGGAGCTTTATGTTAGATACATTTCAATATCCTTAACCCAAAAGAAACCTGCATACGTCACTATTTATGTGTGTCTGTGAAAGAGATTTAGAATCTCAGAAATGGATTAGAAATGACTGATTTCCTCTCACCTTATTTAACTTGCCTTATGTCCTTGCAAGAACTCTGGCCTCACAGAGGTAAACACACAGAGATATTTTTTCTCACATTTGAATGGGTCAGTATATTACTTTATCTCAAGTCATCCACTGCAGAATTCTTAGAGAAGAGACTGTCCTAGTTTTGATTCCAAAGGCAAATAATGGAATAAAAAGAAAGAGGGGGCAAACACATTAAATGCATTTGAGCAAAAACCACACAGAGCCTTCCACACAGGTTTCTGGGGCAGACAGTGGTTAAGCCCTGCATCACCAGTTCTTCTTGCCAGTAAGACCAATTTGCACTGTTTGCTTAGAGAGAGGTAGGAGTGAGGTAAGAACAAAATAAATAAATAAATAAAAAGAAGAAGAGAGAGAGAGAGATGATGAAGAAGAAGACCTGTAAATGGCTAAATCCTCAGCAGGTGCACTGTGTTGTAATTTGGTTCGCTCCCTTATGACGGATTCACCAGTGCATGTAGAGAAAATTTGATTAAACAACATGTACTATTACATCTGACGACACTGCAGCTTTTTCAGCTCAGACACCAAATGCTACCTCTTTCCTATCCTAGATTCTGTCAAAGGAAAAAAGCAAAAACATTTATTTAATGTGAATTTTGCATTGTCATCTAACCTCTGATTTCAGGTAGCTGTCTCTGTGTGTATAGACACACATAAAAACTCCACACATCTCTACATGATAAGGGGATGCTTGCATTATACGGTCATGCTTGAGGTCTGGGCTGAAAGGCTGAATCACTCAAGCAACAACAAAAAAAAAAATTGTTTCCAGACATTTTCCCTTCAATTCTTACATTTTTTTTTATTACTTCACCTTTTTTATTTTTTTGTTATGTCTGCTTTATAATTCATATGCTTTATACACTTTGACAACATACAACATATAAAACAAATATCGTTACAAATAATAATGAAGGACCATTTTATTTTATTATGTTTTACATTGTGCCTTTTTATTTCCCCTTCCTTTTTTATATTTCTTTATTTACTTCACCTTTTTATTTTCTATATTGTCTGTTTTTGTACTATAAGCACTTTATATGCTTTGACAATATTGTAAATGTCAACAATCATGCCAAAAAGGCTTCTTTTTTTAACTCTGAAAAAATATATTCCAGCTGTGAGGAATGGACAATGGAAAATCTCTGCTGAGAACAGCTGTGTTGTGTTAGTTCCTGTTTGTGTGTATATGTTGCAGTAAGTTGGCTTCTCTCTGCCAGACCCCTGACAACTCCTATCATTGTATATGGACTAATTCTTATTTTCTCCTTCTTTCTCTCCCACTGCCTGTTTCTTTCTTCCCCTATTTGGCAACCTGATGTGATTAATTGATAGGAAAAAATTAACAGCTTCCATATGTCATTTTGTAAAGCTGATCATGTTCTGGTTTTCTAGTATGAAAGCATGTATGCTCTCAGTATGAAGAATTAGCCCTTATCAGTAAAGCACCATGCAATGGCTCCAATTGGTCAAACATGCTATGTCTGTCAGACAGACCATACAAATCACCACGCCTTCAATATCTCTCCTATATACCTGAAAAATAGCAGAGCCAGCTGTGCCAAAAAATGACACAGCACATGCTAAAACAATACCCGCTACAAGCATCATCCTCAAAGTGAAACCCAGAATCCCAGCGTTCCCCTAAGGGGAGTGCCAGACCCTCCTGCCTGGCTGGAGATAACAATTGTGACAAGCTCCAGTAAACCTGGACCTTGCAGAGAGACAAGGAAAGCCAGCACATCTCACACTAGAATAAAAGATTACAGAAACAGTTTAACATGTTTGACATGCAATATTCATCATTGTTTTGAGACGCTGATGCTCTTCAGGAATGGAATGACATCATCTTACCATATTTTTGTTTTGTTGTTGTCTGGCTTGTCATTTTGTGTTGTATCTCTCTGACTGTGTCACTGTTGTGTTGTCTTGCCACATGCCTCCTTTTCTTTATCCGTTTTATTGCTTTCCTAGAGCTCTTCCTCCCTCCCTCTCACTTTGTCTTTCTCTCTCTTTCTATTTAGCTTTTTCTTTTTATGTATTTCCATATCTGTCGTACTCATTTTCTTTCTGCTCCCTGCAGGGCTGTGACAGGTCTTTGGGAGCTGCACAGGGATTTGAGTTGCTTTTGCTTTGTCTCTGATATATTAAACTGAAATCCCACCGATAACATCCTACTTCTAAAGAATGTTAATTGACTGTGACGTTTTGACATATGGGTTTTTTTTTTTACAAATAGGATATAGCAGAACCTATTTCAAGATATCTGAGATTAAATCAGTTCTCTACAGCTAGTAAGTGTTTACATAAATTGGATAGTCTGCTTGGACTTTTGTAAAGTTTCCATGGTTCATATTTAAGCAGGATGTGTTGATCTATCTAAGATATACTTCTCAGCACTTTATGTAGTTCATATGACTCACAGGGAGGAATAATTCATTGAATTCTTGAAACCTTGATACAAGATTTGAAATACATCCATAAACCATACCAGAGTGCATAAACACTCCTTTCAAAACATTAATCTACAAAAGTACAAACGTGCAAAACAAGCGGTGTGTTTTCAGGCATGGTTAAGGGTGTAGACAGAAAGAAGATGGGCTAAGGGGATTAATGCTTGTTGTAGCTCTTCCTGGTGTAAGGGGAAAACTCAATTTTAGGAAAGCGGTTGCTGGTATGTCTATACTGAAATAGCAGGCTACTGGCAGGCTATAAGTTGTCTCGAAGAGACAGAATTTTATAACTGACATGTAAAACAGCACACCGTCGTTCACATTGTTATGTGATGTTTAGGGGAGGGTAAATCTGAAATAAATGACACCACAATAACAGACTGCTACAAAGTGATAGCTCATTCAAATAATGGTGCAGCAGTCTCTGTCAAAGGGTGTACACAAAACACTGTAGAAATTAGTAAAAATGTTTGTTTGTCCAAATGTAATAAGAACCGACTATTTAATCAATATAACCCTGAAAAAAAAAGCAGGACATTTTATTATTTAGTTATAAAGTACATTGGATCTTGAATCTTTCAAAGATTCAGTGTCATGAACTTAGTAAACGTTGGCAAAACTAGCAAATAGTTAACCTTTGAGCACCCCTGTGTACCCTGACTCCCAAAAGTTCAACCTGGTCTCATAAAATGATGTTACTTACTATACCTACGCTACCATTCAAAAGTTTGGGGTCACTTGTCTGAAATGTTTCTCATGGTCTTAAAAACCTTTTGATCTGAAGGCGTATGCTTAAAAGTCTGAAATTAGTTTTGTAGACAAAAATATAATTGTGCCAACATATTAGTTTATTTAATAACAAAACTAAAATTGTATTAAAAAAAAAAAAAAAAATTTTTGAAATGGATGACTTGGACCAAATAATTAAGAAAAGCAGCCACTAAGTGCCCAACATAGATGGGAACTCCTTCAGTACTGTTTAAAAAGCATCCCAGGGTGATTCCTCAAGAAGTTGGTTGAGAAAATGCCAAGAGCATATTTCTGCAAAATCTAGGCAACGGGTGGCCACTTTGAAGATGCTAAAATATAACATAGTCTTGATTTATTTTGGATTTATTTAGTCACAACATAATTCCCATATTTCCATTTCTGCTATTCCATAGTTGTAATGACTTTACTATTATTCTAAAATGTGAAAAAAAGAAAAAAAAAATAAGTAAGTGAACCTAAACTTTTGAACGGTAGTGTACATTTTTGCAAAATAATTTTTACATGGCTCATTGTAAATATTGCGACACTTTCCTGGTGAAATCAACACTAGTGCAACAACAACAACAGTGACTTCTCTTTCACAGAAATTACAAGTAAAATGGCAGATTATTCCTAAACATTACATTTTGCCCTGTTCTTCACACAATTCTATTTGATGACATCTAAACACTTTTACTACAGTGCACGACTTTTAAAACAATATTTTTTAACATTTGCATTACATAACCAACTACATTTACAAGCGTATTCGGGTGTGATAAAATTGTGCAGTAGCTCAACAGATAAAGCGATGCACTTGCAATGCAAAGGACTGGTGTATGAACTCAGAAGAGCACATGAGTCGAAAGTGTCATAGAAGCACGATAAAATTATTAAGTGACTTGTAAAATGACAGTGGCGTTTTTCATGTTACATGCATTTGTTTTTTATGCCACTTTTGATTAGGTTTAGGTTTAAGTTTTAGGGAAGTAGGTTTTTTTTTCTTTTTATTTAAAACTCAATAGTGCATTCACTTTCAAAACCTCATCTGTTTTTCATGTGACATTAGCTTTTTATGACACTATCGGTTAGGTTCAGTTTAAGGTTTAAGATAGGGAGGTAGGTTTTATTGATTTAAAACATGATTAACCTTGAAAACCTCATCTGTCAGGAATAAAGACTCGCTTTTAGTTCCACAAAATGCACATTTCGCCTTGGAACTGCAGTGATACATATAAGGAACCACATAATATAATTGTGCAAAAATGTTGCTACAGTCACATAATTTTCATGAGACCAAGCTGCAAAAATTGCAAAGCATCCAGCCATACAGATTAGAATTGGTGATTTTTCTTTTTTTTTTTTCTTTTTTTGGTAAATCAGATATGTACACTCACTGAGCACTTTATTATGAACACTTGTACACCTACTTATTCATTCGATTATCTAATCAGCCAATCATGTGACAGCATTGCAATGCTTAAAATCATTCAGATACCAGTCAGGAGCTTCAGTTAATGTTCACTTCAACCAACAGAATGGGGAAAAAATGTGATCTCAGTGATTTCAACTTTGGCATGATTGTTGGTGCCAGACGGGATGGTTTGAGTATTTCTGTAACTGCTGGGATTGTCACGCACCACAGTCTCTAGAGTTGACTCAGAATGGTGTCAAAAAAACAAACAAAAAAAAAAACATCCAGTGAGTGGCAGTTCTGCAGATGGAAATGCCTTGCTGATGAGAGAGGTCAATAGAGAATGGCCAGACTGGTTCAAGCTGACAGAAAGGCTACGGTAACTCAGATAACCACTCTGTACAGTTTTAATGAGCAAAATAGCATCTCAGAATGCACAACACATCGAACCTTGAGGCAGATGGGCAATAACAGCATAAGACCATGTCAGGCACTTTATTAGGACCATAGTGTTCCTAATTCAGACTGAGGAGTCCATGAGCGTCCCATGAATCTGCTGCTCTTTCTCCTGTGGTTGAGACAAGTTTACCAGTAACACTGTAAAATGATATTCTAATCACTTACAGTTTTGATGGAGATTCGTGGATTTGCATCTTTAACAACCCATGTGAATCCCACAGTTCACTGGCTAACCAAGTGGTAGCAAATACCTAGCTGATAGTTTTTCTGGTTAATAATTTCAAATGAAATGTGCATTATTTGAACAGCTTGCATACTTTATTCACATGGCAATCAAAGCAGCAGTGCAGCTAATTAAACAGTCACAGGTGGTTCATGGACTTGGTTTAATAATTCTAACTAGAAAATAATTAAAAAGCTTATATACTGTAAATTGTCTATGTATGAGAAGTTAATTGCAATGGGTCTAGGGGATTATAAGATTTATTTTAGCTGTTAGAATAGAGAAAAAAAAGCAATAATAATTTTGTCCCCAACCAAAGCTATGCCCTTTTGGAAGGGACATGTTTTTATATATATATATATATATATATATATATATATATATATATATATATATATATATATATATATATATATACTACCATTCAAAAGTTTAGGGTCACTTACTCATTCTTTTTTTTTTTTTTTTTTTTCACATTTTAGAATAATAGTAAAGTCATCACAACTATGGAATAATAGAAATGGAAATATGGAATTTATATTGTGACTAAAAAAAATCCAAAATAAATCAAAACTGTGTTATATTTTAGCATCTTCAAAGTGGCCACACTTTGCCTAGATTTTGCAGAAATATATTCTTGGCATTTTCTTAACCAATTTCTTGAGGTATCACCCTGGGATGCTTTTTAAACAGTATTGAAGGAGTTCCCATCTATATGGTGGGCACTTAGTGGCTGTTTTTCTTAATTATTCGGTCCAAGTCATCCATTTCAAAAACTTTTTTTTTTTTTTAAATACAATTTTAGTTTTGTAATTAAATAAATTAATATGTTGGCACAATTATATTTTTGTCTACAAAACTAATTCAAACTTTTAAGCATACGCCTTCAGATCAAAAGGTTTTTAAGATCATGAGGAACATTTCAGGCAAGTGACCCCAAACTTTTGAACGGCAGTGTATATACAGATTTTACCAGAAAGGAAGCTTGTGACCTGCATGAATATTGAAACAAGAAAATTTCACCATTCAATAATTTAGTGTATGACTCTGTCAGTCTGCCTCTGAATGTCATTACTTAGTTTAAGCATGAATCAAATTGATTTTTAATTAATTTATCTTATACAGTGCACCAAATGTCTTGTGACAGAGAACACCAATGGCCACTCAAAGGTCAGCTTCAGATGTTACATCCCAAACAAAAGACTTATAATACTGTCACATTTGCAAATGTTCTGTGCAGAAGCCAGTTTTAACCATGCATCTGGGGTCTCTGAGAAAACAGATTCCTTTGGGAACACATATTTTAGCCTCTGCTTAGCACACAAAAACAAAACAAAAAAGACAAAGAAAGACAGACCAAACAGTTACAAAATATGTTTCTTCCTCTCTCAGTCTCTCTCTTGCTTGCTCCGTCTAGCTGCTCTGCTCAAGTATTCATTGCTGTCCATCTGGATGGCATCCCACAAGCTCCCTCTTTAAACTGCCTGTGGCAGCCTGTATGAAGCGAGGCAGGAGTGAGGGGAAGAGAGAGGGCAGGAGAAAAGAAATAAGGCGAGAAAAAGAAAACAAGAAAATTCCGGTAAAGTTTCCTTCAGGTGCTCATGGGAATCTTTACTGGCATGTTAATGTGCCACTGAAAGCATAAAACAGCCCCAGGTTTTCCTCAGAGAATCTTTGCTATATGGGAGAATTTTCCAAAACATACAGCTCTCTGGTAGGTGAATCAACACTCAGCTGAACTCAACTCAGGACAAGTTTATTTTACATAGCACATTTCATCCACTCAAGGACGATTCAGCATCCTAGCCACAAGCATATTTGCAGGGCTGAATCATTAAATGGCATCCGGACAGCTTTGGGGTAAATAGTTTTACCCCAAAATTTAAATCTATGATTAACTAACCCTCATGACTTTCTTCCATGGAACACAAAAGGAGAAATTTAGAGGTGTTGCTACCAAATCTAATTCATATTCACAAATATACAGCTATAGCGCACAAATATGCATCACTCTTGGTTTGTTGTCCATTATGGAAAAACGCATTGTTTTTTGTGTGTCTCATAACTGAGTGCGACATGCCAAGTATGTATATGTGGAAATGCAAATGAGAGTTATAGCTACGCTGGTGGGCAAAGATTAATTTATGTTGATAGTATTGTCCTTTTTGGAGCTTGACAGTGCCTGTCCCCTTTCACTTTCATTGAATGGAAAAGAGCTCCTGTGACAATCTGCTAAATTTCTCCTTCTGCATTCCACATAAAATAAATAAATAAATAAAAGTCATATGGGTTTGAAAAAACATGAGTAATCTACTCATTTAATAATTGTATTCATGTGTCTATCCATCAGCATATCACCCTGCAGCTCTCGACTGGTTACCCACTGAAGTTGAACGGGGTTGATTCTGGTCAGTACCTGGATAGGAGACCTCCTGGGGAAAACTACAGTTGCTGCTGGTATTATGGAGGCTAGCAGGGGCACTGACCTTGCGGTCTGTGTGGGTCCTAATGCCTCAGTATAGTGACAGGGACACGATACTTTAAAAAAAAAAAAAAAGCACCGTCTTTCGGATGAACCGTTAAACCGAGGTCCTGATTCTCTGTGGTCATTTAAAGTCCCTGGGCATTTCTTGTAAAAGAGGAGGGGTGTAACCCAGTGTCCTGGCCAAATTTGCCAATTGGCCTCTTTCCATCATGGCTTCCTAATAATCCTAATAATATATTGTGGAGGTGAGGGCATGGCCGAGTGCCCGTCTGGGGAGAGAGAGAGTGGTAAGGACATCCACCTGAGATGAATTGTGACTAATTACCATCTCTATGTTCACAGTGAGAGTAGGGGAAGATAAAAATACAGCCAGTTCACAGAAAGAGGAGAGAGACAGACAGACCAGAGTCTTCATGTCTGTCCCATGAGAGAGAGAAAGAGCCTTGTGTTGTGTGAAGCTGAAAAGCAGACTGTTTATTTGAGTGACGCTGAAAAGCCGTCTTGTGTTTTGAGTGAAGCTATACAGCGATTGCTTTTTATTTGTGAATAAAACAGACTCACGTGAACTGTGGAAAACGGTTCCCACTTCCTCCTTTATCGGCCCAACCCGAACCTTTGTTACACTGGTGCCGAAACGTGGGATAAGGAGGAAGGTATGCTGCTATGGAGTCGTTTTCACCACTGGAGGAAGTGTTTCGATCCCTCGCCAGCATCCACCAGGCACAACACCAGGCCCTCATGGATCTGCGGGCGGAGCAGCAACAGTGCTTCGAGGCGCTCCTTCAAGGCCAAGAGGAGGACCGGCGGGCATTGTGGAGCTTGGTACTTGGGGGCGGGGGGGATGAACACCACGACTTATGGACTGAATCCTCAGACCACACGCTGCATATGCCGCTGCTTATTTGGATGATATCATTATTTACAGTAATGATTGGCAGCGACATATGCAGCAACTGAGGGCAGTTCTGAGGTTGCTGCGATGAGCGGGGCTCACAGTAAACCCGAAGAAGTGTGCAATTGGATGGGTGGAGGTATGGTATCTGGGGTTCCACTTGGGTCAATGGCAGGTGCAACCTCAAATTGATAAAACCGCAGCGATTGCGACCTGCCTGAGACCCAATACCAAAAAGGAGGTGAAACAGTTTCTGGGGCTGGCCAGCTACTATTGAAGGTTTGTGCCAAATTTTTCCGATGCCACCAGCCCGTTGACTGATCTCACTTAAAAGGGAGTCCCAGACCCGGTCCAGTGGGTGGAGCTGTGCCAACAAGCTTTCACGCAAGTAAAAGCTGCACTATGTGGCAGGCCGCTTCTGCATTCCCCTGATTTCTCTCTCCCTTTTGTTTTACAGATGGATGCATCGGACAGGGGGCAGGGTGCAATTCTGTCCCAAGAGGTGGAGGGGAGGAGTGCCCGGTGCTGTAAATTAGTTGAAAGCTCTCTATGAGAGAGACGAAGTACAACACCATAGAGAAGGAGTGTTTGGCCATCAAGTGGGCGGTCCTCACTCTCCGCTACTATTTGTTGGGATGAGCATTCATTTACAGTTACATTTATGCATAAAGCAACTTACAGTGCCCTTATTACAGGGACAATCCCCCTGGAGCAACCTGGAGTTAAGTGTCTTGCTCAAGGACACAATGGTGGTGGCTGTGGTGATTGAACCAACAACCTTTTGCTTACTAGTTCAGTGCTTTAGTCCACTACACCACCACCACTCCACTATTCACCCTCTGTTCAGACCACGCCCCGCTCCAATGGCTCCACCCCATGAAGGATGCACAATGCCCGGATCTACCCGTTGGTATCTGGCACTCCAGCTATTTAAGTTCGAGGTGGTCCACAGACCAGAGGCACAAATGGCTTTCACGGACTTCCTTTCCAGAAAAGGGGGAGGGCAGTCCAAACAGTTCAGTACGGGCAGCAACTGGGGAATGACCTCCTTGGTCGTGAGCATGGGCAGCGACTGGGGAACGACCTCCATGGCCGTGAGCGTGGGCAGTTCCTCCTTTTCCGGACAGCTGGAAGCATAGTTACTAGAGTGGGCGAGGCCACAGGCATTGGCTCTGAGATGGTTGAAGCTACAGGCATGAGCACTGGCTTGTTGGCTGTGGCAGGCGTAGGCGCTGGCTCGTAGGCCGTGGCAGGTTTGGGCACTGGCTCATAGGCCGTGGAATGCTTGGAGCAAAGAGTGTGGCAGGCTTGGAGCAAGGAGCCGTGGATGCAGGTTTCGGCACAGGGTTCCTGCCATAATCCACTGTGAAAGGGGAACCGCAAAGTTCCAGAGCCTTCTCAACATATTCACCGAGCATCCAGTGAGGATCAGCTGGAGGCATCAGTTCCTTCAGTGCACTATTCAGACCGGTCCGGAAGAAAACCACCAGAGAGCGGTCTGGATAGTGCACTAAATTCACTACTTCTAATAACTCACGGGCGTGATCCTCAATGGAACGGTCCCCTTGCTTGAGAAGCAGGATACGGACAGCCGCTAGATCCATGTTGGGTCAGTTCTTCTGTAACAAATGGTTGCTGAGATGAGAGGATCTATGTGCAGGCTTTAATAGAAATGATGACAGTCAAACAACAAACGGGAGCTCAAAACAACATCAAACAAGAACTGACAAAGGGATGCAAAAACTAGAGGGTATATATACAAACAAGAACTAATGAGGGAATGGAAAACAGGTGAGAATGATAGGGAACAGATGGTAGTGATGAGGGCAGTGCATACTGGGAAATGTAGTCCAGGAAAACACTTCAAAATAAGAGTCCTAGGAAACATGAGGGAGACTGTGACACCACCTGAGTCAGGCGGCTGTTACTTGCAGTGCCAGGAAATGTTATGAGATTACTGACCTAAGGAGAAGTGTTGCATACTGTCAGTCATAAATGATGTGGTCCAGGGCAAACTGAGAAATGTAACTCCCTGCAAAAACTTCAGTGTGTTTGGAGTGAAAAGTATTTTCACGGATTTGCTATTTTGGTGCTTATATAGATTTCTCCTGGATCAGTGTACATGAACAAAAGGTGGAAGACATTTTCCAGCCAAAAGGACAGGATCCAAAAGCAATGACATGCTCACTGGACAGCAGAACAAGACCCTTCTATTAACATAATGGGAATCTGATTTACAATTCTATTGTTAGTGGCCAAGATTTACACACCAATAAAACAAAAAGCATGCTGTGGTCACAGGATAAATTTAAGCAAATAAGCTGGTTTCTTGATCGTAGTAACAGGTAGCTGGCTGCAGTTCACTTAATGACCACAGGTGTCATTAATAACAAGGGTTTCTGAATCTTACATACTGCACCTTTAAACATTACTTGAAATGTCAAGTTTTGGGCTCATAACTCAAATATCTATGTTCCTTGAACTTATTTTTCCTTAAAATCCATTTTTAGTGTTAATAACTCAAACTATTGAGTACATAAATTAGGCTACGGGGAATACCCAAAATACCATTCGCTTGGATTATTTTATTATGTTAATAATATGTTAATAAGGAGGAGGGCGTGGCCGGGCCATGAGGGTGCATGGCTGGCACTGAATCAGCTGAGCCGGAGAGGCTAGTTCGAGAGAGAGACACACATGGCCATGTTGCATGTGTGTCTGTGTTTGTTTATGTTTGTTTTATGTTGAGTTTCTTATTAAACTTTGTTTACTGTTCAGCCGGTTCCTGCCTCCTGCTTACCCGTCCTTTATACTGTTACGGTGGTGCTGAAACACAGGAGGGAGTAGGGATGCGCTGTTGTGGAGTCCTCGCCACTGCCATCTGCTAGGGGAGCAGCTGCGGCCATCTTCCTGGGGAAGGAGGGGTCGCTGCCAGCCACCGAGCGCTGGAGGAACAGCTGCCGTTCACTGAAGAAGGGGAGGAGTGGTTCCATCCGGCAGGAGCCAGAGGAGGAGCTGCTGTCCACCGGGGGAGGAGCGAGGTGCCGTCTGCCAGAGGGCAGAGGAGCGGTTGGGCACCGGGCGACAGCACGTCCGGGAGCCGGCGAGCAAGTTCTTCTCTCTCCTCTCTCTCTCTCTCTCTCTCTCTCTCTCTCTCTGTGTCTCCGCTCGCCCTTTACCTCTCCCCATGCCTCCCCTCGTCTCTCCCCCAGGTTCACAGGAGTCGGGGTGGACCACCAGCTGACAGAATGACCGGAATGGCAGTGTCTCCCCTCCAGAGATGGGTGGGGGGGTGGGGTTAGTCAGACCAGTGGTGCCCCAGCCTGAATCGGGCGGGGGAGGAGTGTGACGAGGAGGGCGTGGCCGGGCCATGAGGGTGCATGGCCGGCACTGAATTAGCTGATCATTGGAAGAAAGAGATAAAAGGGAGCTGGAGACGCCAGTTCAAGAGAGAGAGAGAGACACACGCGGATGCGTTGCATGTGTGTCTGTGTTTGTTTTATGTTGTTTTAAGTTTGAGTTTTTTTTATTATTAACAGTTTTTATTGATTCCATCAAAAAAATTAAATAAACATAACAGAAAATGTGGAATCAAATTGTATAAAATTAAACCCTTAAATTGCATAAGGTGCACCCTTGCATTTCTAGATGTAGACTTGACGTTTTTTAGAATCCTAGCCCACACTCCCTCCTCCAATACCAAGTTTAAATCTTTCTCCCATAATCTCTTGAGGGAAGCCGAAGCTCCGTCTCCCAGACTCTGAATTAGCAGGGAGTAATACACTGATGACTCATGACCATTTCCAAAAGCAGTAATCACCACTCCCAGAGTATCTGCCGCTTTAGGGGGTGTATGCTACTCCCAAAAATAGTACAGAGTAGGTGGCACAGCTGTAAATACCTAAAGAACTGAGACCTGGGAATTGCAAAATGTTGAACCATATTTTCAAAGGATCTCAACACCCCACTCTACAGGTCAATGAGCATATAAACCTCCCACACATTCCACTGTGACCAGCAGAAAGGGGACTTATTAATACATAATTTTGGGTTCAGCAAAATGCTCTAGGCAACATTTAAATAAATGTCAGAATTAAACACTCTGGACACTTTTGTCCATACTGAGAGCAAATGCGAGATAACGGGGTGTAACTTAACTTCTCCAGTTAGTTTAAGAGAAACGCTTTGCAATGGCGAAATAGGGGCAAGAACTTCCTTTTCAATACAAAACCAGGGAGGGCACTCTCAGGTGGAAGCACCAATGAGCCAAATGTCTGAGACCGAATGCATAATAATAAAACTAAATCTTGGGTAGGCCTAGCCCACCATTGTCAATCGGCCTATGCAATTTAATGAAATGTAATCTGGGACGTTTACCGTTCCAAATTAAGTACTTCGCTATGCTATCAAATTGCTTGAAATAAGAGATGGGGACATCTATAGGGAGAGACTGTAGCAGCTAATTTAATTTTGGAATACAATTCATTTTAATAACATTAACCTTCCCAATCATAGATAAATGTAATGAAGCCCACCTGCCCACATCACTCGAAAACCTTTTTATTAAGGGGTTAAAATTAACTCACTAAATCACACAGATTTGCTGGGGATACAATACCCAAATACTTAATGCCCTGTTTGGGCCAGTGGAAGGCTCCCGGCTGAAAAGCCGTTACTGGGTAGTATGCTGTCAGAGCCAAAGCTTCGGATTTAGACTAATTGACTCTGTATCCTGAGAACTTAGAAAGGAATTAATAAATCCTAATTAATAATTTAGTAGGGTCAGAGACAAATAATAAAATATAATCTGCATAAAGCTAAAGCTTATGCACCAAGCTCCCGCCACCACCCCTGGAAAATCATCCTCGCTTCTTATCGCGGCTGCTAATGATTCCAGGGCAAGACAGAACAATAAGGGGGAAAGAGGGCAACCCTGCCGGTTGCCCCTATCCAGAGTAAAATATTCTGAAATTAATCCATTCGTTTGAACCACCACTACCGGGTGTCTATATAGTAACTTAATCCACCTAATAAAAGTATTCCCGAACACCCGAACATTTTCCAAAATCTTAAAAAGATAATCCCATTCTACCATATAAAACACCTTTTCGGTGTCAAGTGAGATGGCAGCGACCGGAGTCTGATCATTCACCTCTGACCACATGATATTAATGAAATGCCTAATGTTATCAGATGAGTTACGGCCCCGAATAAACCCCACCTGATCTATATGTATAAGAGATGTCATAACTTTACTTAGTCGGTTAGCCAAAATTTTTGACAATATGTTAATGTCTAGCTGGATCAGGGAAATTGGACGGTAACTCTTACACTCAATTGGATCTTTGTCCTTTTTAAGAATCAGACTGATCCGGGCTGGTGTCATGGTTGGAAGCTTTCCATTCTTTAATGATTCCGTAAAAACTTCTAGCAAAAGTGGAGTCAGTTCTGTAGCATAAGATCTAAAAACTCAGCGGGAAAGCCATCTGGCCCCAGAGCCTTGCCTGTAGGCAAGGCCTTAATTACCTCTCCAAGGTTATCTCAGAATCAAGATTTTGCTCAGTTGTCAGTTTAGGAAGTTCTAATGGTTCCACAAATTTCTAATATCCTCTTCAGTAGACAAAGATGTAGAACTATAGAAATCAAGATAAAATCCTTTAAAAGCATTACTAATATAAATGGCTGAGGTAAATATTTTACCACCAACAGATTTCACTGAAGGAATTGTAGAAAAATACTCTCTCTGTTTTATGTATCTAGCCAGAAGTTTTCCTGCCTCTTCCCCCGACTCAAAGTATGACTGTCTTACCCTGAATTGCCAAAACTCCATCTTCTGCGACAAAATAGTATTATATCTGTATTTCAGTTGGGTCAGTTCTCTAAGGCCATTAGACGACATTCGGCACCTAAAATATTCCCTTCCAATTTCACGAATTCTTGTGCTTTGGATTTTTTAGTGAATGAGGCATACTGTATGATCCGGCCCCTAAGAACCACCTTAAGTGCCTCCCAAGCCATGCCCACAGAGGATACTGAGGACCAGTTGGTCTCCATATAGTCACTTATTTCAGTCTTTAGCATTTGTTGGAATTCAGGATTTTTCAAAAGGGATACATTAAAACGGCAACAATATGATTTCTTTTTCTTCGTATATGGCAACACCTCTAAACACACCAGGGCATGATCTGAGACTAAAACGTTTTCAATTGAGCAATCAACAACATATGAAATGAGGGACTTAGATATATTTAAAAAATCTGTTCTAGAGTCAGTCTTATGGACTGATGAAAAAAATGTATAGTCCCTACCAGATGGGTTCAAAAGTCTCCAAATATCTGTAAGACCATGATTTTTACACATCCTGTGAAGTGTCAATGTTGCTCTAGCGGACTTACACACATTTGCTTCACTATGATCAAGGACTGAGTCCATCAAAAGATTAAAGTCTCCTCCCAGTATTAAATCATGAGGGGTGTCAGCGGCTTGCAGCATCCCTTCAAGATCTATAAAAAGCCCTGATCATCCACATTAGGTGCATAAATATTATCCAAAATAAGACTTTGCCCCTGAATTTCAGCTAAAACAATAATGACTCTTCCTAATTTATCTTTACACTTTTTGAGACATTTGAATGGTAGATGTTTACTTATCAGTGTAATGACTCCCCTGCTCTTACTCGAGACAGCACTAAAAAAAATGCCCACCCCATATCTTTCCAAATTTTTCCGCTTCCTGCAGAGAAAGGTGGGTTTCTTGAAGAAACACTATATCATATTTCTTACGCTTAAGAAGAGAAATAACCTTCCTTCTTTTTATGGGGTGCCCCAACCCATTCACATTCCACGTGGAGAGAGACAATCCACTCATATTAACATTTTACATTTTGACATATAAGAAAAAATAGATCATGTGTCAAAAACAAGATTATAATGACCACATTCCAACATTGGTGCGACCATTAAAACCTGAATAGCCCCCTGAACAAAACAAACAGAAAAAAGAACAGCACCAACTGTCCATCCCTCCAAACTCAAACTTGACAACTTTGCCATCGGATTGCTGAAGTCCAGTGTTTCTATATAAATTTTGTGAGACAGAATTACACAGCAAAAAATAATCTATAAAACAAACTCCAGCCAATAGGCGGAACAAACTCAAAGAGTGTGTAGATTCAACCACAGAACTGTCCCGAAGGTGTGCCACTCTGCAAAATAAACTTCAGCCGCTAGGCGGAGCCAGCAAAAAAAAATGCTCAGTTTCCTTAAACAGTCAAGTGAACGATCAATGAGCCAGTCCATTCGACTGCAACGTGAGTACCACAAAATAACTTACTCCATTGACTTTATGAAGGACATCGTTTGCTGTGGGCATGTGAATGTTTTACAGCCCTCCTTAGCATCTATTCTCAATTTGGCCAGGAATATCAGTGCAAAAGCGAACTTCCATTGATGTAAAAGTTTCTCGCATTCCTTGAAATGATCACATTTCTCTCTTGTTGAATTCATAAAGTCTGGGAACAAACAAATGCTGTGGTTTTTCCAAGAAAGCCTTCCATTACTCCTCACCTCGTGTAACACAAGATCTTTATCGGATGATCTCATAAATTTGGCCAGAATTGATCGGGGCCTGTCTCCCTCTGCGGATATCTGTGCCGGAACTCTGTGAGCTTGCTTAATTTCCAGCTTATGGCCTTTTATGTCAAGCAGATTCAGAAGGAGCCCATCCAGGCATTCCACCATATCCCAACCCTCTTCGGCCTCAGGAATTCCAACAATATGGACATTATTCCGCCGGCTACGGTTCTCCATGTCTTCCCGCTTCTCCCAGACATGCTCCAAATCCACCTTGGTTGCTAGCGGATTAGCACATAATTCCCTCTCCATGACTCCAGGTAATCGACATCCCCCACTCTTGAAACAATCGCAGAGAACTTCGCCTCCATGGCAGTGATCGATCGACGTATCACAGCGAGATCCTCCAAGTCAGCAATGACCTTCATCAGCATTTATCGAGATGCCCAGCATCTCTCGCCGCATTTCCCGCACTTCTCCGACTAAATCAGCTGAAATTTTCAGGTGCGTAGGAACCATTATAACTTAAATAACTAAATCCAGGTGGTTGCTTCAGCAGTGGGTGGAACTAACTCAAAAATGGTAAACCCATTGGTTATTGCTCATATGTCACAGCCCACATTTTGAGGCAGATGACGTGATTAATATTAATGAGTCCAACAGCCTCTGCCAGACAATCTCTCTGAGACAAGACATGAGAGAATCAAACAGAGAAGTTATCTTTGACTATTGTAAGTTAATGATGTTAAACATATTTTACATTTTGGTAACTTTCAGCAAGTCTCTGACCTCTTTATTGTTAGTCTTTTTCACTGAAACACTAAGTGACCAATAATGTCTCATGTAAAAAAAAAAAAAAAAAACAGGCAATGTGTGTGACAAAAATAATCTAATGTCATAGTATACAATAATATTGTTCTTTGACTATTCCATGTTTTTTGTTTGGCTATTATATTGAATTTAGATGAATGGTAAAGGGGATGTTTGTGTCATTTCTATTTTAGAAAAAAAAGGGGGTTGGGGGTCACTAGGGTTACTAAGGTTAACCCCAAGATCAGTGACCATGTCAACAGTGTAGACAGAGAGGTGACACAAGCTTCTGAAATTTTTAAGTTAAGATCATATTTGACACGGATATGAAAAAAGAAATTGTTGCCTACTCTTTGCTTCTCTTCCCCTGTTCTTCCTCTGTTCTTCAGTTCTCTTCCCATGCTCTTAATTTCTATTCCCCTGCTCTTCACCTCTTTTCCCTTGCTATTTTTGTGCTTCCTCTGCTTTACCCCTGCTCTTCTTATAGTCTTTGCTTCTCTTTCACTGCGCTTCATTTCTCTTCCCATGCCCTTCCTTTACTGTTCCATTGCTCTTTCTCTGCTCTTCTTCTGCTCTTCCTCAGCTCCACTGCTCTCACTTTTTTTATCTGTTTTCCTCTGCCTTTTTTCTACACTTCCACAGCTCTCTCCCCATTGAAACATTGTCTTGAGAGAAATGCATTGTAGATAATGGTAGTTTGATCTTCTCTTAAACTCAGCTAAACTTAAAAGCTGCAAGTGTTTATGGTGAGTGGCAACCTTTGCCACAAGATGTTTGAGACAGCTGCAGCAGATATGTTGAAAACTGAAGAGAAGAATCTCACTCTTTTCCTGGGTCTTCCACACCCAGATTAAGAAGTATCCAAGTCTCCTTAAAAAATGAAATATTTGCTGTTAAACATTCTTTTCAACCCAATCTCAAGAGAAGTCATACAAATTCATACAAGTTTGTTCATATGAAATTTAGATGTGCAAATACCCAGATGTGTAATATAGAAGTAAGCGAAAGTTCAACGTGTCAGATGTTGTGTACGTGCTTAATATTTTTATGCCCTGACCCAAACCCTATATCTAAACCTAACCTTAGAGTCTGTAAGGATGATTTGAAATGTAAAGAGTATGTTTTGTATGACAAAAGAAAGTAATTTTCGAGACGAGGGAGAGTCACCTAATTGGCTGTTGCAAAATTCATACAAATTGTACAGCCCAGCTCATATGATTTCATACAATTTAGCCAGTCTGTTCGATTTCTCCGTGAGAGTGTGTTGGTGTTTTAAATAGCAGTTACCTTTGATGTGAGGGCAGCCACTGATCTGCATGAAGTGATGATGTACGTGAAATGAAACTTTCACAGGTGATTAGCAGCTGACAGCAGAGATCTGATCTGCATTGCAGAGCTAGTGAAACCTACTGTGTAGATGAAGATGAGAGAGAGGGGGACAGAGAGCAAACTCACAAACCTTTTGGAGGAGCCTAAGGGTCTTATTAAAGAGTCAAACATCTCAAGGTTGGTGACTGTAAATAAGCCTGAGGGTTCCGGAGCAACTGAGGCCATAGGTGAAGCCTAGTACATCATTCAACAACTATAATAATCCCCTCACAATCATTATCTGTCCCACATTATATTACATATCTTTAACTACCGTTTACTAACATTAAAACACACACAATACAATAAATTATTGTGTAACTACATGCTGTTCTGCAAAATTCTCTCAAGATTCACATTTGCTGCTACTACTGAGGTTAAGGGATACATAGGTTTAGAGGTAAGTTTAGGGTTTAGGTAGGTTTAGGTTTAGGATTAGGTGTAAATGTTAACAGTGTAACTACAGATGTAATTAAATGCAGGTACTTTAAATGTAACTACAATGCAACAACACATATGTACATAATAAGTACATTGTATAAAATGTTTAATTACATTGTAGTTAAAGACACCTAATATATTGTGGGTTCAAATTATCCAAAGATTTCTACAGTTTGTGGAAATAAAGACTTAACATTATGAAAGCTAAACAAATTATCTCCAAATGCTATTTAAACAGAGCTTTGCTGATTGTCTAAATGAAATCTTCAGTATATGACTGAGTCAAATCGAGCTTACTGATTGGGTGACTGAAATGCAGAAAATCCATAGGCTCTATATGGATTTCCTGTGATGTTATAGATACACAGGAAGCTTGAATATTTAGTTTTGAATCATGTCACAGAAAGAAAAAAAACATTAATCATTCATTGCATGTGAGCTTATTTCTGTGTAACAGTTCACTTGCAACACTAATCCTCTTTACTGAATGAATCCTCCATACAACACTGCTACGCCGATGACACACAGCTCTACTTATCTTTCCACCACACCACGGTGACTGCTCCAATCTTGGCCTGTTTGGCAGACATCTTGGCCTGGATGAAGGAACACCACCTGCAACTTAACCCAGCGAAGACTGAGCTCCTCGCCTTCCCAGCCAACCCTGCTGTTGAACACAACATCACCGTTCATCTGGGTTCAACTACAATAATGCCTTCCAAAACAGTCAGAAATCTAGGGGTAACCATCGATAACCAACTCAGTTATTTCACAGACCACACCACAAAGACAGCACGATCATGTAGATTTACACTCTGCAATATCAGGAAAATAAGACCCTTCCTCTCTGAACATGCCACACAATGTCTTGTTCAGTCATTTGTCATAACTAGACTGTAATACTCTCATTGCAGGCCTCCCTACATGCACAGTTAGGCCCCTGCAAATTATCCAGAATGCAGCAGCACGTCTGGTCTTCAGTGAACCAAAGAGAGTGCATGTCACACCACTCCTTGTCTCTCTTCACTGGCTGCCGGTTGATGCATGTATCAAATTCAAGGCTCTGATGCTGGCACACAGAACAGTCACTGGGTATGCTCCAGTGTACTTAAAATAATTTCTGCAGAGCTACATTCCCAGCAGAAGCCTGTGGTCAGCTAATGAGCGGCGCCTTGATGTACCAACACAAAGACACACCAAAACACTTTCCCGGACTTTCGGTTTCACTGTACCTCATTGGTGGAATGACCTTCCAAACTCCATCCGTGAAGCACACTCACTCTCTGTCAAAAAACGGCTAAAAACACATCTTTTCCATGAGCTCTTAACCATATATATATTTTGGCAGTGGGGGCGTGGTCAAGCATCTGTCCGGAGAGAGAGAATGCGGTAAGGGTGCTTGCACCTGAGCTAGATTATGTTTAACACCTTTTTCTAATTCCAGTGAGCATGGGGAGAGTGGCATGTAAGCAGCCACACCACCAGCAGTGAAGAGAGAGAGTCTGGCACAAGGAAGGCCACGGTGCTCCTGAAGCTGCTACATTTAATCTGTTATGTTTGTGAAGCTGATGTGTTAAGTTACTACGTGCCTGTGAAGCTAATGAGTTTAAGTCTACGTGCCTGTGAAGCTGACGAGTTTGTGAAGTTGTAAAGCATTGAAGTGGCCAATTAAAAGTCCTACCTGAGCCTGGAAAAACCTGCTTCCCTGTGTTCTCCTTCCCTTCTGTTTGTGAGCTGTGTTACACTGGTGCCGAAACCCGGGATTTGAAGTACGCCCCATGGAGTCCTCCCAGTTGGCAGAGATCCTCAAATCCCTCACTGGCTTACACCAGTCCCACCAACAATCCCTGCTTGAGCTCCGGCAAGATCAAGATCGCCGGTTCTTTGAGATCCTTCGGGATCAAGCAGAGGACCGGCATGTGATCCGGAGCCTTCTCAGCCCCCAGCCACCTCCCTGGACAACCACAGTGCCATAAGAGTCAAGGGGGGTACTCACCAAGCATTGGTGGACACGAGTTGTAATAAAACCACTATCCACCAACGCTTGGTTCAACACGAGGCTTTGGGCACAGATAAAATGGTGAGGGTGAAGTGTATGCATGGTGATATTCACAACTACCCTGTGGTGACCCTTGTGATTAAATTTCGGGGAACAAAACATAGAGTGGAGGCCACGGTTAGTTCCCACCTCACCCATCTGCTGATTTTGGGGACTAATTGGCCTGAATTTAGAAATGTATTCAAGGGAATATGCGAGGATGGGTCCTGCACTAAAGCGATGAGATGTGAAATGTGCGATACTCTGGCAGGGGAGGCGGAGCCAGGGCCGTCTTCGTCTGCTCCACGTCAGGATGACATGAGGGGGAAGGGCTGCAGCCCCTTCCATCCTCAGGGGATTTCCCGAAGGGGATTTCCCTTTGGAGCAGTCGTGAGACGAAACCCTCAAGCACGCCTTTGACCAAGTGAGAGTGTTTGATGGTCAACAACTCCAGCTGGGTGTCACCCTTTCATATCCTTACTTCGCAATTATAAACAAGCGGTTGTATAGAGTGATGCAGGATGCTCAAACGAAGGAAGATACAACCCAGCTCTTAATACCGTGGAGCCGTCAGGAAATAGTGTTCCAGGCAGCTCATTATAATCCCATGGCGGGTCATCTAGGGGAAAAGGTGGTGTGTGGCATGCCGCAAATGCCAGCTGGTGAATCCACCGGCCACTCCAAAAGCACCATTGCACCCTCTTCCGCTGATCGAGGTCCCCTTCGAGAGAATTGGAATGGACCTCGTCCGGCAATTAGAGCGGTCAGCATGTGGACATCGCTTTGTATTGGTCCTAGTTGACTATGCAAAGCGATATCCGGAAGCAGTGCCTCTGTGCAACATCTCAGCACGCAATGTTGCGGAGGCACTCTTCAAAATAATCTCCCGGGTGGGGATTCTGAAAGAAATCCTCACCAATCAGGGCACATCTTTTATGTCACGGACACTACACGAGCTTTACAAATTATTGGGCATTAAATCAATCCACACCAGCGTTTACCATCCGCAAATATATGGCCTGGTGGAGCGATTTAATAAAACCCTTAAAAATATGATTCGTAAGTTCGTGCACGAGGATGCTAGAAATTGGGACAAATTTAAAAACGTAGTACGAGAGGTCCCGCAAGCCTCCACTGGGTTTTCCCCATTCGAGCTGCTGCCCGCGCGGCGAGCTTGATGTTATACGTGAAGCTTGGGAGGAAGGACCTTCAAACAGTAAGAATGAAATTCAATACGTCCTTGATCTTAGCGCAAAACTCCATACTTTGAGGCAACTAACACAGGAGAATTTGCTCCAAGCTCAAGAACGACAGAGCCAACTGTATGACAGGGGAACTCGGCTGCAGGAATTTGCACCGGGAGATAAGGTACTCGTATTACTTCCCACATCGAGCTCCAGATTACTTGCCAAGTGGCAAGGACCCTTTGAGGTCACACGACGAGTGGGGGATCTCGATTATGATGTAAAGCGAACTGATAGAGGGGGCGCACGTCAAATATATCACCTCAACCTCCTGAAATTGTGGAGGGAGGCGGTCCCTGTGACGTTGGATACGGTAGTCCCAGAGAAGGCGGTGCTTGGGCCGGAGGTGAATACAAAACACAGTCATTTCACCTCGGTCACTTGCGGAGACCACCTCTCACCATATCAACTCGCAGAGGTTGCCAAGTTGCAAAAGGAGTTTGCAGACATGTTTTCCCCTCTACCGGGTCATACGAACCTCATCCAGCACCACATTGAGACTGAGCCGGGGGTGGTGTAGCCGTCCCTACCGATTGCCCGAGCACAAAAAGAAAATTGTCTGGGAAGAATTTGATGCAATGCTCGATATGGGGGTAATAGAGGAATCCCACAGCGATTGGTCCAGCCCGGTTGTTCTAGTTCCTAAGAGCGACGGGTCTGTATGGTTCTGTGTGGATTATAGAAAAGTCAATGCAGTGTCTAAATTTGATGCATACCCAATGCCGCGCGTTGATGAGTTGCTCGATCGGTTGGGCACTGCTCGGTTTTATTCGACACTAGATTTGACAAAGGGTTGTTGGCAGATCCCCTTGACACCAATTTCCTGTGAAAAAACAGCCTTCTCCACGCTGTTTGGATTACACCAATTTGTGATGCTTCCGTTCAGTTTGTTTGGAGCCCCGGCTATGTTACATTCGGCTTACGCCGCTGCCTACTTAGATGACATCATCATGCGGCACATGCAGCATCTGAGGGCGGTTCTGAGATCACTGAGATGTGCGGGACTCACAGAAAACCCCAAGAAGTACGTGATTGGGTGGGTGGAGGTATGGTATCTGGGGTTCCACTTGAGCCACGGGCAGGTGCGTCCCCAAATTGACAAGACTGTCACGATTGTGACCTGCCTGAGGCCCAAGACCAAAAAGGGGGTGAGACAGTTCCTGGGGCTGGCTGGCTATTGTAGGAGATTCGTGCCTAATTATTCGGATGCCACCAGCCCGATGACTGATCTCACTAAAAAGGAGCTCCAGACCCGGTCCAATGGACGGAGCAGTGTCAACAGGTGTTCATGCAGGTTAAAGCCGCACTTTGCAGGGGGCCGCTTTTACATTCACCCGATTTCTCTCTCCCTTTTGTCTTGTAGATGGATGCTCCAGACAGAGGGCTGGGGGCCGTGCTCTCGCAGGTGGTGGAGGGGGAGGAGCGCCCAGTGCTGTACATTAGCCGCAAGCTCTCGCTGAGGGAGACTAAGTACAGCACCATAGAAAAGGAGTGTCTCGCCATCAAGTGGGCGGTCCTCACTCTCCGGTACTACTTGTTGGGGCAGGCCTTCACCCTCTGCTCGGATCATGCCCCACTCCAATGGCTCCACTGCATGAAGGATACCAACGCACAGATCACTCGTTGGTATCTGGCTCTTCAGCCATTTAAATTCAAGGTGGTCAACAGACTGGGAGCGCAGATGGCTGTCGCCGACTTCCTTTCCAGAAATGGGGGAGGAGTGGTAGACAGGCTGGATGTCTCCCCAGCCTGATTCGGGTGGTGGGGATATGTGGCAGCGAGGGCATGGTCAGGCGTCCATCCGGAGAGAGAGAAAGCGGTAAGGGCGCTTGCACCTGCGCTAGATTATGTTTAACACCTGTTTCTAATTCCAGTGAGCATGGGGAGAGCGGCATATAAGCAGCCACGCCACCAGCAGAGAGAGAGAGAGAGTCTGGCACAAGGAAGGCCACGGTGCTCCTGAAGCTGCTATGTTTAATCTGTTATGTTTATGAAGCTGATGTGTTAAGTTACTACGTGCCTGTGAAGCTAATGAGTTTAAGTCTACGTGCCTGTAAAGCTGACGAGGTTGTGAAGATGTAAACCATTGAAGTGGCCGATTAAAAGTCCTACCTGAGCCTGGAAAAACATGCTTCCCTGTGTTCTCCTTCCCTTCTGTTTGTGAGCTGTGTTACATTTTATATATATATATATATATATATATATATATATATATATATATATATATATATATATATTCCTGTTGCACTCTAATCTGTCTTGGATACTACTATTCTGATGCTAGTGAATCTTTGTAATGCAGCACATTTCATACTGCTGTCTCCTTAAGATTACTCGCTTATGATGTATTCCTCTTTTGTAAGTCACTTTGGATAAAAGCATCTGCCAAATGAATAAATGTAAATGTGAATGTCATGACAGGTTTTTCTGATATTGTCACAAAATCTATTGTTGTCTGATCTTTTTATACTCTAGATTTTGAACCATAACACTGATTTAAGCTGGATTTTCAAAATATTATAAGAAGCAATGCCAGTTGCTGTGTAAATACCCATAAATGCCTTTTACACAAAAGGGTTTCATAACTAGTTTAAGCCTGCAAGGACCTTCCAGTGAGTTGGCAGCAATATTTTGCACTGCTGAGTACTTTGCAAACCTGTACTGAAATCTGTTGAAAACTGTTGACCACACTCCTTTAGCAATTGTTCAATACAATTTTCTACACCTTGAATTATGGTTAAGGATGTCAGGATGAATAGTCAAACTGCTCAACAGTCAGGGATGAGAGAGAAGCAAACCTAGCTCAGCTGAGAATAATCACAACCAGCTCAGGCAAGGGGGGATTCTAGCTTACACGGTTTAAAGACAGCATTCTATTGCAAAAGTAAACCAGGAGCTGGGAAGCAGGCATGCCAAAGCCTGAGAATGCTGATCCTGGATCAGTTTTTGCCTTTCTATAGGTTATGGAATGCAATTATACTGTATATGATCTGAAGCTGATTGTAGGTCAGCACATTTAATCAGAGAAGGTTGAGGAATGCCACTGTTGGGCCCTTGAGCAAGGCCCTTGACCCTATCTGCTCCAGGGGTGCTGTATCATATACCCTGCACTTTAACCCCAGCTTAGCTGGGATATATGAAAAAAAGAATTTCACTGTATATGTGCAAATGTGTGATAATTATAATTATAAATTATCTCTAAGACAGAGAGAAAGAGTTACTGAGAGAATTAGAGAAAGAAATATTGGATTAAGAACACAATCATCCTAAAACCCTTCTTCAAAAGACTAAAAGTCTTCTTCAAACACACAGCATTGCCTGTCACACAGTTTAATTTTCTCCACACTCAACAGGCCACTCCGCAGAAGAAATTAATCAATACAGATATGCAAATTCAAATCAGCTGATCAATAGAATTTATGGCTGTATATTCATAGCTGTGTGTGACTAAGGAAGCTCTGCCTACACAAACAACACATCACTCTAATGATGTTAGTCCATAAATATCACTGGCAACATAAGGATGGAGATCATCAAAACCTCTAACAGCCTCATTTGTAGTTGTTGTTTACCTGAGGACACTCGTTGGGAGACAGTGAGGACAGCATACCTGGGGGAAGGTGGACGACATGGCTAAATGAATGTTGTAATAGCAGTAAGTCTGAAATGGAAGGAGTAATGGAATGAAAGAAAAAGTGATGAAATAATAATAAAATAGTATGAGAGGACAATCAATCTTTGCCATACTTATAATATTCATGTTCTCACCTGAGGTCAAACTGTAATTATCTAATGATGAAATTCAGGGAAATTGTCAAGCCCTGGAGAGACAGTTGTACAGACAGATGAATAGAGGTGAGAAAAAAAAAAGAGAAGCAGAGAACAAGAGAGAGAGAGAGAGAGAAAGAACATATTAGGATTAATTATACACCTGCTAATTTTCATTGAAGTGACTTTCATTACACTTAAAATAATCCATGGTGATAGACAGTCCTTGAATAAACCATTCTACACAATTCTTCATTAAAATAAATAAAACACTGAGTATCACGGTAGCTGAAGCTGACATCATGAAACAAAAAGCGATCTTCCATTAGCCTAAAACACCAGTTATTTAATGAATCTCCCTTTAACGTTGTGATTCATCAATTATTTTACAGCAAACAGAGCTCAAAGGTTTTCATGCAACCTTTTAATGGACATTTTGTTTGTCCTAGAATCCATTAGTAGCCACACCACAGACTCAGCTAGGAATGGCATCCATTTGGTGTGTACATTTACTGACCATTAATTTGCCTTTCTGGGTCCAAAACTGTAGAAAAAAATACAGAGGTTAGAGTTTTAAGGACACAATGGGATATGGATGTCAGATTTGCTGCTGAAGTGAAGAACTAATGAGGGGGAATATTATTTATTACATCAGGACAATAAGTCAGTACAAAACAGCAGACATCACCAAACCACAGGCAGATGTAGTCTAATTTGTTTTCTTTTTTTTCTTTTTTTTCTACATTTTGTTTTACAAACTAATGGTTAGGGTTAATGATAATATTAATGATAAAGTTGCTGGTACACATCTTTGGTTTTTGTGTCGATAAAGAGGTGCTTCAGTCTGACTGTGGGGGTACTTGGGGGAATTTTTTTGGGAAACAGTGCATTAAGGAACAGTGAGGTTAGAATTTTGGTGTTCTGATTTAGACTGACAGGGTAAACAATCTAAGCTACAGCTGACATATCACATATGCTACCATAATGGGCATGGACACACTGTTCCTTAATACTTTTGATTTGAAAGTGTTAAGAGGTTCTAAAGATGCAAATATGACTATTTGTATTGAATCAAGCCCTTAGAAACATCAGACATCATCCTGTGGCTCACAGTTAATGCTAAAACAGGTGACTGATTTCAAGTGCAGAAAAGACATCTTGTGCATCTCAATCAGCTCCCTAGCTCTCTATGTCGTGAATCAGTATATCGTGAACATGAATTTGGGCACTGGCAAGGGTGTTCAACTTAAACACATGACACGATAATGAGCTTGCACATTAAAACACCGCTGTTATTAATCAACAACATCACTGTATATATGACACTGGTGCATTTTTGTTGTAGATATTCAAACATAATAAAATAATAAAAAAATATAAACAAGTGTATTTTAAACCTTCTTCTAAACAAATATAATATTTAAAAGAGCATTTCCCTTTCATGGTCAATATGGATGAAAGACATCACATTCAATCACTTGAAAGACTTCAGAAGACATGACAACGTTTCCGGTAAATGAACAAAGTGAGCAACGTGTGAGTGTGTGTGTGTGTGTTACAGTACATGTGTGTTGTATTGTATGTGTGAAAAGAGAACAGTAACAGTTTAGAATGTCCTGAATAAATATTCAGTTTTCCTATTCAACTTAATATTTAACACAATCAGAACTGCAGTCATATTCATTCTACTGTTCTGTGTATGTGTGAGTGAGATGGAGGGGAAAACTAGAAAAAGACAGAGAGTTAAGGAGTAATTTTTATGCATATTTAGCATATTTATGTGACAGATTGCACGCTTATGTATGCCAGAACAGAAGAAACAAATATTTTATATTGCATCTTGTGGCACTAAGCCTTTAAACCCAGCACTGTAAAAGAGAACACAAGAAAGCTAGCTCCGTTCCAAACCTGGTTTTACCAAAAGCACATTTTATAACAATTTTGACAAGTGTCTGAGCTGTTGTACTGATCTAGTACCAGCTTCTTCAACAAAACTTCAACAACAAAAAAGAATAATAATATTAACAGTTATAACTATAAACCAAAACTAAATAACAAAAACTAAAAAGAGACTTTCTCACCTTTCTACAGATTTACCTTTTGCCAGTGCAAGCCTTTTTATTTCACTTTAAGATACCAGTCTAACCTCAGTCAGTAAAAGCCATCTTCCATATTTTTCTATAGTAAAGGTTGCTTGTGGACACTAAAAATATGTCTTGGGAATCCAGAGAATGTTATTTGATTCAGGGCCACTCCTGGTCTGTGTATAGATGATATATAATCTACTGTCTGATTTTACAGGAATTGCCATGGCTTAATCTCTCATGCAATACTTCTGCATGAGTGATCACACTATAAGGTAATTGCATGTCTGATTTTCTATGCCCTGGCATTCAAAAGAACAATATATAGCCCTCTTCCCTAGCCCACTCTCTAAGAACAGTATGAGAGTCAAGAGTAAGACTGATTTTAGCACTGGTTGCAGCATTTTTCTGCTTTGCAGCAAATTTGAAAGAAACTTGTCTGCTACAGTCCTTTCTTTGCATTTGCATCAAAATTTGGGGGAGGGGAAGCTAGACATTTGGTTATTTAATTGGTCAATATATTTAATCAGAGCATTGCTTTACATTCCTCGCCCTCCTAAGGAAACCTTACAAATGCACTTTTTAGATTTTTTATAAAATGCCCACAGAGTGCATAGCTCATTTTAGCAATATAATTATTTAGTTTGACAGAGGAAAAAAGCTTTGTCATGCTGCCAAGGTTATTGGATCTATCAGATCAAACATTTACCCATGCTGTTTAATGCTCTACAGTACACAGTCTGATAGAGAAAGCAGCGTTTTACTGGCTGTTGTAGTAGGCTGGAATAAAAGACTGATCCTGGATCAGTTTCAAAGTACTTTTCAGCTCAGTGCTCATGTTTTTTGATTACCATAAGTTCCCACGTCATAAATAATAACCAGATCAGTATTTGTGATTTTGGATGACTATATAGGGTTTCACAATGGCTTTGTCCACTGAATTTGTCTCAAATTCCTGTCAACTATTTAAAATGATGTACATTTTGGTAATTAGCAGAAGTTAATTATCCTCTAATGGCATTTCAATCAATTCCTCATGCCGGAATTTTGCATAATCAATATCATGAAGCTAAGAGCCTATTAAACTCACAGCCACGAAGGGCAAAGCTTCATAGTAAAAAATAAAGGGGTTGCAATGTCAGTAATGGATTTTGATAACATAACTGGGAGATGTTCAATGAACATTGTGCATTGCAATTCTGAACAAGTTTCTGTTTCAGAGTTATTATTAAATGTCTTCTTTGGTCAGAATAGATAATACATTAGAGAGACAGCTGAAAGTCCTACTAATTTAAATGAGGATAATTATACAGCTGTTTGTCTCTGATCATCAAATGTGCACTCAAAAATACTGTGATACTGTGATAACTGAGACGCACATTTTCAGTAAAGGCCATAAAAAAATAATTTAAAAAAAAAAAACCGAAGAAAGTTCTGAACAAATTCACCCAGACTTTGATGCTGAGCTTTACTTTTAATGATTCTGATCAGAGATACATGAGTGGTAAGTCTGATTAATCTCAGCCTATGCATTTTAAGATTGTGTCACTCTGGCTGTTATCACTTTATGCCTCTTTGAAAGGCTTTAATTAAGATGCTTGTGATAACGGAGTTGAATTTTTCCCAGTGTCTGAAATGAGCAGTATTGGATTCCAAAGGCGTGTTTGTAGCATTGGCAGTCGGCCGAAGAAGATTGAAGTGACAACCATGCCTTGACTCTCTCATTGCAAAAAGCTCATAAAAACTCAGAGTTGGAAGCAGCGAGCATGTCTGTTTAATGGAGTGTCAGTTACATAATCTCAGTGAAGCTCCAGAAGGGAAGAAAAAAATGTATTAGCATTTATGCTATTACAAAAATATTTTAACAAAATACAGTATGATGGCTTTGGGCCTTGTTCCCAAATTGGCAAACACTTTTTTTTGTGTCTGTTTGATATTTTTGTCGTTTGCCTGGAGGGAGGTGTATGAGGTGATGCATGTAAGCTGCAATGGTTGTGACAGTGGAACAGAGGAGGGTTTCTGCAGGAGGCATTAGTTGTCTAATTAAGGTAGAGAAAATGGTTGTCATCTGCACATTTGTGTCCACAGGCGAAGAGAAGGTGAAACAGAATGACACACTGGCTTTGTTTTGGAAGGGCGTGTTGGTTGTAAACAACAAGGCGGAAAATAGAAGCTAAATTAATAACATGCATGGGGCGACTGAAAGGCAAACAAGGACTTCTGAAGACATGCATTTTGCAAGGATGACAGACAAAGTGGGGGAGATATTGATAGAAGTGTAGAAAAAAACAGCAAAATCAATGTAAAACATTGACAATAAAAACGCATCAGCTATCAAAATCACCACTGAGAAAAGTGAGACCTGCCTGAGTCCTCTTGTTAAGGTCTGTCACCACTCCAAACATGTATGAAGCAACAGAAATTCTCTAAAAAGATGAATGATGGAGATGATTCATGCCATGAAATTTATTGGAGACATAAACCTGGAACCTACTCTAATGCCAAAAGATAGAGCTGGTGCAACCAGGCAGTTAAACCATCTTAGAGTAAATAAACAGGTTTGTGTCTCACAAGAGCCATATTCAACATTCACACACTGTTATTGTGTTAATTTGGAGTCCTACAGAAACCCTACATCTACCCCTACCCCTAAACCTAAACTTAACCCTACTACCAAATTTCTAACTCTAAACCTAACCTTAATAACAGTGAATGAGACTCTTGCAAGATTTATGCTGCGGGGGTGTTACCTTTTAGACAAAGCCATAAAACAGGGCTTAGAGAGCTGCCAAAATCATCTTAATTAATGTGCTTTCATGTGTCATAGCAAGCTTCGGGAACAACACATCCACTTATGTTGATCATGATGTTTAAACCTATCTACTTGTTTTTAGAATTGAATGAGGAAAAGCAAAAATAGGATCAGATAAAAGCACAAACAAATGCTATCACACCGTGAAGAGGTAAAAATCCCATGGCACATTGCAGATTATCTCTGCTGGGTGACAAGACTTAGAGAGGCATTAGACTAAAAGAAGTTAGTGGTTAGCTGATTATGTGCATGTGTGTGTGCGTATACTAGGGCTGTCAATCGATTCATATTTTTAATCAAATTAATTTACATGACCTGCTGACTTACTAATTGCATATTTAATATAAAAAATAAAAAATAAATATTCAATATAATTCAATAAAAAAAAACAACAACAACAACAACAAAAAAACACACAATTCAAATAATTTTACATGTAAATAATTAAATATTGTTGATTCAGATATTCTGAATATGAAATATTGTATATTGTATTATTGTGGCAGACAAGTAAAGTGTGACACCCCAATTATAGGTTCATCACAATTGGTGTAATACTTCAAAATTAATTTATATAAATACAAATGTTATCAGAGTTTTCCTTAATTGCTACAATTAATAACAAGAGTGTTTTTATAAAAGTGTGTTCTTTTCACTACACTTGGTGAATGGTGGGTTTGCCAGACAGGTAGAGGGCGGCTGTGTGAGCATAGTGTGTTGCGAAGGGTCTGCTGCATTGCTCTTCATAACCCAGCAAGACCGGAGTTGACCAAACATGCACCTTTGTCTTGTGTCTTTATTTCCACCATTTTTTACAGGTCAGTAGATTGCTTTACATCTTAATGCACATGGAAGTTAAGAGTTTACATGCTTGTGATCAATATGTGATAAGTATTGATGAGTTTTGACAGTGTTTTGACTGTTTAATCATGATAATTAATTGCAAATGTTTAGCCGCGATTGGAGTGCAGGTGTGCCTCATTAGCATTGTTTGCACTTAATGCTTTTCAATATACGTTTATATCCTCTCAAATAATGTTATATATACTTTAAAACACACAAACGGTCTAAAGTGGGTAAAACAATCAAGAGTTGATTGATGTCATTAATCTGTGAATCCAACCAGTGAAAGCTTGTAGAGCATTGTGATGCTAAGCAATTCATGAATATGCAAATGAGCTGTAACGTGATTGGTTATGTTTCATGGTTAATGTAAAAGACCTAAAAGTCAAAGAAAGAGACTGAAACTGTAATAATGATTTATTGTGATGCTTTTTTGCACAAAATGCATATTATTTTTATTTTTTTTTACTTTTGCTGAATGTTTCAAAAGAGAAAATAAAATAGATATATATAACCCAAGAAGACCGGAGCTGACCACACATGCACCTTTGTCTTGTGTCTTTATTTCCAACATTTTACAGACTGCTGGGATTTAACTGATAGTCAGGCACTGAGGCCCAGTACCTGCTACAGTTCTTGGGGGCTCGTCCGGGATAGTGCCACCTTCAGGAGGAGTGGAGCTGATCCAGATGAATCTGGAGACCAACTTACTCTAAGTTCCCTAGTTGAGTTTGTGCCACTATTGGACAGTGTGGGACATTGAAATTGAGGTCAGTATGATGGCAAATGAAAGAAAAAGCTTGGTGAAAGAAATCAGGAAAGCCCTTCATGAACTTTCTGCTGATGAACTCTCTCTTTTCGGCAAGAGCATTGGATCAGTAGATGGGAAAGAAAAGTCACAATTGGAGCTGGGGATGAAGAGGGATGTTTTGATTTTGTAAATGCTTTCCTAAATTGTAAAAGTCTGTTTGAATTGGAAGATGAGGGACTGGCTGTGTTATTTGATCTTAGAGATAAAGTTACACAAATGATCAGTTCTCAGTGTAGTTACACAACAAGATAGAACTAACGTTAGTGTTTCCACACAATCTCAGGCTCATTCTAATCACACAACAGCCACCCACACAAAGACCAGCCACATACATACTAGGGATGGGCTCGAGTACTCAGGTACTCGGACATGGAAGCAGTGATCAGTCATGAAAACGATGATTGATGGTGATCATTCATGTTGTGACTGTTTCACTTAATTCGAAATTCAGT